>NC_087352.1:101219484-101522515 GCF_030014295.1 Loxodonta africana
CAGTGAGGGATGCAGACGCAGATAATTTTGTGGGTAGAAGGAGTTAGCCTTTACTTTCTCCGACAAGCAGGCTGGTAGAGGTCACTTGCTGCCGGTGAAGGGGCTAAGTGCTTGAGCAGATTCTAAAGAGAGGAGGTACTGGAGTTCTGAAAAGCATCTACAGGTGAGCGGATGTGTCTAGGAGTGTCTCAGCACCATGCCTTTTCACCCTGGGTTATATGGATTGTCAGGAACTCTTTTTAATTGAAATTTTGTGGTTCTTTACACTTTCCAGTAGTCTTCTGGTTAACTCTAGATGTTTCTTCCCCTTTCTGTTTCTTTTTCGTCTTTCCATTTGAAAAACGGGGGGTGGGGGGGGTGGGTGTTTTATTTTCCCCAAATATACATTTTATAAATACCTGATCAAGAAGCATTTTCCATGGTTCTGTTCTTCACTGTATTGTCAGTATCCCAGCTTACAGTGTCTGCTTCCTTGAATGTTTACCTACCCTGATTCATCCCAGGTCCAGGCACACACTTCTACTTACTCTCCAAGAGGCTCTCAATTAGAGGACCTGTACTCCCCTCAGACATGATGGACAAAACAATGTGCTTTTCTCTCCATGGGTTTGCAGTCATTGTAGATGTGAGTGTTCGGTGTTAGTTTTCTCCCCATGAGTCTCTCATGAGTAAGAGCTTTCAGTTTAATGGAGAATACCCCCTTAGTAACATGATACAAGCAGAGAAGCTTTCTGAATAACACTGAGTGCTTTAAATCTTTGAGGAACTAATTTCAAAAAGGTTAAAAGATTTGTTTACACATGGATAATCAACTGTGAATAATTTGGTGGGACTTCGAATAACACATTATAAGAAATTTAATTGAATCTAGATGTGCATAATGAAATGAAGTTGGTTTAATTTGCAGGATGTTTACCCATGACGTTAGTATTTACTAGTAGTTAAAGAAAACCCACCTAGTTTCTAGTCCCAACTCTTTAGGCAAGTCCCTCGAGCGCTCAGCTTCCATTTCTTAACCAGTGAATTGGGAATAATGATATCTGTGTTTACAGGATTTCTGTAAAGACCAAATGAGGTAATATATGTGAAAGACCTTTTTTTGAAAACTGTAATCAAACAAACAAACAAAAAGTCAGAAACATCTAAACAGATTTAGAGGTTATGTATCAGGATAAAAATAAGACACAAAATTGTTTTCATAATTTTTAGTTGTTGCCTAGGATTTGCAATGTGTGTCAGTAATTAATCAGTATGACTTGAAATTGTATTATTTCACATGTGTTGTTGCTGCCATACAGTTAACTCCTACATATTCTATTTGATACATTACAGCTATTTTTGTCTGTAGCATTCAATGAGACTTTAAAGCAATAGAGAAAAAAATGAATTATTTACCTATTTATGCCATTTCTGTTGTTGCTAGGTGCCATTGAATGAATTCCAACTCATAGCAATCCTCTGTACAACAGAACAAAACAATACCCAGTCCTGCACCATCCTCATAATCGTTGTTATGCTTGAGCCCGTTGTTCCAGGCACCGTGTCAGTCTATCTCATTGAGGGTCTTCCTCTTTTCCGCTGACCCTCTATTTTACCAAACGTGATGTCCTTCTCCGGGGCCTGGTCCCTCCTGATAATATGTCCAAAGTAGTGTTTTTTGTTTCTCTGTGTAGATCCAAGGGTCTTCGGTACCAAATTCCTTTTTCCTGAAGAACTTACTCTATCATTTCTTTAAGTGCACATCTGCCGGAAATTGTTTTCAGCTTTTGTTTGTTGAAAAAGTCTTTTTATTTCTTTCAAAAAATATTTTTACTGGGTATAGAATTCTAAGTTGACAGTTTTTTCTTTCAGCACTTTAAATATGTCATCCCATTGGCTTCTGACTGCGTAGTTTCTGAAGAAAAGGCTGCTGTAATTCTTATCTTTGTGCCTCTGATGTAATTTTTTTTTTTGCCTTCAGAAAATTTTCTCTGTCCGCCTTCAGGATTTTCTCTTTGGTCTTCAGCAGTTTGAGTATGATATGTCTGTATGTGAGTTTTTGTTTCTTTACTTTCAGTATTTAACCTGCTGAGTATTCTCTGAGCCATTATTGCTTTAAATATGTTTCTGTTCTATTCTTTCTGTCTTTTCCTAGGATTTCAATTGCTTATATGTTAGTCTACTTATTAATGTCTCAGAGTTATTGGATGCTGTTTTTGTCTTTTTTATTTGCTTGGTTTTATTTTGTTATTGTTGTTATTTTACTCTTTTGTCTCATTTGTTTCAGTTTGGATAATTTCTGTTGACCTATTCAACTTTACTACTTCTTTCCTCAGCTGCATTGGACCTATTGAAGGCATTCTCCATTTACCATCTTTTCATTTTTAGCATTTCCATTTGATTATTTTTTGTAGATTTCATCTCTCTGTGAAAGTACCTGTCTGGTCCTGCATGTTGCCACTTTTTCCACTAAAGTTTTAATGTATTAATTATAAACAAACAAAAATATTGCTGCTGTCCAGGTGATTCCAACTCATAACAACCCTGTAGGACAAAGTAGAACTGCCCCCTGGGGCTTCCAAGGAGCGGCTGGTGGATTTGAACTGCCAGCCCTTTAGTTAGCAGTCGAATGTTTAACCAGAGTTTTGGTTACATCATCTGTGTCATATCTGAGTTTACTTCTTTTGATTGCTTTGTCTGTTGACAAAGTACTACTTTTTGGATTTTTTTTTTTTCTTCCTTCTTTGTACATCTCATAATTTGTTGTTTAAAGTCAGACATCTTCTATAGGTTGCAAGTAGAGACTGGTGTACATAGTTTTATGGCTGGAAATGGACATACTTATTTTTCCCCCAGGCCACAGGTTGGCAAATGCTTACTCTAAAGAACCAAAGAGCAAATATTTTATATTCTGCAGACTGTATGGTCTGCCACAACTACTTAACACTGCCATTATATCACAAAAGCAGTCCTAGGCAGTACATAAACAATTGGATGTGCCTGTGTTGTTAGACTTTACTTACAAAAACAGATGGAAAGTCAGGGTTGGCCCACAGGTTGCCAACCCCTGCCCTAGATCTTTGGTGGGGCAGTGGGCTTGAGTCAGTCCGTGTGAGAGTTTACTGGGCTTAGGTTTGTATTATTGCTCTGGTTTCCGTCAGTTCACCACAAGCTTCTGACTCGTGTAGTGTTAGCTTATATTTATGGTAGCTTGCCCATTTTTCTCACTGCTCCACCCTCAGCTTTAGGGCTTTAGAGCTGGTCTCACACCACACTCCAGCTCCTGTTGCAGCAGTAGACCACTGTTTCTTTTACCTGACACTTGTTAGTCTAAAAGTAGGCAGTGGGTGTGCAGGGAGGCATTCTCTGCTGTTCTGTTCAGCCTCAGTCTTAGGCAGCTCCTGTATCCCTGGTCTCAGAAGTGAGGATTTCTAAATGATTCTTCCCACCCACCCCAATGTAGGATACCTGTAGTGGCCAGGGCCTATTTTGTATTCTTGCCCCTCCTTTAAGGCTAGTGGATATTTTTCTCTTCCCTTCTCCAATCCGTGCCCTAGAGCAACACGATTTGCTGCCCTTCCCGCAGCAACTTAAGACTTTTGTTCCTTCAGGAAGACAAAGGAAGAGCATGTGGGCAGGGACTCATGCCTTTTCTTCAGGGGCTTTTCTTCTCCCTCAGTCATGCACCAAGGGGTGACTTTCTCAGAACTCAACATTCCTCCAATCATTCTTGTAAACACCTGGTAAGGTCCTAATAGAAGAGCTTATTAGTTGGTGAAATTTCCCTTGTGTCCCTTGTATGCAGCTCCTAGGGGTTCTATATTCTCATCTAGTCCAGACTCCGCTTCAGCAATTCATTCAAAAATTTGGCTGAATTCTTCTTACTGGCTTGTATAGTATCCAGCAGTGTCTGCTACAAGTAAGCAGGTGCTAACGTCCTGTCTGCTCAAAGGCCGTTGTATCCTCAAAGCTTGTGTTGTGTTGCCCTATGACCTCAACTCTTAGATATATTCAAGAAAAGCTGGAAATTTTCAGATTTGATTACACTGTGTATTGTTGTCATAAGTATGGGAGTGATACTCTTTTAAGCTTTCCATATCCTGAGAAGGAAGCAGAAGCTGGAAACCACACGCTGGTTTTTAAATAATTTCATTACATGATTGATTAAAATAAGTTGTAGCAAAATTAAAGGAATTGAATTATTTTGTCCTTCTCAATACAATAATAGCTGACATTTCTTAATTGTCAAAATTATTGTACTAGGTACTCTGTGATGAACTTTTAATGATTATCACTATTAATCTTCACAGTTCTGATTACCAGAGATCACAGACCCAAGATTCGAACTCAGTATATTTGCCTTCATAGTTTATTATCTATGCCACTCTGCTCTACTGTAGTCTCTATCCAGATCTAGTGATTTTTCTATGTACCATGTGACTATACCAGTTTACTGGGGAAAGTAACTTTATTCACTTATTTGCTGAATATTTATTGATGACTAATAGGTCCCATCACTGTAAGGGTATAGGAACAGACATGGTACCTGCCCTCATGGTGCTATACAGAAGTGCAAGCAAGAGATGGTGGTAACTTAGAATAGAAAAGCTTGGCCGTAGGAAGTACAACAACTCTTAGTAGACTTACTACTAAACATCCTGTATAACTCTATCAACTGTTCTTAATTAGGACTTTACAGTGAAATTTGCTTCTTCTGTGGGATTGGTCAAATCTTGATTTAAACCTGTTTCCAGGGATAATATGTAAATGTGCTAAGATTTTCTTCATGTACTAATGCAAGACTTGCCAGGGGTGAGTTCCTAAGTCTTTTCTCCTTGACAGCTGGAAGAGAAGACCGAGAACTTGGGGGAACCAGGTCCTTCCGCTGACAGCAAAGGGGCATTTCGGAAGGAGAGGGAGGCACACAGGAAGCTCCTCGCTGACAGTCACAGCCTGGTCATGGACCTGCGCTGGCAGATCCGTCACAGCGAGAAGAACTGGAGCCGTGAGAAGGTGGAGCTTCTCGACCGCCTGGACAGAGATCGGCAGGAGTGGGAACTGCAGAAGAGGGAACTGCTGTGGAGGATAGAACAGGTACGGAAGCACCCCAGGCACCAGAGAACAGGGAAGAGAGCGTAGACAGCTAAACTGACTAGGAAATCAAGAGCACTTATGAAACAAAACATTAGAAACCAGGCTGCTTGAGGCCCTTGCTGCATCGATATGTTTCCTGGGCTTCCATAGGAAGAGAAGGAAACACTAGAATTTCTAGCGCTGGAGGGAGGCCTAGCTCATGCCATTCCATTACACAGATCTTCTCATTGTGAAGTTTGTGGGCAACTCTCTTGTCGGGGGAGGAATGGAGAATGGTGGGGGAGGTAATTTTTTAAAGGAATTTGAAGATTTAACTTGAAAGCTGAGGTTATTTCAGGTCTTATAAAGTCATATCTGCCGAAAAGCAAACTAACTTTTCAGTTTGCCGCAGAAGATGTGGTCACAGTGGCTGCTCCAGCTTGAATGGGATTGTTGTCCACTAGTAAAGAAATTGCTGAAATGAGTTGGAAGTCAGGCTGTTTGCTGCTGATTATACCTGCTGTGGATATTGCTGAGCTGCGATTAGCAAGGACCATCGTCAAGGGAGGTAGCTGATCCTCTTCAGCTAAACAAAGGATTCTGAAAGCCAGATGAATTTGGGGGAGGGGAAAGGATGAGTTGCCCAGATAATCATTCTTTGTGTTACATCAAACATAGGACAGTTGGCTTAGTTATGGTAGTTCCTGAGTGTTCACCATCAAATTTTCACATTAAATTGGTGAAGGTTTGGAATTCCTCCCTGACCAGATCTTTACATAACATACATACATTTTATTTATTTCAGCCTGTCACACTTAAAAATTCATGAAACCTCAAGGAAATTATTAATCAATGAGAAACTGAATTCAGGAAAAATAACCTCATTACTCTATTATAAATACTCATACTCTGTGCATTTTTGTGGGAGGCTTTTGAAAAATGTATTGTCCACAGCCCTGGTACCTGTTATACAGGTACAAAGGTTAGTGTAAGTATAATGTTGGAGAGTGAGGGAAGGAAAATGAACTAAGTGGTAAAAACAAAAATAAAACCAAAAAACAAACCAAGTGCTTTAGCTTAGAAACCATTGAGAAGAAGAAAGTACTGAAAGGAGCTGACTCACTTTTGCTCTTCCTGGGCTCGATTATTCACAACTGAGTCTCCTTACTGATTTTGATAATGGCTCCATTTCAAAATTCCCTAAATCCTGTCAAGAGGAATGTTGGCCACTTCCTGTTTGGCTTGGAAATGGAGCACTTGGCAAGAGCCTTTTGTCCTAAACTCCCTGCTATGTCTGTGCTCCATTGAACAGGCCGGTGGTTATGTGGAAGTTGTAAGGGTAAAAGTAGCAGATGTTCTTATGAACATGGGCACAAGTTTATCATACCCAACTTTAGTTAACTAGTATCACAAGTAACTTCAGGAACTTATCACCAGGGAGTTTCCTTCTTGGCCTTCCCTCTACAATCCTTCACTTTGTGTGTCCTTCCCACACCCCAGGGGGGCCCTCATTGTCCCTGCCATTGCCCTTTTAGGATCCCCTTTACCGGTTTGTTGTAGTGACTTGTTGGTCTTGGCACAGGTTTCATTTTGAAAGCCACACTTTGGTATAAGTTAAGCAAGTCTTTAAGTTTTTATTTTACTCTTGGGAGTGAGGAATTTCTAATAAAGGAGAGCTGGGTAAGACACATCCAGTGATCCTCAGCTTTATACAGCTCACGCCCTAAGGACGAGCAGTTGTCTCCCCTTAATGCTGTAGTTTGGGAAGATAAGAGTGATTAGGAGCAGAACTCTGTTTCTAAATTGTCAGTGTTCAGCACTTCTACCAAACTGTCCTCCACAGGACTTCAGTCCTCTTGATGGCTCGGAGCCTTATGTATTCACAACACATGAGTTTGAAGCGTTCATCTGTTGTGGTGATCCCACAGTCTTTGTGCAGTGATTCCACTGCTGTTTTTAGAGGAGGATTTGTTACCGATGAACTGATGCTTCAGACATGCAATCATGGCTTTCAAAAATAAATCTGGGCATTCTCCCAAAGTAATCAACGTTTAACTTTTAGCTACACGGTCCATGGATAAACAAGAAATGTAACCGAACATCCTTCATAAACTATTTTACAATGCATGGTTTCAATGTTTGACTACTTGGTAAGCCTAGAACCTTGACTATGACAACCTAATGCAGATGGTGAAAGAAGTGACATTAAATCCATTTTCCACTTTCAGAACACATGCTTCATGCTTGTCTGGTGTCATTAAATTCCTACATAATTTCTGTGCCACAGAAGGCATCTTATATGATGAATGACTGTGCAAACGTGGTGACGATCATGTAACGCATACCATCTATCTTATCAGCATCTCTTGTCTCAATCCAGATTTGAGTGGGTGGTGGCTCACACTACATTTCCACTCAGAACTGTTATGTTCCCAGTTGACATGCTGATAAGACAGGATTGGGCTCTGCTCGCTGTACTTACAGCACTAAGGGAAAAAAGCTCGTAATATGTCAGCCCAGGCTCTTTCCAGTAACTTTCTTAAAGCAGCTGCCTTTGCAGCCTGAAAGGCCCTTCTTTCACAACCTGTTTTACAAAGTGACCTTTTCTCTTTGGACCATCCCAGGTAAGGTGACACTCTTGAGGGTTTATTGTTTCCTGTATTATTTGCAATGCAAATCTTTCAAATTTTCTATTTGCCTTAAACATTGTTCTACCGCAAGTTTCTAAGAAGAGTGCTGATTCCTGGTTTGAGGTGACTCCCCTAGGAAACCCTATCCTTTAAGGACCCATTCTTCAATGGCAGCACCCCAGAGGCATCTGCAATGCAGAGTCCTCCAGCCAAAGCCATTCTGATTCATTCTGAGGAAACCTAACACTTGCGAGCTTTAGTGCAAGCTGCTCCTGGCCCCGGGTCTATTTTTGAGCTCCCCCTCCCCTGAGAAGATCTGCTCCCAGCTCTCCCCTCCAGTCCCTCCTGCCCCCTCCTCACTCACATTCTCAGCACATTGACAGCTTCAGATGTGATTCCTGCATTTTAATTCCTTGCCTAAAATAGCTTGGAGATGATCATGTGTTGAGCCTAAATTGTGCTGACATTCATTAGATGAAGATAATAAAAACCTTTCCTTTTCATTTTTTTAAAGAAACCATTTAGAGTCTTTAAAAGAGAACTGCTAAGAACTGCGGAGTCGAGGAGCAGGTGGAGAGTGGAGAGGGCTGAGCTAAAAAATAGAGAGATTGTTTGCCCCCCACATTGACTGTGATTCTACCTGAGATGCTAACATTTAAACTCCAGCTGCTTGGACCTCTGTCTCTTCATAACAGAGAGATCACCACCTCAGAAATTACTAAAGATGAGTAAACATCCTTGAGTCCCCATTACCTCACAGGGCTTTGTTCTGGGCTGTACGTAAACCAAAAACCAAACCCATTGTCGTTGAGTCAGTTCCGACTCATAGTGACCCTAAAGGACAGATTAGAACTACCCCATAGAATTTCCAAGGAAAGCTTGGTGGATTCGGACTGCCGACCTTTTGGTTAGCAGCTGTAGCTCTTAACCACTACGCCACCAGGGTTTCTGGGGGCTGTACATAGGCCATACTTACATCCAGCTTAAGGGTGAAGGTTTAAATTAGAATACCAAGGTACCATTTGTAAAGATGCTCTTTTACAAAATAAATTGATATGCTCCCAAGGGAGTTGTAGCATTTCCTGGCACCATCTCAATGCTTGATGACTGAAGATTTTTATTCTGCCACTCCTTCAAGTTAAATCCAAATGTCACTGTAGTCGTTGAGATAATTTACTTACTAAAAAGAGTGGTCGACCCAGGAGAATGTGTGAGCGTGTTGTCCTATAATGAAGCCCTCACTCATGGTGCTCAGGTGAGACATCCTCAGGTCTTGACTGTGCTTCCTCTGCATGTTTGGGAAGGGGGCAGCAAGGAAAGACCCAGAGTGAAGCTCAGCAGAGCGAGGGTGCCTGCCCTGCCTGCTGTGTCTGTCCCCACCCATCTCAGCAGCTCCTCTCCTGAGATGCCCACAGGATCTAGTTCCAGGCTGTAAAATAGGCCAGAAAGGCCTGATATATGGGCCAAGGCCCAAGGGAACAGGGTGGACCAAAGGGAAGTAGGTGGTGGTCTCACTGACACAATGATGGGTATGCCAGTGCTGGGGGCATGGTTGTCCCTGTTCTACAGGTGAGAAGGTGAGACACCTCAGGTTGTTCACCCAGACAGCCAGCTAGCAAGTCTCACAAGCATGATTCCAACTCAGGTGCTCCTGATACCATGGGCCTGGTGTTTCCCCACAGCTGCTTCTTGAACATGTTAATCAGGCAAAAAAAAACTGTGACTATAAACGATGTGGCTTTTTTTTTTTTTTTACAATCCTGTTGGATCTTTAATTGCCTTTTCAGCTAAGTTTTAAGCTTCTCAAGCAAAATGTAAGTTGTTTTTGACACCAAACAGTCACAGCCCAGTTTGATGACTGGGTCTGATGCCTCAGGTTATGCATGGGACTTGTTCCCAGTGACTTGGGGGTAGTTAGGAAAGTCAAATCCACCCTCAGACATATTCTATCACAGGTGACATTCCATTCATTATGCCTTAAGTTGGGAAGGTAATTCCAAAAGAGAGTTCTAAACATGTTGTTTAACAATATTAAACCAAAAAAAAAAAAGATTTTAAAAAATAAGTAAATCCGTAGTTCCCTATGAGCACGGCACACAAAGCTGTATATGATAACATATATTCTAGTCGAAACAAGTTGACCACACCTGTGTGATTTAATCAAGATTTTCCATTTCCAGATAAATTTTCTAGCCAGATAAGATTGTGGGGCTTTTTAAGCATTTGTAATAGCTACTAACCTCAAGTTTGGCAGTTCAAACTCACCCAGCAGCACTGCAGAAGAAAGTTCTGGCAATCTGCTTCTGTAAAGATTACAGCCAAGAAAACCCTGCAGAAGAGTTCTCTGTAACATGTGAGGCCACCATTATTCAGAATTGACCCGATAGCAGCGGGTATATGGGACATGATATGGTACAATCTTGTGTTGTATCTTGAATTAAGGTCAGTACTTTAAGAACATTTGCTTCTCTCAAAGTCTTTCAAGTTGACTCACGTATAATCCCAAATTGTGGAGAAAATATGGCCTGAGGGAGAGTAACAGAGAAAAACGTAAGGCTAATTATTTTCACTTTTACCACTTTCAAGTTGCAGAAGGAAAACGGTCCCCGGAGAGGTGGCAGCGTCTTCTGTGACCAAAAAGACGGCAGCTCTCGCCCCTTCCTCCACCAGGGAGGCCTCCGTGTGCCTCACGCCATGGCAATGTGGTCATGCTCTGACGCAGAGTCCATCCCCTTTGAAGACCGGCCACTGTCCAAGCTGAAGGAGTCAGACAGGTGCACGGCCAGCGAGAACCTCTACCTGGATGCCCTGTCGCTGGATGAGGAGCCTGAGGAGCCTCCACCCCGACGGCTGGATCGGAACTTCAGGAACTGCCTCCCCGAGGTCAGCGCAGCTTCCTCCATTTCAGCTCCTTACTGCAACATAGAGGCATGTATTTAACCCACACGACTGGTCAGGTCCCCTCCTGGCTTTTACCTGTCCCAGCCTCTCAATTTAGTAAAAGCAAAATCTTCACAGTGGTAGGATTTTGTTTAGTTCCTCACCCTAAACAACTTGGTGCTCCATGATAAGTTTGTTTGTCACCTTGTCCCCAGTCTGGTTTCGAAATTCTGGGGTGGTGTCCTGGATAGAAGGAAAGGCCCCACAAATGATTATGCCCAGCAAAATATATAACAGGAATAATTCTGGGAAATGTGTCCTTTCAATTTTTCTTAAAATCATAATACAGCCTTCAGATTAATAACCAAAAAAAAAAAATTCTGTTTTAAGGAAATATCCCAACGTCTGGAAGCAGCAAATATCACTAAACTATGACACATTATAAATATCTTACTCTGTGCACAGGGAAATAAACCCAACACTTAGAAGCCTTTGTAAGTCAGATTATCAAATGTGAGCTAAGTTGCTATAATTTGGTCTCCCAAACACTGAACAGAATTAGAAGAGTTCACACCAAATTGTTTGTGAAATATGTGGAAATGACAGGACAGCACGTGTCTAGAAGTCAGGTGCGTTATCCTCAGCAGTATGTGTTAGGCTGACCCACATGCAGTCACCAGTATCCCACCATTTATTATCTATTGGCAATTTCATATGGTTCATTTTAATAGCTATGGGAAAGTAGGTCGGGTAGGGCCTGGACATCACACTAACCTGATAATTGGTGTGCCCCTTACTGCTTACTGTGCCCAGGAATAAATTTCAGTTACCCTCAAAGGCTTTCCAGGGCCCTTGTTGCTTCTTCAAGAACATGTCAGCACAAGAGTAGTTTCTCAGTAGACAGCCTGTGTTGAAATTGCTCTCTGCCAGTTCAGCTGTCACCCTTTTTTTTTTCTTTTTGTAGAAAAAATATAAAAACATTTATCAATTTGGTAATCTTTACATGTATAACTCAGTGACGTTGATTACATTTATCATGTTGTACAACCATCACTGCTGTCCCTTTCCCAGTTATTTTACCACCATTAACAGAAACCCTGCACCGCCGAAGAGCTGACTCTCCTGTCCCCCATCCGTCCCGCCCTGGCAGCCATTAATAAGCGTTGGTCCCTGTGCATTTGCGTTTCCATAGTGAGATCACGCAGTATTTGTCCTTTCGTGACTGACTTATTCACTCACTATAATGTTTTCAGGGTTCATCCATGTTGTAGCATGTATCAGGACTTCATTTCTATTTATGGTTATGTAATAATCCTTTATATGTGCGTACCACATTTAATTTATCCATTTACCTGTTGATTGACATTTAGATTGTTTCCACCTTTTGGCTATTGTGAATAGTGCTGCAGTGAACATTGTACAGGTTTTTTTTGCATTTCTGCTTTCACTTCTTTTGGGTAGATACTCAGGATTAGAATTACTGCCTCATACAGTAATTCTATGTTCAGCTCTTTGAGGAGCTGCTAAACTGTTTTCCACAGTGGCTAGACCATATTGCATTCCCATCAGCAATAGATGAAGGTTCCAATTCACCCATATGCTCGCCAACATCTGTTATTTTTCACTTTTTGTTGTTTTTTAACCATAGCCATTCTAGAAGGGGTGAGAGGGCATTTCATTGTGGTTTTGATTTGCCTCTCCCTAGTGGATAATAACAAGGAACATCTTTTCATGTGCATATTGGCCATTCGTATATTGTCTTCGGTGAAATGTCTGTTCAAGGCTTTTGCCAATTTTTCCATTAGATTTTGTCTTTTTGTTGTTAAAGTTATAGCAGTTCTTCATATATTCTGGATATTAAACTGTTATCAGATCGGTGGTTCCCAAAAGTTTTCTCCCAATCTGTAGGTTGTCTTTTCACTTTGTTGATAAAGCCCTTTGATGAACAAGAGTTTTTCATCTTGTTGAGGTCTCCTTTATTTATTTTGTCTTTTGCTGCTTGCTTGTGCTTTTGTTGTCATATCTGATTGTTAGAAACTAGGCCTTATAGCAATACTGTTCTGTTTCTTCTAAGCGGTTTATGGTTTTAGTTCTCACATTTAGCTCCTTGATCTATTTGGAATTGGTTTTTATATGTGATATGAGGTATAGATCCTGCTTCATTCTGTTGCACGTGAACCAGCTATCACTCCTCTTCTTAAGGGATAGTCATTGAAACTTCACCTTTGTGCCTATATGGAAATGTTTCTCAAGTCTAAGGGTATCACATCAATTTCTATAGCAAGGTTTGAGCCAAGGCACACCCACCTTCCATCTTCCCTCTTTCCACCCCTTCCTGACAGACACACCCACACTTGTACTCACACAAGTAGTTAGAAAAGCTGGCTTTGGAATTCATATAGTAGCTAGATCCTTTGAAGAAGCACAGAAGAGCAAACTTCCTCCATGACAAAGTTTATAGCCAGTCCTTCTCATTCGAGATCCTCCCTTGACTGCTGAAGCTTCAAAAGCTACAACCCCTCATCAGGATGTGGGTTTGTGGTTTTATTATTGTACTTCAAAGAGCTTAGGACAGTAGGACTCCTGACCAAAACTTTGCCTCAATGTACATTTTAGATGGTATTTCCGTAGAACAGAGCAAAACGAGTCATCTTAATACATTCAAGGCTCCAGGAAAACCAAAATGAACTGATTCAGACGAACTTGCTTTTTTCTCCTTTATAGGAAGAAGAAAATCACAAGGGAAACCTTCAAAGGTAAGTAAGACTGATGAAAACAATAGACTACTGAAGTCAAAATCTCTTGGTTTTGAAATTCCGACTTGTTGATACAGTCTATTGTAACACTCTCTTCAAAATGACTTAAAATCAGACTTGCGAATGAGTAGTTGGTTTATTTTTATTAATTTTACAAATATTATTAGTTACCAAAGGCGAGATGTGCCATGTTTGTGAGGTGTCTTAGTTGTGTGATGAGGACCTTACAGGGTTAGTTGTGTGTATATACAAAGGAGTGATTTGTGTTACATGTTTTTTAACAGTCCATAGAAACCTCTCTCTTCCAGTGTAAAGTTGGAAAAACTCCCTCCTGATATGCTGTGAGACACTTTATAAACAGTGTATTTAAAAGCTCTACAAGAAGATTTATTAAAATATTTCCAGGCAGTAATCGTTGAGGAAAATATAAAGTAGTTGATGTTAATGTTAGTTATATACCCATTTCTCCCCCTCCCAGTCTAATTTTCTCTAGTTTCGTTTTACGATGTGTATGTGCCATGTCCACTACATGAAATTTCTTCTCTGGGCAGTTTGCCGTTTTCAGGTCTCCTCATCCATGGTTTTCTTATGAATGTGCCGTCCCCATGAACTACTGTCTTGTTCCCATTTTGCACTTCACCAAATGCCTCCAACACCTGCATTGCCAGGCCACACTTACACCCTTCAAGCTTTTGTTTTCTCTGGTCATTGTCAGGCAGTACAGGGCAGTCCTTATGCGCCCAGGCTCTAGAGCCGAACCTCCTGGGTCAAACCCGTTCTCCTCGTGCTAGCCCTGTGACCTTGGATAAGTTACTGAACTGCTTCATGTCTCAGTTGCCACATCTATAAACAGGAGGTACTTAGATTTTTTGGTAACTTAAAATGTGTTAAGACATATAAAACAATTAAAGCAGTACCTAATACAGAATAAACATTAAATGAAGTTTAGCTGCTAGTACAGCCCGCCCCACCCCCACTTCTTCTTCTTTTCATAGCAGTATCCACATCAATGTCTCGAGTGAGGATATATTTTATTAAAAATACATATACACGCAAACAGTTGCTGTCAAGTCAGTTCCGACTCATGGTGACCCTATGTGTCAAAGTAGAACAGTGCTCCATAGGGTTTTCAGTGGCTGCTTTTTCAGAAGTAAATCACCAAGCCTTTCTTCCAAGATGCCTTTGGGTGGACCCAAACTTCCAACCTTTCGTTAGCAGCCTAGTGCATTAACCATTTGCCACCACCCAGAAACTCCAGGGGCTTATAGCAACCCCCTTTTACCACCCAAGACATTCCCCTTTCTGTGTTCCCTCTTCGCTGTAGCTCTTTAACTTTTTTAAATCTTAAGTGCTTCTGTTAATTGCAGAAGTAACCCATACTTCCAGAATTCAAACAGGATTGAAATGCCCAAAGCAGAAAAGTGAATGTGTCCTCCGCAGTCCCCTGTCCCACTTGCTCCTGACAGCGTGGTGTGTCCTCCATACTTTCCTCTCTGCGTCTGCAAGCGCCTGCCTGTTTGTCACATGTATCCTGTGTCTCTGCAGTTATCGTCTTGCTTTGCTTTGGCCACTGCCAAGGTGGATGCCTCTCCTTTCTCTGCCCACGTCCTTTCTGCTCCACTGTGTCCACCTGGGGCTCAGTGTCACAGAGGTGCCACTGTCGTCCCTCAGAGAGCAGACCCTCTCTGGGTAAGAGTGGAGTTTGATGAGCTAGGTCCAAAGAAATGTGGAAAGGCCCAGAGTTTCAGGGTCTGTAGAGCACTTACAGGGAGCCCTCGTGGTACAGTGGTTAAAGTACTCAACTCCTAGCCGAAAGGTCAGCGGTTTGAACCCACCCACTGCTCCAGGGGAGAAAGACGAGGCAATCTGCTTCTGCAAAAGTTTACAGCCTTGGAAACACTATGGGGCAGTTCTGCTCTGTTCTACAGGGTCACCATGAGTCATAATCGACTTAGTAGCAGTGGGTTTATTTGGGTAGAGCCTCCAGTGTTCTGGAAACTCATTATTATTATTTGGGCAATTCCTTGTCTCTTGACCAGAGGCAAGAAGAGGAAAAACATGCTAACCTGAAAGCTCAAGACCTAGTGACAAATCGATCCCTCTGTTTCTTTCCATGGCCACCTTTCTGTTATCCAAAAGGTCCTTGTACAGCTTGCAGATCATATCTAACAAACAAAAATTCCACTGATTTTGAATCTAGTGAGAAACAAGAAACTGGAATGCCTAAAACTGTCATTTTTAGCCTAATGTTTTACCCCAGGGTGGTGACCACAGGCCATGTGCCTTGCCCCCTGCACCTCACCCAAGGTGAAGGCAGTTGTCAGCAAAGCTGCCCAGAGCTGGCTGGTTCTGTGGGCCAGTCCACAGGGTACACGAATGTGCTCCCAGCAAGATCTCATTTCTAGCCTCACATTGTTCACGAGGCCGGTGTACTCAGCCTGGGACCTCTTAACAGGTATGGGACCCTGGGTATGTAAACCTCTGTTAGGATCAAGGGAATATGAATCTATCCTATGAGGAACTAGTCTAGTGACAATGAGTCTATAGACCCCTCACTCCCACGCACCCAGCAGGAGTGATTCAGACCAGAGAGGCTCTAGTGCCTGGCTCAGGAGCCACAGGCACAGCCAGCTCCCCAACTTCCTTCTGGGTCACCCTGTTTTACCCTAGGTGGATTGACATGTGGCCCGAGCACTCCAGCAGTCTCCTTCTCTCAGCTTCTCCGAGTGCCCAGCACCTCACTGTGCCTGCTGGATGCAGAGGAGGCAGTCAGGACTTTCAGGAAATTCGTGTCCAGTTGAAACACCTAGAATTAAAGTGCTCACATGGTGAGGAGTCTACATCCAAAGACAACAGGTGGCTTACCAAAATTGGCTGTCCTGTCAGCTCAGCTACCTTCACCCTTCCACGGTGTTCCTGTGTCTGAGAGAGTTTTTCTCATAGCTAGGAATAAAGGAACAAAAAGAAGCCTTGGCTATAGAGAAGGTAGCAGAGAAAGGAGAGAGCTGAGCCCCTTTGGTCAATTGGGATAGGGCCAGATGGAAATTTTTTTCAGATAAGTCTGGAAATTACTTGTCAATCTGATTGCATCTCCACTGCCCTCCTTTCTTACCCATCTTCCATTTGGTCTTTGGAGACTGTTAGTGCTTAGGCAACAGAGGATGAGGCCAGAGGATGAAAAGGCTTTAGACTGTAGTTACAGTTTTGGGTGTCTGTCAGGATTGTGAGCACCTGACTCAATGCCTGGAACTACTAGGTTGATGGTCACTGTGGCAATGGCCCTCTCCTCAGTTGATGGGGACCCGAGGCCACAGCCAAATCCCAGAGTTTCCCTCTTCTTGGGGACACCAGTAGGCTAAGCATGAAGCTTCCCCAGGGTGGATGTGGGGTTGGTGTATGACTGTGTTCAGCCATTCAGCTCTACCCATCCACGTGCTTCCTCGATATCTAAGAGTTGATTATATTAAATTCTGACCAACACATGGCTCCAGGAATAATTTCAGGGCCACAAAAATTCTGTGCAACATCTGTATGTCAGCTCATGAGCGGAGAGCATCAGGCAGTTGGAGACTGTTCTCAGATGCCAGTGAATGGTGCGGGTAGACTGACTCTCCAGCACACTGCTCTGCGAGGGTGCACTGCATGTGTTGAGGACGACAGCTGTGTGGTCTTCCTGTGGGGATGGGTGGGAGGTGGGAGTGGCAGGAAGCTACAGACTGCCCACACTGCCTCTCCCCTTTCCACAGGGCAGTGTCGGTGACCTCCATGTCTGAGTTCCAGCGCCTGATGGACCTCTCTCCCTTCTTGCCTGACCAGGGCCTGCCTTCCGCAGGTAGCAAGGAGGACACCACCCCTCCCCTCTCTCCCGACGACCTCAAATACATTGAGGAGTTCAACAACAAGGCCTGGGACTACAGCCCACCCAGGGACTGTGGTGGGGTGGGGCCGGGGAGGCCCCCAGACTCCTGGACAGACAGGACCGAGGTGGGGCTGGCCGGGGCTGATGCTGCAGCGGACCCATTCCCAGACTCCTCATGGTATCTCACTACGAGTATCACCATGACCACGGACACTATGACCCACCCCGAGCACTGCCAGAAGCAGCCGCTGCGCAGCCATGTGGCTGCGGACAGGTCCGGTGTGCGCGTGCTCCACAGCCCGCCTGCTGTGCGCAGGTTCGATGGTGTGCTTTCGGCCATGGGCAGCGAGGAGCAGAGCCCAGGGGAGCCTGAGTTGCCGTTCTCCACAGGCAGAGCCAGAGGGGGTGTAGGGGAAGCCAAGGGGACCCCGGCAGAGCATGTGTTTGGGAGGTGGCCTTGTGACCTCCCCAGACATCCCCGGGACTATGGGGATGGTGGGCTGCACTCACTTGAGGGCACCCTCTGCACCTCCCTGGGGTTTGCCTCCCCACTGCACAGCCTGGAGATGTCCAAGAACATGAGCGATGACATGAAGGAGGTGGCCTTCTCCGCCAGGAGTGCCGTCTGCCCTGTGGAGCCTCAGGTCAAGGACACGGCCTGCCAGACCAACGGGTCCCGGACAACGGGGACACAGACTGTCCAGACCCTCAGTGTTGGCCTGCAAACCGAAGCCTTGCGTGGGGGTGTCACCAGCAGTCCCCACAAGTGTCTCACGCCCAAGGCCGGGGGTGGCTCCACACCTGTGTCCTCACCTTCCCGCAGTGTGAGGAGCCGGCAGGTGGCCCCCGCCATCGAGAAGGTGCAGGCCAAGTTTGAACGCACATGCTGCTCCCCCAAGTATGGCTCCCCCAAGCTGCAGAGGAAACCTCTCCCCAAAGCTGACCAGCCAAATAACAGGACCTCGGCAGGGACACCCCAGAAGGGCTGCAGTGAGTCTGCCTGGGCACGCTCCACCACCACGAGGGAGAGTCCTGTGCACACGACCATCAATGATGGCCTCTCCAGCCTCTTCAATATCATCGACCACAGCCCCCTGGGGCAGGACCCCTTCCAGAAGGGGTTGCGGGCTGGAAACCAGTCCCGCTCGGCTGAACCCCGACCAGAGCTGGGCCTGGCCCAGGAAACCGGTACCAGCTCCCGGGGAAGGTCACCCAGCCCCCTCGGGGTTGGAGCAGAGACATTCAGGGAGGAAGGGGAAGAGGGCACGCCAGTGAGGCAGGACCTATCCGCTCCCCCTGGCCACACACTCACAGAGAACGCCACCCGCATCCTCAACAAGAAGCTGTGGGAGCATGCCTTAAAAGAGGAGAGGAGGCAGGCCGCCCACAGCCCCCCAAGTCTGAGCAGTGACAGCCACGCAGGGGAGATGGGCAAAGCCGGACCAGGGTCCATCGAGGTAATGAGTGCCGAGGGTTTCCACCCTCCCCCTGCTGACTTTTCACTTAAATGTTTGAACCTGGGGTTGTAGGAGCTCATTTGATTTCAGGAATCATAGTCCATGGCAGGTTGTGAGCTGTGAGGGGTTGGGTTTATGGGAGAACAAGCAGAAGAACACCCCTGAGCTACTTTTCAAAGAAAATGTCATTTTATTGTCCTCAGAAAATCACAGACCATATGGTTTGATTCAGGCCTGTCCTCTGGTCTAAGGGAAGGGGGTAATGTTTTATCTGGGCATTTCATTTTTGGTCATAACTTGCCCTCATTCTGTATGAATTCATGTCCTAGAAATGTGTGTGTGTGTGGTGAAAAGTATGTCAGAATTGCGCCAGGTGTCCCGGATGCCGCAAGCCTTGATAGGTGACAGAATGTGAGATGAGCTGGAGAAGGTTTGGGCAGCCTGGAAACCAGCACATCTCACCAGAAACCACAGGAAGAACAGGTGGATGCCAGCACTGGCTTCAGGACAGAATGGCAGCCTGACATGTCACAGATCACTTTGTGTCTGCAAATCCCCCTAGCAATAAATGCAGGTGAAACAAACGGACGAAATCCAAAATTCTCCCTTAATACAATGCAATTATTATTCCTCTTAGCATTATTCACAAATCAGTCAACCTCAATTTCTGTCCTGACGCATATCCACGTGTATATTTATCCCAGACCACTTTAAAAGTTCCCACTGGAATGCTGATGGCAAAAGCCAGGAGGATGTCAGCCTCACATTCACGCACTGCTGGAAGGACGCATGTCCTGTTGGTCTGTGTAGTGACTTATCCCAAGTGTGGGCTTGACTGGGAGCCTCGACTCACCAGTAGCCTGGATGAATAGACTCTGCACCAGGAAAAGAGTGAGCTCTGGAAAAGCTCTCTTCCGTGCCAGGCAGCTGCAGCAGATGGCAAGGGCAAGGTCAGGAGGAGGAATGTGCCCCTGTGCTGCCGCTGCTCCTTCCTAGCCGTGGACTACCCAGTCCCTGTCCTCCCATACCTGCTGGGCCTGCTGTCTTCCCAGGGTCAAACCTTGCAAGCCTCTCTGGGTGTTTGCATTCCCTGCCCCCACATCGGTCCATAGAGATACCCTGTCTGTCCATCTTTCTTGCCATCTTCGCTGTTGCTCTGCTGACTCATGTCTTCTTTGCCCCTTGCTTGGAGTTTTTCAATAATCTCCTGATTGCTCTTTCTTCTGTCTTTTTCATCCCATTCCAGTCTAGGACACACAATTGCCCAAGTCATCTCATTAAAATCTTGCTCTGATTATTTTTGTTGAACACTTACTTTCAGTGGCTCCCCAGATTTCATAGCATGTTATTCAGGGTTTCAGTGATGTGACCCCAATGTACCTCCCTTGTCTTACCTCCCTCCAGCTTCCTGCTTCATGAGTTCAAGGCTGTCCTGAAAGAGAATGTGTCCTTTCCTAACCCTGCCTCTGCGTGCGCAGTTCCGCTCTTCAGATTACCGCTTTACATTTTGCAATCTGCATCGGTCAGATGCTGATTACAGATCAAGCCTTCTTCCTCCTTCCCCACTTTAACACTCCCACCACTGTCTTTCCATCAAGCTCTGCTTGTATGATTCATGTAGGATTTATCAGATTTCCCTGCAAAATGCGTGTAATTCTTAGGGACATTCACTAAAGTGAATCTATACGAAACTACTTGGTTGATCTTGAAGCACTTCCTTTTCGGGGCCTTCCCTGGATCAGTGGCCGCATAGCTCAGTAGAGTGTTCTAAGGCAGTCTGCAAACGTGCTCAGAGTGAGAGCTGTGGGACACGTCCCTTCTTGCCTGCAGTTCAAAGAAGAATTGGATGATTTGGCCATTTGGGGCTTGCCTTGCCCTTACTTGCCTTTCAGCTTTTTGTATTGCTTCTTTGCAGATAATATTGGCTCAGTTCATATTTCATATACTGGCTCAATTCATATTTCTCTATGTAATTGGCTTTCTCGTTCCCATGTTATTAAAAAGAACCCTGTAGTGCCCAACTGCATTTTTAATGATCCTCAGAATTCTTAATCCCACGTGACATACCTGGCTATTTGCAATCTTTCCCCAGCACTCTGATGTCTCGGCAATACCTCTTTTCACTGACGTCACCCACAGTCAACAAGAGCTGCTCCCTTGCCTTTCTCCAGAAATTCTCATCATCCATTGACTCTAAACAAGGTCAAAACTAAAAGTGACCATGGTGAATCTATTAAATAAGTATCTCCTGGCTACTAAACAGCCCTTTAGAAAACGTCACCCTTTGTTTCTAAAGCCCCAATTCATTTTTAAGTCATAATCAAGCTTATACAGTTAAATTTGCTAAAGTACCTTTCTTACTAAAGTTAAAATACCTAAGATCTATAGCATACTCTTTTCTTGAAAAGAAGTTTGGATTTTAAAAAATTTTCTTCACAACTTCCACTCAACATAGTTAACATCTTTTTGCGTATCTCTGAGCCATCCTCTCTAAGGCCACCTTGCAGCCCAGCATTTGAATGACTGTGTGTATTTGTGGGTCCACACGGGATTATTTAAAATCCCACCCTGAGCCCCTGTAGGGAACTCAGCATTTCTAGGGTCTTGGTACACACAGTTCATCATCCTTTTAATTGCTGCCTTCTCCAAACGGGTACTTTAAGTAAGACTTGCAAGTTTGGAATCCTTGGCTCCACTCCTCACCAAACAAAGCTAACCGTACCCTATCCGTGCTTTTCAAGTGTAATATCACCACAGCTGTCTTTCTACTCCAGGGCTTAATTCTCCTGATTCTAGACACCTGTAACAACCCTCGGAATATTCTCTAGCTTCTCCAGCCCTCCAGGCAGAGCAGTACACAGAAGAAAGAATCTTCCCAAAGCATCATTAGACCGTATCTCTCTCCTGATCAGAACTGTGATTCCTGATTAACCTATAAACTCTTCCTCAAGGATCTTCCCCAATTGGACATACTTCTGCTCCTCTTACCTCTCATAGCACTTGCATTTATTTATATTTATATATACTTATTTATTGCACTTCAAAATATTTTTAAGCTACTCTCAAAAATAACATGGTTATGGTGCAGATCCAGAGAATGTTCCATAAAAAGCAAAATGTGATGTGCAGAGTTATTAAATCAATCACTTTTCATTTCTCAGGTAAATAGAGCATTCAAATAAAGAACAGTGAGGTTATCCTACAAAGTACTATACCAGAATTCTAAGTTTGTGTGAAGAAGTTTAGGATAAAGGTAATGTAAGTAGCTGAAAGATAACAGATGAGATTTTGTTATAATTATCTATCACATACCAAAAAAAAAAAAAAATACTCATTAAAAATTATTCCAGTAGTTACTTATCCAGTTGTTTAGAGTGAATAATGATTTATAATGGACAAATAATAAACAGCTAACCTCTAGATTCTCCATTTTGTAGCGTGTTAGATGCCTGTTCCTTAAAAATCTGAAGCACGTAAATGTTTAAATAGTTTGCAATATAGTCAAGAAATTCAAAGTTACATTTTGTAGTTATGACCAAGAACTTCCAATTATATCATAGTTGTGAATATTTCTTTTTTATAGGCAAAGATGTTTTTACCATAATGGGTATGTGCTAGTTATAAGAGTTTTTAAACATTTATGCCGTTACATTACTACATTTAAAAAGTGTGAATATGTGGAAATAAACCCAAAAGGCATGTGAAATGCAGGTCAGCATATCCTATTTTATTGTTATACATTTAGAAATTTATAGCTGATTCCCTGCACTTTTTAAAAATCATAATATGCATTTATCACAGTTCTGTTCTTGTAAATGTCTCTGAAATTCCAGAGGACGTGTATGCAGCGCCCGCAAATGGCTCACGTACTTCAGTGTGGATCTTACTCATCCTCCTGATTAACAAAAGCCTTTAGAACAATCTAGGATTCTTCTGAGCAGAGTTGTGTCTTGCAAAACTCCAGGAAACAAAGAGAGTACCCCTGATCTACTTTTGGGTATCTCGAGAAAGCCAAACTCCCCTCTTTCCCATCGTTATTTAGCCCCTCCCTTGCCCCCAAGTCAGAGCGTGTCTCCCACCTTTCATGGGCACACCTCCACAGTTCCTTCTCTTCATTGTCCAGGTCTTCTAAAACACACCCTGCCATCACACCTGTGGATTCGTAGGCATAGCCAGAAAACTACTGATAGTGTGCGTGTGGCCTTCGTGTTCCTAAGCTGTGGTGCTCTATGACAGCATCACTACGAGAAAAAGAAATATTGCTGGATGCGTGTTCTCAGGTGACAAATGTGTCCTCTGTGGGCTCTGTCATCCCATCCCGTGGCCCACAGATAGGTACCTCGCTACGATGGAAGGCCTGTGTGTATGGAATGCCCTGCCCTGCTAGAGCTCTACAGGAGTCTGCTGAGATTGGGGCTTTGTTCAAAAGCATTAACTTGGTTGTGTCTGTAATGTCCATTTGTATTAGAAACTAAATAGAATTAATTTTTAGGAACAACAAATGAATTTCTTTGCGTTACTACAATGGATGCTCCCTATAGTCCGTGACAGTATAAAGAGATGGTTGAATTACTGAATCGCAGCACTAGGAATGAGATGGTTCTATTGATGTAAAGCTTCAGCCCCACTTTGGTCCTCTGTAAAGCGTGTGTTCAGCTTTTCTTCTCACTTGGTGATTGGCAGGAGCACTGACCTGTCTCAGGGACTCAGACCCACAGGGAGCACTCACTGGCAGTGGTCAGCTGTCATGGGGCATTTTCCTCTCTGTTGGGATTTCACTTGTTCTAGGTGTTCCAATGGAATTAACCCTGAGTTGAATTAATGTCAAGTACTAGACCATTGAAGACTCCTTCCCGCCACTTCATAAATTATGAAATAGTTCTGGGTTTTCATTCCAGAATAACCAGAACTACCAGTGAGCTCATTCTAATTCCCCACCCCCTCTGAGCATTCTGTTATGGAATCCTTCCCTAAAGGTTATGTTGGGTATGTAGACACAGGAGTGCTGTGGGCATCCCTGTGCTAGGAATATGGACAGTAGACAAGACAAAACCCCCCCTTCTCACCTCATTCTCACCCCTAAATCTACGCAATTCCTCCTTTCCTCTTGAAGCTAGAGCAACGATTCTGCAGTGCTGAAAGAAGCAGCAGGAAGGAGTTTATGGGGGTAAAGAGAAGGTGTAATCTGAAAATGCAACACTAATCTTGCCTTCCCTGTTGGGGGAGGTTTTTAGTATGGTAGCTTGATCGTTGTGACCGAACAAACCAGGCCATGTCATGGCCTCTGTTTCAAATACAACAGTCACTTCCCTTTCTTCATTGGCCAAATGGGGTCTGAAATGTTAAATTCTAAAGAGCAACGGAAGGGCAGTTGGGGAATAGAAGGCAGTAAGAAGTGTCTGCTACAGGGATGCGTGCTGTGTCTTTGGTGATTACTACTTAGCTCTGAGTTGATGGCAGATGAGAAGCCTTTGGCTGCTCCAGAGCAGCACTGGACTCCCCATGCTGCCTTGGGGTGAATATGCCCAATTCCATGGGGCCTCAAGTTTCTCGAGAGGAGCCCTCCTCCAACACTGGGGCTGCTGACTATAAAATGTTTATTTTGTTCTCCTTATTTAAAAAATACCTTCCAACCTCCTTGCTTTTCTCTCTCTCTCTCTCTCTCTCTCTGTTCTGTCCAGAACCAAACTGTCTTACTAACTGCCCCCTGGGGACTCTAGCCTGCCTGCCTCATGCTGTAAGTGCTTTCTTCCTTGTTTCCATACTGTCTGGAGAGGCCATTTTGTGTCACTGTGGTTGGTGTCTGATGTTCATGAACGAGGCAGAGTCATCTGAGGTAGATCTCTGCTCCCACAGAGGCCAACTCCCACACTCACCAAGGGTTCTGCGTGGGTTAGCGCATTAACGGGGACAGATTAGCAAGCCTAAAAATTCCCGCTTGGCTCCACTCAAGTGTTGACTGCTCAGTGGGAGGAAAAATGTTTAGGTTACTGAAAGTTTTAGCTACTGAGTCTGCTGAGATTTTCCCCTCTCATGCTTTCAGAGGAGTGAGGAGATACTGGCTGCGCAGGGGTGAGACGTGGCTCTGGCACACGAGGCCTTGCCGTAGCCTCTGAGAACCCCAGTCTCCTGGCTGGCCCCCTCTCTCCCAGTCTTTCTGCCACGCACGTGTGCTGCCATATGCTACAGTGAGGTGTGACCTATGTAAGGAAGCTGTTGTTCCCACCAGTCATACCAGAAGCAGTAACCCACACGCACCTTATCCTTCCAAGTGGTCATCCCAGGTGACATAGTGCTCAATAAATTTTTGTTAAATAAACAAAAAAACCGTCTCTTGCCCCAAATATTTGGAGAGCTTTTCTTAGAATTGCTTTCAAGGCACGTGAAAAAATGCATACTTTGTTTCGTTTCGTTTTGTTTTTTAATTTTTATTGTGCTTTAAGTGAAAGGTTACAAACCGTCAGTCTCTGACACAAAAACATATACACCTTGCTACTTACTCCCGATTGCTCTCTTTTCTTGTCCATTTCACCAGCTTCTAACCCCCTCCACCCTCTCATCTCCCCTCCAGGCAGGAGATGCCAACATAGTCTCAAGTGTCCACCTGGTCCAAGAAGCTCACTCCTCACCAGCGTCCCTCTCCAACCCATTGTCTAGTCCAATCTACATACTTTGTTTTTGATCAAGGATATTGTTACCTACCTGCCTCGTTCATTCACCTTAACGCCAAGTGTTAAATACAAAAGTACAGTCATAGTCTGCTTTCCAAGACAAAAGATAGACCCCCATGGAAAAAATTACACAGAAGGCCATATGGGAGAGAGAAGCTATGAGCGCACACCCCAGAACTGGGGCATGCAGAGCCCACCGCAGTGCTTCTGGCGGAGGGACAGCACTGCTTATCTGTGTGTGCTGTGTGCTGCTAAAGAAGCCACTGCCTGGAGTTATGGTCCTACAGCATTGCTCTTTCCTGTAGGAATCCACAAGGAGATGCTGGTGAAAAGCCCGTTCTGGTTCAGCATCAGTCAGCGAGGTGGGAGCAGCGGCTGCAGCACTGTCGGTTGAATACACCTACAGCAACAGCCTTACCAGGCGCGCGCGCGCACACACACACACACACACACACACACACACCCCTCTTAAGATAATGGGAACAGAAACACAAAAAGACACAAAAGCACAACGGCAGAGCTTTCTCTCTTCCTGTCACCTCTTGCAGGTATCATAGCACCTATCATCTTCTGTCAGAGGGTCTCAAAACAGTAGCAGATTTCCCAAGTCCTGTGTCCCCTTTTGAGGTGAGGGAAGAATGCAGTCAGCACCAGAGTTTGCAGCTCAGCACTGACTTTGACGTGGTTTTACCTGGAGAGGTATTTTTTGTCATGGTGTCCATAAGCATAAGTGCTTTGCTGAAGCTTGTCACCTTGCTGCATAAAATGCCAACCACAAAAGAGGCCGGAAATCCTCAGAAGTAGCCTACAGTGTTAATGTGGTGCCTTTTCTGTTGACCACACAGGGAGGAAGGGGAATCAACTCATTCCATCTCTCTTCCAGAAGCCTGTGGGTCCCACACTGCCCTCAGGCCATCCCATCACTGCTGGTCTCCTCTGTGCCTCCTCCCATGTTGTACCATTGCTGTGTGACTCAGCTGTTCTGTCTCTTACCACCCCTCATGTTTCACGGCTGCACCGGCTGATCTTTCCTCATTCTGGTCTTTTCCACGCATATCATGTCTCTTCAGATTCTCCAGTGCAGAATTCACCTTCTTTGGGGAGGGTGGGTCCTTGTTCTACCCTCACTCTTCTGCCTTCCATTGCAGTGGTATTCCATCTTGGCTTCTGGTTGTTTGGGCATCATCTAGGAAGATGGGTCCACCATGTATAACTCATTGTTTTCCTCATGCCACGGCTCTTTACATTTCTGTGTGCCAGCAAGTTCCCCATTTGGGTGTCCTTGTTTCCTAACATGCAGACAAGTAGCTCAACATTCTTGAAAATCACAGTACTGTGAGCCCTAGAAGATAAGCATCATAGGTGAATTGCACCTGGCTTCCCGTGTGCTGCATAGACCAGGTCTCCGAACATGTAGGAGACTTGTAACACAAAATCACAAGTGTGCTCTGACTCTACTGTAAAAATGCTCCTCCAAGGAATAGTCATTAAAGAATGCTAGACCCAAATTAAAATTCCTGCCTGCAGCATTTTTTCCATGTTGTGGGAGTTTGTTTAACCTACTGCCAGTCAGTGTGGGGTAAACAGTAGCAGAGTTCGTTTAGGCTGAGTCTCGTTGCTAAGACAGCTGGGTGGAATCACAAGTCCTCACGGGCCCAGACAGACCCTGGCAGAGGAAGCCTGGCCTTTTAGGACTGTGTGGCAGTCACCTAATAGATCATTCCATAAAGCCAAAATAATTGGAGCAGCTGGGTTGGGATACGGTGAAGCAGTCTGTGGAAATCACAGTCGCAGTCACTCTTCCCCCAGCTTATCTATGTTGCGCCCCACTCTGAAGGAGCTCTGCATGGTAACAGACCCATGTCATAGTCTCGCCATATTTTGATCATAATTTGATATCATCCCATCGATGTAGTCACTGATCATTTTGTGTTGGCTTGTCATTTCAAGTTATTCTCCATGAGCAGAAAGTAGCGAATATTCAAAGTCGCATTTGACTTTCATCTGTTAAGAAGTGTGTTTGGGGGAATAAAGCTCTGAGAAGCTGATGGTCTGAGTAACGGTCTCTCCTTTCCCTGCTCTGAAGGAACTCCCTTGTTCGGCACTCGCCCCTTCCCTAGAGCCCTGCTTCTCCAGGCCCGAGAGACCAGCAAACCGTCGCCTTCCGTCCCGTTGGGCCCCACACTTCCCCACTGCCTCACAGCCTCAGGCCCCTGGAGACCTGCTGCCCATGGAGGACCAAGGCGACATGGAGCCACCCGTGGAGAAGCTGCACCCGTGATGCAAGTGTGCATGAATTATTGCAGAATAATTCACTGTAATTTGCATAACCACCCTATCATCCTGAACCAACCTCTGCCCGAAAGGAGAGAGCTCGTTTTCACAAGGTCAAAGAATGTTTTTAAAAAACACACAGCTGCTGAATGTTCAACCTGTGAAACTGAGATGTTTCTAGAATGAAACAGTAAATGTGCCTGTAATAACTTAATTTTTTTCGTAGCTCAGAAGACTATTTTTGTCTCCATCTTTTTTACACACAATATATTAAACAAAAAAGGTAAATAAGATATAAATTTAAAAAATAAAGGTTTTAAAAATACATTTTAAGAGATTCTGAATGCCCTCGCTCTCAATAATGACTGCTTTTTTGTTAAATTTGCACTGTTCCATTTTGGTTTGATTCATTTCCACGTTGAATTAGAGTATTTTAAGTTAATTTTATTTTGCCAGTGTTGTTATTTTTAAAGAATTTTTGAAATGCTTCCAACTGTCTGAATCAAAGAACTTTGTAGTGAAAGGCCATGAAAACAGTAGAGAAGACCAGTGTTTATAAACTGGAGGGGATACAGGTCATGTGTTGGAAAGGTACAGAGTACTCAGGGGCACACAGAGCCATTGTGCAGCCACGTCTTCTCCTCACCTTGCATGTCTTGGGTTCCTAGCACTGGGTGCATGTACATACTGCTGCTGATTGTCACCTTCACCTCAGTGTGAGTCCACATGTTTCACTGGAATACGTTGTGAATTTCCTTGTATTGTACTTTTATTGTCGGTCCTCTTGCATTGATGATACAACAGCAACAACATTTATAAATTATTGTTAAAAGTTTAACTGGTGATGTACAGTGTATATTCCATTTTCTTGTTTAAGGAAAAACCCTACCGAAAGTCATGAGGACGCCAAATTGAGACAGATGATGGTGCCTCTGAATCTGTGTGAGACCACAAGGAAGTAGAAATAAAGCCTTTACGATGGCAGTATGCTGTCTGATCTCACGTGTCACATGCCCACCATCTTTTCGTAAGGACTCAAACTGAAAGTTTTTTTGTAGCCAGGGGAACAAAGGAAAGAGGAGATATGTAGAAAAGCAATAGCTGCCACAATATTTGACTTGGAGTGTAGCCTAAGTACATGATCATCTTGCAGTTCTACTATATTCTCTAAGAGAGTCCTGGGATAAAAAAAGGCGTCATATGAAAACAGCCAAAACTGGGGCAGGCGTGTGTGAGGAAACTGGGTATGTGCCAGTCGAAATATGCTAAGTCTCTCCCTCTCCTCTCACTAGGGAAGAGGGAGTGGCTGATAACTCCAGAGGACTGGTTTCCACCTGATGTGGAGATGCTAGCATAGCCTGTAAGATGGAATTGAGTAGGCTTGTAAAGGAGTGGTGCTACAGAAGAGCAAAAGAACAACGACTTTAGGTTAAAGCTTCTGGCTTTAATGTTTCAGTAGTCCAACAATTTTCGTCTTATCTAGAGGGGCTGATGGAGTAAATTCTATTCCCTGCATTACCACAGTTCCATTTGTAAACTTAAGTAGTACACTTAACTAACCATATCTGCAAGCAAATTTATCAACAAATAAACAAATATATATTTAGCGCCTGCTGTTTCTAGCCCCATGGCAAATGATAGGTAGTACATCAGCATTCTTTCAGCCGGCAAAAACTCAACCAGCATCAAGAAGGAAAGTTGTTGGCTGTCATAACTGAAAAGCCAAGGACGGTGCAGGCAACAAGCATGGTGCATCCAGAGCCCCAAACAAAGCCATCAGGACTCTGTCTCCATCTCCTGGCTCCGCTCTCTGTATGGCTTCATTTTCAGACAGGCATCCCAAGAGTAGATAACCATGGTCACCATAACCCCCATTGCCATCGAGTTGATTCCGACTCAGCGACCCATGGTCACCAGGACCTCTGCTCCATAGGGTTTCCAAGGAGCAGCTGGTGGATTTGAACTGCTGACCTTTTTGGTTAGCAGCTGTCGCATACCATAGCTCTTAACCATTGCACCACCAGGGCTCCCCATGGTCACCAGTAGCTGCAGCAGAAATCCCAGGACCAATGATTCTCATTGTTTTGGATTAAGTCACATGTCTTGCCCTGAACCAAGCACGGTGACAGATTGGTCCAGCAAAGGCAAATCAGGGTGCTGTTAGAAGAGAGGGAAAAAGATGCCTGGAAGACAGTTAATACTGTACACTACAATGGAACATCCCAGAATTGCAAGGAGTGGTTCCTCCCATCAGGTTGTAGGAGATAAATCCCCAGGCATAAAAACAGTGAAATGCTAAAACGGTGTGGTATAAATTCTGAGTTGGACCTCAGAGGATGAACAGATTTAAATATGAAGGGAGGGAGTTGCTGTAGGGTAGGAGGAGCAGTAGGAGCAAAGGGGTGAGAAGGTCATCGCGCATAGAACAGCGCAGCAATGTGGTTTTCAGACCAGAACGGAAAATCCGTGCCGAGGTTTAGTTAGCAAACCCAGATCACACAGGCCTGTGCCTTGAAAGCTGGTTTGGAGCTGATCCAACCATCCAATTTTCTAATAGTTAGGCATATTTATTCTCAAGTCTATTTATTGTGGAACCACTCCAACGTTGGGAAAGGCAAGACAGTAAAATGAAATCATCTTATGCACTCATCCAAATGAATGCTGAGGCAGCCAAGTGGCTAATGCCTATCTCTGAAAGGAGGGCAGCTGCTCAAAGGAAACGGCCCACAGGAAGTGTCTGCTTCTGTCCCCGTGAGCCATACTAATGTGCCATTTGCTTTTATGTCCTAAAGAAAGATGCAGGAGCAGATTCTTTAAATGCAGCTAATAGCCCTCACACGCCAGGCATGCCTGCCCATTAGGCTGTGGCCAGCAGGCAGCCCCTGACATTTCTCATTCAATTGACGTCAGTTGGCAGTAGCAGCTGCGTTCCACCCTTTCCTTTGTTCTCCTTATGAGAAAGTAAAACGTTACATTAAGATTTTGAATAGTATGTGTCTGTTTTCTTCATACCTGTATATAGCACAAGTCTGATTCTTATTCAGTACATTTGTGTTTCACCTCTTTTTTTTAATTAAGCTTGCCAGAGTTATGGATGTTTAAAGCAACTGACAAGTACAATTACCATTTTCTATTTTCCAATTACTTGATTTTTTTTTTTTATTATGGTAAAGTATACATAACAAAATTTACCATTTTAACCATTTTAAAGTGTTCAATTTAGTGGCACTTAGTACTTTTTTTTTTTTTTTTTAGTACGTTTAGTACATTCACGGTGTCGTGTAGCCATCACCACTATCTAGTTAGTACCAGAACGGTTTCATCACACCAAAAGGAAACCTGAAACCCCATAAGCATTGAGCAGTGACACCCCCTTTGTTGGCAGTCACTCCCTCTACCCCTCCAACCACTCTTCTGCTTTCTGTCTCTATGGATCTGCAGATCTCAGGGTATTTTATATAATTGGGGTCATAGAATATGTCACCTTTTGTGTCTGGCTTAGCATAATGTTTTCAAGGTTCATCCATGTTGCAGCATGTGTCAGTACTTCCTACCACGTTTTGTTTGTACATTCATCTGTTGAAGGTGTGTGCCTACTTTTAAAACAAAAGAAAACACTTTGGTTATCTTACTTTAAGCAGCTTTGAGCATTTCCCAGTAGGAAGCAATTCACAATGAATAACCGGGACGGACCCTCAGCGATCAGTTTACATGACTGAGGCATTTTGCACCTTTCCCTAACTCTTAAACACAGTTGCTCCCAAGGGACAGCAGGTGATGTTGCACTTGTCGTGCTTTTCTCTGATTTGCCTTTGTCCTTTCACCATTAGTCTTTGAATGCAGCATGCATTAGAATCCAGTACAAAAAAAAAAAAAAAAAAGGCACTGAGTTGGCTACTTCAATGACTTTGAAGACATTGGGTCTTCGAGACCCTCTCGGGTTCACTAGAAGCAGTGTGGCACTGAGAGTGAAAAACCTGGATTTGAATCCTTGTTAGGACACTTAAAGTAATGCAACTTTGAGCCACCTCTTTAAGACTCCCTTGAAAAATGGCAACAATAGGGTTGTTGTAAGGATCAAGGTTTATTGTGTATCAACTGTGTGCAGGATACTGCGCTAGGAGTGGCAAACACTGGAGATGGACGAAAAAGACAAACTTTCTGCTTTCGTGGAGTTTATATTCTAGTGATGGGAACACGGAAGAAGCAGGTGTATGAGTGATAGATGATGGACTGAAAGACTTCTCTCGGGAGACGCTGTTTGATCTGAAGCCTGAACAAGAAGAGACTATGAGCCAGGCAGAGGGACTAGCTGGTGCAGAGCTCAGGTGAGGAGGGGGAGTGAGTGTGTTCTAGGAAGCAAAGAAGGACGTTGTAGCCAGAGCCTGGGGAGATAGGGAGAGAGAGGCTAGAGGGGAAGTCACAGCCATTGGGAGAGGACAAACATGGAGGATTTTTTTCTAGGTGATCCTTATTCAAGCTGTTAAAAGATATTAAGCATGGGAGTTAAGTTACCCGATTTACATTTGTAAAAGATATTCTGCTGTTGGGAGAAGGAAGGGGCATTTTGGAAGCAAGGCTTCCAGATAAAAAGCTGTGCTTTAACCCAGGTGTGCACTGATGGTGGCTTGACAGTGCTTCTGCTGCTGTTATTGGCTTCACCATCACCAGGCTTGTCACATCCTGTTCATTAGGAACTTTGTTTTAGAACCCACTGCTGAAGATTCTCAGTGACCGCTGCTAAACCCAACAAAGTCTTTAGGAACTCCAGAATCTACCCCAACTGTTCAGATAAAAGCTGGAGGAAGCACTTGTTTATCCTTGTGCTGCTTCATAGGCCAGGTCAGCCATCTTGTCAACTGCTTGGGCCAGGAAGCCCATGTCTCCCATCCTTGCCCCATTCCCTTCTGATCCTTTTCCAAAAGGAAGTTGCCATTTCTACGCTATCATCAGCCATTTATACTTTAGTAACAGTGGGTTTTTGCTCCTTATGATTGTTTTTTTATAGAGGGACAACTGAGGGCTCTGGAGCAGCAGATGGTGGTGGAGAGGATTGGGAGACCAATTATAGGCAGTAGCACAACCTAATCTAAGTGAATAGAATAGGAACACAAAAAATGCCTACTTTGTATTGTTTCTAGGACTAGTTCTGTCTGCTGGATTGAAAGAACTCAATCCATCTCGAAGGCAGAAATTTCTGCAATTTCCCAGTGAGCTAATAAACTTTAGCAGAGCTCCTGAAATTCAAATCAATCCTGGAACAAATTTGTCACTTGTCAATGGCCCCTTGGCCACAGGCCAATCCCAGCCTGCATTGGTCCCCTGTAAATGTATGTTTAAATGGTTAAAATAAAAACAAAGCATTGAAGATACCATGATGATATAAGTGCACCTAAAAATAGCTGGTAGAATTCTAAACTGGTTCAATATTTCTGGAAGTAACCAAGCAATATGCAATTACCTATAAAACTGTTCATACTTTTTGAGTGAGTTATTTCACTTACAGGAATTTATCCCCAAATAACCTTGATGAAATCAAAAGTAATTAATAAAATAGATTCATAGTAGCACAAATTATAAATGGAAATTTGGAAACACTCGTTATGGAGCCCTGGTGGAACAGTGGTTAAGAGCTCAGTTGCTAATCAAAAGGCCAGCAGTTCGAATCCACCAGCTGCTCCTTGGAAACCCAATGGGGCAGTTCTATTCTGTCCTATAGGGTCGCTATGGGTTGGAATTGATAGCAATGGGTTAATCTAGTTACTAGTCCATCAACAGTTTTGAATATTGTGCTCATTCACCTAATAAACATTCCTAATAAACAGACACTGAGCTTTTTTTTTTTTTTTTTTTGAGCTAGCCGTGTGGGAATGCAAAGATAAATGTGACAGACCTGTTCCCGAGAGGTTTACTATCTACTCAAGAGAGCCAAACTACCTGGGTTCAAATCCCACTCTACAATTTTCTGAGTGAACCACCTTGGAAAAGCTGCCTACGCCCTCTGAGCCTCAGTTTTCACATATGCAAAATAAAAATAGTAATCACCTAATAGGTGAGTTCACCTCATCTCATCAGAATCAACTCAATGGCAACAGGTTTGGTTTTTTGGTTTGGAATAGGTAAATTACGAGGATTAAACAAGATAACACTTGTTAAGCCCTTAGAATAGTGCCTGGCACTATGTTTTACTAAATAAAATGATTATATAAATGTCAAGTTATAATGCAATATGGTAAGTACGATAACAGAATTATATGAAAGTACAGAGTGGGAATATAAAACAAACTAAACCTGTTGCCATCTAGTCGATTCTGATTCATAGCAACCCTATGGGACAGAGTAGAACTGCCCTACAGGGTTCCCAAGGCTGTAATCTTTATGGAATCAGACTGCCACACCTTTCTCCCTCGAGCAGCTAGTGAGTACCAACTGCCAAACTTTAGGTTAGCAGCCGAGCACTTAACCACTCTGACACCAGGGCTCCTTAGGGCGAGCATGTAAAAGGGATTATTTCTGCCGGGGGAGAAAGTCAAAGAAGACCTCACACTGACCTGTTTGATAAGAGTCTTGAAGGATGCATGAGATTTCTCCAGATAGAAATGGTGAAGGAAGAGAGAAAGTGAGAGAGAATTTCAAAAATACTGTGTAGGTTGTGCATGGGATACTCATTATTTAGGATTTTCCAAGATAGATTTAAAATTATCTTCAATAGTGGATATTGGACTGCTGTTTTTATCAAATACGGCACCATGCTAAGCTTTATTGAAAAGAAAACCAAACGGCAGAAAGGAGCTCATCCGTCCTGACACCCAGGACTTGCCGTTTATCCCATTAAATCAATCCTTTAACAATGGTTGATGAAGGACCATGGATGCCCTAGAAGGAGCACCATTTCACTCCTTCCTGGGCACACCATCTTCCGTGGTATTTTAAGAGTCACTTCTAATCCTATTCCCATTCCCCTAGAAGATTTCCCTCCGCAAGTCCCAATCAATTCGTGCCAACTTCCTCTAGTTTACTGCCAATGTGTCCCCAGGGGCACCAGCAGCCATATCTATACTATTATATTGCAAATCTGTGTCTATTTACTTGAGAGTTAGACTCCGGACAGGGACCAAAGTCCTCAGGTAGTACTAATAAAAATTAGATATAAACAATTTTGTTGTGGTTATTTTTGTCATTAGAACTGTTAGTGGATATTCCATTTCTCCCCCTCGGGGCACATGATAAAATGGCACTCCTCCATCCCTCCCTCTTTGGCCAATGAAATGTGAGCAAAAGCCATGTGTGTCACTTACTGCTGGAAGTTTTAAGACCCAGTGCACCGTTTTTCTGCCTTGGCAACTGTGAATGCATGCGTCCATTAGCCTGGGTCCCTGAATGGCTCTGATATGCAGGCCAGCTCTATGCGTGTAGCATGAGTGCAAAATAAGCCCTTGTTGAGTTAATCCACTCAGATGGGGGACATGTTCATTACTGCAGTGTAACTTAACCCATCCTGACTAAAATAACTGTCCAAAAGCATGGAGATTAATGTATAAATAATAATATCAAGGGAAGAAATCAGAGCAAAAGATCAAATTTCACAGCATATAAAAATGTTAACAAAGAGGTAGGAGAATTTAAAGCTATGTGGTTATTTTTTTTCTTTATTGAATTATTTTAATTCATAATAAAAGAAATTTCCAGTTCCTTTTTTTTTTTTTTTAGCTAAGAGAGTAAATGAAAGTACAACTGTGCCTACTGTAAACTTCATACATTAATGTGTGAAGCAAAAGCGAATGGACTAAAATTCCCAATGCTGCTGCTTTCTACCCCCTTCTTCCTAGGCACACTTGTTGGAAAGTACAGATCGAGCTCCTCCCTTGAACCAGCAAACGGAGACAAAGGTGCACGGTAGTTCCCCCAGGAAATTACAAATGTGAGTTGGAAGGGACCTTAACATCATCCTTACCAAGCCTTCATTGTACTCATAATTTGAATAATGACACTCATTTTCTGAGTGCTTACTAGAGCTATGGTTTCCACCTGGCTGCGTCTTAGAATCACCCAGAATAACTTAAGGCACTACCGCAGACCAAATACATCAGACTCCCTTGGGGCTAGGACTGGCCGTTGATATGTTTTAAATGTTTTCCCTGGTGATTCTAATGTGCAGCCAGGATTGAGAACCACCAGTAGAGCAGAATTTAACTCAGTGGTTCCCAATCTTTGCTGCACCTTGGAATCACCTGGGGACCTTTACAACCACGGCTGCCTGACCCCCACCCCAAGCATACTGCTGTCGCTGGTGGGGGTGAGGCCTGGGTGCTGGGATTTTTGAAAGCTCCCCAGATGATTCTATGTTGCAGCAACATTTGAGAACCACAGTTTTAAACAGATTTAAGAGCTCAAAGTGGGTGCAATTGTTGATTCTACTACAAACTGTGTGGTCCTGAGCATGTCCCTTACCCTCCAAAGTTCAATTTTCGCGTTCTGTAAAATGAGGAGATAATAGTACCTACCTGACAGGCACCTAACAACAATAATCTCATAGGGTTGTAGTGACATATTGAGCTGGCACAGGGCCTGGCATATGATAATTGCTCAATAAATATTAGTTTTACTGTCACATTTAATTCTCTCCTAATCCTGCAAAAAAAAAAAAAAAAATTTTTTTAATCCTGCAAATCAAGGCTTGTAGCTAATCTTGTAGCTAAAGAAGCTATAAATCTGAAAGGCTGTTGTCCATCTCAAGATTAAACCCGTTGCCATGGAGGCCACTCTGACTCATGGCAACCCCATGTGTGTCAGAGTACAATTGTGCTCCACAGGGTTTTCAATGGCATATTTTTCAGAAGTAGATCACCACACCTTTCTTCCAAAGTGTCTCTAGGTGGACTTGAACCTCCAACCTTTTGGTTAGCAGCTGAGCACTTAACCATTTGCACCACCTCGGAACCTGTTTTCACACAGTCATAACTGGCAAAGTTGGGATTCACACCAAGACTTATTGACTGAGCTCTTGTCACTGCCCACAGGCACTGGGGAAAGAAGGCGGCTTGATCCTGATGTGGGTTAACTGGCCCCACTAAGGGAGACATTTGAGCCAGAAAGCGTGGACCTAGGCCCATCTCAGCTCACCTATCTCTTTTCCGGAGCTTAATAGACAAAATCATGTCTTGAATTTCATTGGCTTCATTTCATCTCCTTTCAAGACTATAAAATAGCCTTAACTGATTTATTGACCAGAACTTTTTTAGTATATTCTATGACTGTTTACTCATTCTAAAGAGATCGTGGCACATTAAGCCCTCACACAACTCCTTCCTCATAAACTGGGGATATTCTACCCATTTTTCTGGGACCCACTATTTATATTTGCTGAATGGATTACAGAGAAAAAGGAATTTGCCCAAAGCACTTCTATAGGCTTGAAGTATAATACTTTGTGAAGAAAAATACAGACTCGCAGCACTAAAGGGCACCCAGCACCCACAGCTGTACTACAAGCTTACTCTATTTATTCAAAAATATGTAAGGAGGTGTTATGGATTGAATTGCATCCCCCAAAATAAGTGCTGTAAATCCTAGCCTCTATGCCCATGTTTATAATCCTATTTGGGAATGGGTTGTCTTTGTTCTGTGAATGAGGCAGGATTAGTGTAAAATCTCTTTTGATATATAAATGAGATTAAACAAGCAATCAAGAGAAGCAGAGATGGGGAAAGATTGATGCCAAACCACATGGAGATCTCCGAGGAACCAGGAAACAGAAGCCGAAGAGACTAGGACTTTCCACCAGAGCTGACAGAGAAAGAAAGCCTTTCCCAGGAGCTGGCACCCTGAAGTTGGACTTCTAGCCTCATAAACTGTGAGAGAATAAATTGGTTTGTTAAAGCCACCCTGTTGTGGTATTTCTATTACAGCAGTGCTAGAACCAGGACAGGAGGTGTGGGCAGTGCAGTCAGTGCCCAGGTGGCCCCATGTGGGCAGTGTCTGAAATCATCCTGTGGGCACTAGGGGTGGCTGGGTGGGCTGGGTGGGGCACCTCCACTCATCTCGACCACCCCCCCATTTGGATATAAACAACTGATTTTTCACTGTTTATGTAAAGTAACATGAAACCAAAGTTTCTAGACATTTCCTAGTCGGCATCTGACTGGAATGACGCCCTGAGCTACTGCTACATAGGCTCTTTGGGGCAGGCACAGCCTCCTTAAGGCTGCATTTCCTCAGCAGATGCCGTGGGCTGCAGGGAGGTTACATAGCCCCAGAGAACAGAGGGATGGCTGTGTGAGGAGCCACAGTTCTTCTGGCCACAAAAGGAACCACTCCAGTCACCTCTTGCTTTGTTGGCTCTACCCGGATCCTGAAGGAGGTCATTCCGAGACCATACTGGTTAAAGCAAAAGCTCAAAATAACAAGGCGGGAACATCTTCCCCCCAAGAACACTGTGTCCTTAAAAGTCAAGTCCAAAGGGAATGGAATTCTCACAACCACTGAAGATCTTGTCTAAATTTACCCTGACCCACTTACGGGAGGGTCAGAGCCCAGCAGACCCGTCTTAATGGGGTTTGGGACAGTGCACTCAATGCGCAGAAGCCCACGAAGCAGCCTGTGCCCAGTCTGGAGGTTCAGGACAATATTAACTCGCCGCCTGTGACATCAGATGGCCACAAACGGCTTCGGACTCCACCAGGCGAGGCCTGTGGCCTGCACCCGGTGCTACCTCACCTGAGCTGCAGGACAGGACACCTTCCTGCCTTGCTGCCTAGCAACGCAAATGCAGACATCACTCAGGAGGCTGGCAGCCGCACCTAGCTAGCATATTACGTTGGCATTCCAACAAAACCTAATCCAGGTGTTAAGTCACACCTCCTGGTGAGCGAGAAAACGTCCGAAGGGGCACCCCAACTCTTCCTCTGTTTGAAATGACGTCATTCCCCTTCCCTGGGCAGCAGAACAGCAGGAAGCAGGGAGTGGCTGATGCAGACAGGGTAGTCGGCTTGTATTTCCAACATCCTCCATCCTGGTTGTGCTCTTCCACAGCAGGAGAGTGAAGCTACGGGGCCCATGTACACCCGGGTGTGAGCCCTGAACTCGTAGCCTCATGGTGCCCTGCACAGATTAGTAGACCAGCAATAAATGCCTGCTGGATCCAATACTCTTCATTGTCAATGTTTTGTTGGGGGCGGGGAGGGGGGCATTCAAATTCAAGGAGCTTAGCCTAACCCAAGTGACCTGAAAGACTGTTGCTAGAGTGAACACCTAAGTCGCCATAACAAGCCGATCTCGGTATTACTCATTCACCAAGTGCTACCACACTCACGGCTCTTTACTGTGTTTAGGATTTAGGAACCTAAGTATAGTCCCTTTTCCCTGAGTCACTCTTCTCAACCCTTTCCACACCTCTCCCTCCTCAGTTTTTGGTCACTTGGGGAGCATCCAACTGCCACTAACTGCTCCCCAATGCCTCTCAGAGAACCCTGCCCTCCCAGACTCCCCTGGGGGTCCTTTGGGAGCAGACTGAGGCAGGTGCTGAGCTAGTTAAGCCTCAGGGGAGGGACACAGGAATAGGGAGGGGCCCAAACCCCCACCTCTCCCATCTGCCCTAGGTAAACTGACCAATCTTCATCCTTCCTACACCTGGCACCCAGAGAGCTGGGGCTAGAACTGTTCAAGTATTTAGCAATAAACAAATGGCAGTCATTGACTGAGCACTTGCCCCTGCGCCCAGTATTATCTAATTGAATGTGGCACCCCTATAGGTAAGGAAAAAGAGGCTCAGTGATTTATAGGCAGTCAGAACGGGACCAGGGGTTTAGATCCTGGATTATTTGACTCAAAAGCCCATGCTCGAAGCCTGTTGCTTCCACAGGTTATCCGTCCTACCCCAGGAGCATTTCTGACTAGGTCCAGAAACATCAGTCATAGTTTCCCAGCCTTTGTGTCACTGGTGGGCCATCATGGAACAGAGTGGTGAGGCTTTGTGTCCCTTCGCTCACAAAATCAGCAGACGCCTGAGGAGCACAGCTCCCTCCCACCACTCTGCCAGGCTCTGGATACGGGGCAAATAAACCTGGCTCCTGCCCTCGAGTAGAGGAGCTGCAGACATGAGCAAATAAATTCAGAATGACATGAGGATAAAACAGAAATATGCCCAGTGCTGTGGGGCACAGGGAGACGGGTGGCCACTCTGCTGGGTGGCTCAGGGGTAACACTGCAGAAGAGAAGAGACAGTCAACCCTCTGTTGTCATCTTCAAATAAGACTGACAGCCCCACAAATAGGAGCCCTGGTGGTGCAGTAGTTAGGATTCATACCCAGAGATGTTAGAAACAGATCCCCTCAGCTTCTGAGAACAAGTCCCGTCCCAGCTCGCCCTCAGTGGTGCCTCCCGTTCAATCATACAGCAAACATTAGCACTCCACTACGGGCTCCATGCTCTGAGGGGCTGGCCATGATCCTCCCCTCACGGAGCTAGTGGCTTTTCACCACACTGAGAAACTGCCCAGCTACGCATTTGCTAGAGTACCAGTTCTTACTGGGCTTTATTGTGGTGCAGTTTGAAAATGCTGGCACACACAGTAGTTGCAACCAAAGCTTGTTTAAACTGGGAGCCCCATCACTGGATGCCACAGGCATGGTTAGAACAGAGGCACCGCCAGTTTCTACAACGGCCAGGGTCAGAGCACCAATGCCTCACCATTGGCCAGATGGTATGCATCTGCAAGGCGACATTTTGTCAAAAACAGGTGATCCATGTGAATACGCCCATTTCTCAAAATCTTCCAGGAAATATAATATATGCATATTTCATTTCTGTCATCATCACTATCCTCCAAATTCTGTTCTTCTATTAATTGTACAAGTTAAGCCATTGTGAAGCTTTACACTGACTAGATAACAAATGAGTATGGCTCGGGCTAGGGTGTGCTTAAAATCCTGATTGTGTTTTATGCTTCTACTGGACTTTTATCTCTAGCCTGGCCCGACGATAAAGAGATGTCTGATGTCTCTGACTCAATTCCTGGTATAACTCTTTTTATTATTACTAATTTCTGTTTGTCCAATAACCTCCTTATTCATCCACTCACCCATCTATCCATTCATCCATCCTCCATTCATTTGACTATCTCATTCATGCTGGGACACTGGTTATTCAGGAACACCCCCACCCCCCACCCCCCTGCTCCCATATATCCTTCCTGGCCCAGCATAAGAGGTGGTTTTACAGGGAAAGGAAGGACGAGGTTGTGGTGAGGAAGCTTGTGTGAGTAATTAAAGAACACTGATGTGACTTGTGAGAAGATGCTTCCTGGAAAGCCCTCTCCGATAACAGATCCAGGGCTCCCGTGTGGGAAGAACTGCTTGGTTCCACACGGGCATTATCAGTCATCTCCCATCCCCAGGGATCATGCCACCTACAAAGGCACTCTTCCCTCCTGAGGGGGCCAGCCCCAACTCTCAAGGAGCCATAGCTCTGGGTTAGGTGGCTACCTTTACACGTAGTACCTAGGTAAAACCTCTCTCCATCCTCCCAAGCACCTTTATTAATGGGCTGTAGCCAGGATCTCCTGGAGCAAGGAGTGATGACGCTCTGTTGTACCATGTGCATGAAGGACAAGGAGTGAGCCATGAATACAGCTCATACATGCCTGTGGGGCCATCCTATTAATCCTATTAATCGGACTCTATTAATAATAATATGATTCTACATAGAGTACAAATCCAACAATCATCTTACTCTTCTTCCGATTTCTGACTGAGTGCTCTTACTAGACTACCCCAATAAGCTTATATCACCTTTGTCAAATAAAAAAAATCTCATATTCTGTTAGGAGTGAAAGAAAAGGAGTTTTACTGAGGAATAATACAGCTTGAGCTAGGCAGTGCTGAGTGAAAATACAAGGCACTCTACGATTCAAGTGGAGTTCTTGTTGATGTTAGGTGCTGTTGAGTTGGTTCCGACTCTATGTGCAACAGAATGAAATGCTGCCGAGTCCTGCATCTTCCTCACAATCCTTGCTATGTTTGAGCCCATTGTTGCAGCCACTGTGTCAATACATCTCGTTGAGGGTCTTGCTCTCTTTTTGCTGACCCTGTACTTTACCAAGCATGATGTCTTTCTCCAGGGACTAGTCCCCCTGATAACATGTCCAAAGTATGTGAAACGAAGTCTTGCCATCCTCACTTCTAAGGAGCATTATGGCTGTACTTCCGCCAAGACAAATTTGTTCCTTCTTCTGGCAGTCCATGGTATATTCAGTATTCTTTGCCAGCACCACAATTCAAGGCATCAGTTCTTCTTTGGTCTTCCTTATTCACTGTCCAGCTTTTGCATGCACATGAGGCAATTGAAAATACCATGGCTTGGGTCAGGTGCACGTTAGGCCTCAAAGTGACATCTTTGCTTTTTTAATACTTTAAAGAGGACTTTTGCACCAGAGTTGACCAATGCAGTCCGTCATTTGGTTTCTTGATTGCTGCTTCCATGGGTGTTGATTGTGGATCCAAGTAAAATGAAATCCTTGACTACTTCAATGTTTTCTCCATTTATCATGATGTTGCTTATTGGTCCAGTTGTGAGGAATTTTGTCATCTTTATGTTGAGGGTGTAATCCATACTGAAGATTGTAGTAAATGCTTCAAGTCCTCTTCATTTTCAGCAAGCAAGATTGTGTCATCTGCACATCGCAGGTTGTTAATGAATCTTACCCCAATCCTGAATCTGCGTTCATCTTCATATAGTCCAGCTTTTTGGATTATTGCTCAGCATACAGGTTGAATAAGTGTCGTGAAAATATATAACCCCAAAACACAAGTAGAAAGAAAGGTCTATAGAGAGAGAGAACAAAGGAAAGGTAAATAGAGAGAGAACAAAGGAAAGGTAGGGATTAATAATTGATTATGAATGAGATTAGCTTCAGCTTGAAGTCCTCTGAAAAGTAAAAGTTGGCCACTTGACTAGGAGGAAGTGAGTTACCACCTAGGTGAATGGTACCAGCCAGTTTTGTCATACATAATTGCAGTCGTGAACACAATTTTCCCAGGAACAAATTGTTTACATCTTAACCCATTCTTCCCATGAATAAATGGTTTATATACTGACCTTTTGCTTTCTGGAAATGCATGTTGGCCCTGTCATTCTTACATCTGAGACAAGTTCCTCCAGCTTGAAATGTTTTCATTTACGCCTTGCATGTCCATCTTATAGCACCTGGATGCAGTCTTCCTGTAGAATGAACCCAGTGGACTGTGTTATCGTGTAACCATGCTTTAAGCGTAATGTCTATTTCAGATCCAGACTGTAGTCCTAAGATTCTCCCATCAGTCAGTCAATCCATACACATCTACTAACCATCTAGTATACCCCAGTCCAGGTTCCAGGGCCACAGAGATGAGTAAGTAGAGACCTTGTCTCAAGGAACTTCTCAGTGTCAAGTTGAAGACAAAGCCATAATTCCACCTCAGGAGAGCACAGAGCTATGGGAGCAGAGAGGAGGGTGGGCCTCATCCTACTGTGGGGGTAGACAATTCAGACAAAAATGAACCCCATTTAGACAAGTTTCTCTGGCACATTAAGTAGTTTAGTCCACTTTGGGGATGAGACTCTTGACTCAGACAAAAAACCAAAAAACCAAACCCGTTGTCATCGAGTCAATTCTGACTCATAGCGACCCTATGGGACAGAGTAGAACTGCCCCATAGGGTTTCCAAGGAGTACCTGGTGTATTTGAACTGCTGACCTTTTGGTTAGCAGCCAAATGCTTAACCATTATGCTACCAGGGTTTCCCTGAATCATTTTGTTATATGAAAAATATTTAGCTTGGTTCTTTAATTCAGAACTTTATGAAGATGACAAAAGGTTTTACTGAGATTGACTGAAGCCATATCTAAATTACAAACTGTATACAATTTTGCATCCATATAGCTGTTGTTAGGTGCCGTCAAGTCAAATTCTGACTCATAGCGGCCCTATGTACAACAGAAAGAAACACTACCCAGTCCTGCACCATCCTTACAATCGTTGTTATGCTTGAGCCCATTGTTGCAGCCACTGTGTCAGTCCATCTCCTTGAGGCTCTTCCTGTTTTTTGCTGACCCTCTACCTTACCAAGCATGATGTCCTTCTCTAGGGGTGGTCTTTCCTGATAACAAGTCCAAAGCATGTGAGATGTAGTTTCGTCATCCTTGCTTCTAAGGAGCAATTCTTTGGTCTTTTTTATTCATCAGCCAGCTTTCCCATGCATATGAGGCGATTGAAAACACCATGGGTCAGGTAAACCTTAGCCTTCAAGATGACATCTTTGCTTTTTAAAACTTTAAAGAAGTCTTTTGCAGCAGATTTGTTCAATTCAATGTGTCCTTTGATTTCTTGACTGCTGCTTCCATGGGTTTTGATTGTGAATCCACGTAAAACGAAATCCTTGACAACTTCAATCTTTTCTCCATTTATCATGATGTTGCTTATTGGTCCAGTTGTGAGGATTTGTGTTTTCTTTATATTGGTGTGTAATCCATACTAAAGGCAGTGGTCTTTGATCTTCATCAGCAAGTGCTTCAAGTCCTCTTCATTTTCAGTGAGCAAGGTTGTGTCATCTGCATATCTCAGATCGTTAATGAGTCTCTCTCAATCCTAATGCCCTGTTCTTTTTCAGATAGTCCAGGTTCTCGGGTTATTTGCTCAGCATACACATTGAATAAGTATGGTGAGAGGATACAACTCTTACGCACACCTTTCCTGATTTTAAACCATATAGTATCCCCTCATTCTGTTCCAACAACTGCCTCTTGATCTGTGTACAGGTTCCTCATGAGCACAACTAAGTGTTCTGGAATTACCACTCTTCGCAATGTTATCCATAATTTCTTATGATCCACAAGTCGAATGCCTTTGCATAGTCAATAAAACACAGGTAAATATCTTTCTGTTATTCTCTGCTTTCAGCCAAGATCCATCCGACATCAGCAATGATATCCCTGATTCCATGTCCTTTTCTAAATCTGGCTTGAATTTCTGGAAGTTCCCTGTCGATGTATTGCTGCAGTCACTTTTGAATGATCTGTAGCAAAATTTTACTTGTGTGTGATATTAATGATATTGTTCGATAATTTCTGCATTCTATCAGATCACCTTTCTTGGGAATAGGCATAAATATGGATCTCTTCCAGCCAGGTAGCTGTCTTCCAAGTTTCTTGGCATAGATGGGTGAGCACTTCCAGTGCTGCATCCGTTTGTTAAAACATCTCATTTGGTATTCCATCAATTCCCAAAGCCTTGTTTTTCGTCAATGCCTTCAATGCAGCTTGGACCTCTTCTTTTAGTACCATCAGTTCCTGATAGTATGCTACCTCCCGAAATGGTTGAATTTCAACCAATTCTTTTTGGTATAATGACTCTGTGTATTCCTTCCATCTTCTCTTGATACTTTTTGTGTCACTCGGTACTTTGCCTATAGAATTCTTCACTGTTGTAACTTGAGGCTTGAATTTTTTCTTCAGTTCTTTCAGTTTGAAAAATACCGAGTGTGTTCTTCCCCTTTGGTGTTCTTACTCCCAGTCTTTGCACATTTCATTATAATACTTTACTTTGCCTTCTTGAGCTGCCCTTTGAAATCTTGTCTTCAGTTCTTTTACTTCATTATTTCTTCCATTTGCTTTAGCTACTGGAAGTTCAAGGGTAAGTTTCAGAGTCTCTTCTGGCATCCATTTTGGTGTTTCCTTTCTTTTTGTTCTTTTTAATGACCTCTTGCTTTCTTCACTTATGATATCCTTGCACAACTTGTCTGGTCTTCAGTTATTAGTGTTCAATGAATTAAATCTATTCTTGAGAGAGTCTCTAAATTCAGGTGGGGTATGCTGAAGGTTGTAATTTGGCTCTTGTGGACTGGTCCTAATTTTCTTCATCTTCAACTTGAATTTGTATATGAGCAATTGATGGTCAGTCCCTCAGTTGGTCCCTGGCCTTGTACTGACTAATGATATTGAGTTTTCCATTGCCTCTTTCCACAGATGTAGTTGATTTGATTCCTGTGTATTCCATCTGGTGCAGTCCATGTGTATAGTTGCCGTTTATGTTGTTGAAAAAAAGGTATTTGCAACCAAGAATTTATTGGTCTTGCAAAATTCTATCGTGCACTCTCTGGCAGCATTTCTATCACCAAGGCCGTATTTTCCAGCTACCCATCCTTCTTCTTTGTTTCCAACTTTCTCATCCCAAACACCAGTAATTATCAATGCATCCTGATTGCATGTTCAATCAATTTCAGACTGCAGAAGTTGGCAAAAATCTTCAGTTTCTTCACCTTTGGCCTTAGAAGTTGGTACACAAATTTCAATAATAGTTGCATTAACTATTATCCTATCACTGACAGCATTGTACTTCAGGATAGATCTTGAAATGTTCTTTTTGACCATGAATGCAAAGCCATTCCTCTTCAAGTTGTCATTACTGGTGTAGTTGGCCACATGATTTACCAATTCAGAATGGCCAATACCAGTCCATTTCAGCTCACTAATGCCGAGGATATCGATGTTTATGAGTTCCATTTCATTTTTGACCATTTCCAATTTTCCTAGTTTCGTACTTCATACATCCCATGTTCCAATTATTAATGGATGTTTGCAGCTATTTCTTCTCATTTTGAGTTGTGCCACATCAGCAAATGAAGGCCCTGAAAGCTTGACTCCATCCATGTCATTAAGGGTGACTCTACTTTGAGGACGCATCTCTTCCCTAGTCATCTTTTGAGTGCCTTCCACCTGAGGGGCTCATCTTCCTGAACTAAAACAGACAGTGTTCCAATGCTATTCATAAGGTCTTCACTGGCTAATTCTTTTCAGAAGTAGGGCACCAGCTCCTTTTTCCTAGTCCGTCTTAGTATGGAAGCTCAGCTGAAAACTGTCCACCATGGGTGCCTCTGCTGGTATTTGAATACCGGTGGCATAGCTTCCAGCATCACAGCAACATGCAAGCCCCCACAATACAACAAACTGACAGACACGTGGGGGCATCCATATTAGAGTCAATAAATAAACCACAAACACTGGATGTAAACCCAGTCTCCTCATTAAGGAGATGGGCTGATTATGGCTAGAGTTGAATCCCATCTCATGCTTTCTCGTGTCTCTCTGTCTAGGCTTGCAGGATTTGGAGTCCTCTGCTGATGTAATTACTAATTATCCACTGTGTTCTTTGAAAGGGCATGTGTCCCTTCAGTAAGCTCTGCCCAGTTCTGTCTCTAATCTAGCCTGTCTCTCTAGTCTGAGTGTTTTGCTTGAGCCACTGCACTCTTTGCAGGGTCAGTGGTCTTCATAAAGTCAGTATCCTCTGTATTGTAGCTGTAGCTATGAGAGAAGTACTGCTTCTTTTTAGAATCTGATCTGCATACAGATCCCCCACTCCATAGATGCAAGAACAGCAGAAACAATTTCTGTGTATCCTGGGAAGTAGTAGGTCACCAGGTAACTGCTGAATCACTTGATGGTGTGTACTGTGTAGGCTGCTTAGACTGGAAAAAGAGGATGGATAGGAGTGATGGTTAAGGTGGTGTGTCAACTTGGCTGGGGCATGATTCTCAGTGTTTTGGCAGTTATGATGTAGTTTGGCAGTTATGAAATGATGTAATCAACTCCATGGTGAGATCTGCTATGAGCAGCCATTCATTTCCTTGGGAGTGTGGCCTGTCTCCAGTATATAAATGGATGTTGTGGTAAGGCTTTCACTCTGTATCCTGCACCTGGCTTGTCATCATCTGACTTCTTGTTCTTGGGGCTTGAGCTAGCAGGCTTACCTACCGATCTTGGGATTCATCAGCCTCCACAGCCTGTCAGCCAGCAGCCTGCCATCTGACGTGCCAGTCGTGGGTTTATCATCCCCTGCAGCTATATGAGTCAGGAGAAAGAAGGCTCAGCCTGAAGCCTGACCCACTAACTTTGGACTTGCCAGCCTTTATAGCCACATGGGCCATTTTCTTGAGCAAAATCTCTCTCTCTCTCTCTTCCCACACATACGCACATATATGTCTCTAAGCCCTGGTGGTGTAGTGGTTAAGAGCTTGGCTGCTAACCAAAAGGTTGGCAAATCCACCAGCCACTCCTTGCAAACCCTATGGGGGCAGTTCTACTCTGTCCTGTAGGGTTGCTATGAGTCGGAATGGACTCGATGTCACCTAACAACAACAATAGCAAGTACAAAAAAAAACAACAACAATAGCAAGTATATATACATATATATATACGCTTCACTGGTTTTGCTTATGTAGAGAACCCAGCCTAAGACAATAGGAAATAACACAAAGAGAAAGCTGAGAATCTGGAGGAGAAAACAATCTATCAAAAAACTAGAGTATCAATGAGGTTGAAAAGCAAACATAATGTGAAAAAGAGCTCAAAGGACAGGAGGTTGTGGTTGTAAAGATTAGGATTAAGACTGACTGTGAGAGACAGAAAACCCAAACTGTCTTAAACAAGATTGAGGTTTATTCTTCTCTCATAGGAGCACAGGCAATGCAGGCTGGTATGAAGCACCAGGATCATCAGGAACCCAGGTCCCCTCTCTATTATAGTCTGTCAAACTCTCCATGATAGCTTCTAAACCATGCCCCAAATGGCTGCTCAAGCCCTAGTCATCACATTTATATTCCAGCCAGAAAGAAGGAGGAAGGAGTAAAAAATGGACAGAGCTCAGAAGATGCTTGTACCACTTCTACTTACATCCCATTGAGCTAGAACTTAGTCACATCACCATACCTTGCTGGGAGGGAACAGCCTTTATTGTGAACAGCCTTATGCCCTTCAATGGAAACTGAAGGTTTCCTAGCTTTCTCTATGATGTAACCTGAATAAAACATTGACATTGAAGATCTCAGAGATGAGGCACCTTCAAATGATGATGCAATCAAGACTATAACCCTACTTAAAAGCTTACAAGTGGCCATCCAAGGTACAATTTGTCTCTATTCACCTGGAGCAACAGAGGAAAAAGGACAGTCAAGAATAGGAGAAGGAAATGAATTGTCTCCATGAACAACTGCGTCCTTTGCTATCAGACCAGAAAAGCTGGATGGTGCCCAGCTACCATTACTGAACATTTTGATCAAAGACTCTTTGAAGTCTGATCAAAATGGGGAAAATGTGGAACAGAATTTCAAATTCTCATGGAATTCAGACATTCTGGAGCTATGGAGGCTGGATGAACCGCTGAAACTGTTACTCTGAATTATTCGTCAAACCATTAACCAAAAATATTCCCTGAAATTTTCTTAAAACCAAACAATAGTTTAGCTTAACTGATAAAGAATGTCTGCCTTGAGCATTGTGCTGTTTTAAGATCTAGCTATATGGAATCAAATCGACAACCACAATTTGGAAAATTAGATAGGAAAGTTAGAGGGCAGTGAGCTTATGCTAATAGAGGAGGAACAAATCTGGAAAAGGAGGGTGTTTCAGATTAAATTGTGTCCCCCATAAAAATGTGTTGTAAATCCTAACCCCTAGACCTGTGGTTGAGAGTGGGCTTTCTTTGTTATGTAAAGAGGCCATATCAGTGTAGGGTGAGTCAATCACCTCTGAGATACAAAAAGAGCAGATTAGGCACAGAGAAGCAAGGAGAGATGGGAGAAGAGAGATACCAAGCCACACGAAGATCACCCAGAAGCAGAAGCTCAAAAGAATCAGGGAACTTCCTTCAGAACTAACAGAGAGAGAAAGCTTTCCGCTTGAGCTGGCACCCTCAACTTAACTTGTAGCCTCCTAAACTAGGAGAAAATAAATTTCTGTTTGTTAAAGCTGTCCATCTGTGGTATTTCTGTTATAGCAGCACTAGATAACTAAGACAGAGGGTGAGAATAGTTGCACAACTTGAAGGATGTAATCAATGTCACTGAATTGCACATGTAGAAATTGTTGAATTGGTGTGCATTCTGCTGTGTATATTCTCAACAACAAAAATAAATTTTATATATATATATGTACACATTTAAAAAAAAAAAACTTGAATAGATCACTAATCTTAGAGGGAATTGAACATGTAGCCAAAGATCTATTTCCTAAAAGGGTATCAGGATCCTCCACAGACAGATGAATGGATAAGCAAAATGTGGTATACATACAGTGGAATATTATTCACCATAAAGAAAAATGAAATTCTGAAGAAAAAGAAAAAAAAAGAATATGACCTTAGAAATTGGTGGCTGAAGGTAGTCAAAATGAAGGTCATGGACATACTGAAGTCAAGGGCCTATGAAGTTTCTCTGTTGGATGGGTTGTTTGCAGTGTATACAATGAAGCCACATGGGCTGGCTGACGGAGTTAGGACAGAGAGGAAGATTCTGAGGCCACATGTTTGCTGCATGTAGAACTGGGACCACTGACTTAAATTTGGTCTATATTATTTCATTGAATTATCTCACAAAATGTGGATATGTACCATAAGGAATCGGGAACCTTCTCTGCTAACTTCCTTTTGATTTAACGCAGCACTAGAGACATCGAACCCGCTTGATAATACAAGCTGAGTGGATGAATAACAAACAGCTGCTCGATCCCAGGAGCTAACCAAATATGCCGTCTTCCCCACAAAATACCCCCTGACTCAGCTTTAGAAAAAATCACAAACACTCTTTTCGTTGTGGTGTAGCATTCTGAGAAACTGCCCAGCTGAACAGGTGACCCATTTGAAATCTGCTCCCTGTTCTGTGAGGACTGGAATTAATTTAGGAGGAAAATGTATAAAACAAGAAAAAGTAAGGACATGTTACACGTGTTGTGTCCCTACAGCAGGATGAGAACAGGCCCGAGAGTTAGAGGGCAGCATCTGTTTCCCAGACAGCCAGGCTGAAGAGGATTCTCTTTCTACATTCTTTACTAAGAAAAAGGATCACTGTTTTCAAGAGGGAAGGACTGAGCAACTTCTTTCATGTTATGATGATGAGGATTTCCTTAAAAAGAAAACCCACTGGCTTCCATGTAAACACTGTACTTAAAAGGGTTCCTGTGTGTAAGGCCTCATGCCAGCCCTGAGCGAGCAGAGCTACGGTATAGGGTGGGGAGGGCAGGGCGGGCAGGCTCTCAGCCCCGCCCTCAGTGGCTGCTGGGCAGCTGTGAAGCAGGTGCTGCCTTCAGACCAGCCGGTTTCCTCCTCCCTCCAGAGCTGGCTGCCTTGGCCCTCACTCCAAAGGCTTTATGTGCTCCGTGGTAGCGGTGAGGTATGACCAGCCAAAATGAACCAGAGCCCTGCATCGGCCTCATGCCCGTCTTAACCAACCAACCAGCCAGCCAGTTGCCTTGGTCGACCCCGACTCACAGGGACCCCATGTGTGTTAGAGTAGAACTGTGCTCCATAGGATTTTCGATTGCTGATTCTTTGGAAGTAGATCACCAGGCCTTTCTTCGAAGGCACCTCTGAGTGGACTCAAACCTTTGAGTTAGCCACTCAGAGCATTAACCATTTATATCACCCAGGGACTTCTATGCACATCTACACCCAGATGCTGACCCAAGTGAGATCAGGACAAATATTTGACTGATAGGGAGACAGCTGCCAGCAATCTTTTCCCTTGGTTCGGAAGCCCCTACCCTTTTTTTTTTTTTGGTGAGAATTTTAACTGTATATGCCAAGCTGAGCCGGAGAGAAAAACTTCTTAAATTATCCTGCACTTACACTCCAAAGCAAACTGTTTGTTTTTTTTCTTTTTCAACAAGAAAATATAGATAATAAACAATAAATAGCAATACCCATGTATCCACCATTCGAAATGAATAGTTAACATTTATATATCACATAAATTAAATATATATATACATGGAAATCCTGGTGGCATAGTGGTTAAGTGCTAAGGCTGCTAACCAAAAGGTTGACCGTTCGAATCCACCAGGTGCTCTTTGGGAACTTTATGAGGCAGTTCTACTCTATTCTATAGGGTCGCTATGAGTTGGAATCAACTTGATGATGGCAATGGGTTTGGTTTTTTTAGTTATATAGATACGTAAATATATAGTATTATAAAAACAATATAATTTAGATTAATGTTTTTATTTTTTGAAATGCATAAGAGATAAGATGGATGGATGGATGAATATCAAGTATAGTAAAAGGTTATTGGTAAGACCTACAGCACTGGGTTAGATGGTATGTATATGGATGTTCTCTGTAAAATTCTTTCAACATGGCTATATGTTTAAATTTTTTTAATAAAATATTAAGAAAAATGTTTTTATATGAAGTACATATATATGTACCCATAAAGAGAATGCCGTATTGCTCTGTGGGGTTTATAAACACTTAAGATAAGCGATATCATACTGTTCCAATGTTTTGCAATTTGCTTTATTTACTCTTTTAATTGGGTGTTTTTAAGATCTACTTATATTGAAACAAAGAGATCTAATTCATTTATTTAAAATTTAGTATAGTAGTCCAGACTAAACCATTAGATGGAATCAGTCATCAGGGATTCAGGCCCTTCTAAAGAAAAGTTGTTCTTCCTACCATAGAATAGTTGCCTTAAAAAACCAAATCTGGTCAACTTACTCTTTTGCTTAAAAAATTGTAAGAATAGAAATTGAGCATACAACATAGACTATGCCCAAAACTTCTCAGTACATCAATGTCATTCTCGATTTGACCCCAGGACCACACCCCTCTGACATCATGTTCCATCACTTCACTCCCTGCAATCAGTGCTGGGATACACATCCTTTTCATGGCTTTGGCCCTTGGAAGTACTAATGGCTTTACCTGGTTGGTTATTCCCTTCTCCCGTTCTTTCCTTATCTGGCAAACTCCTAGACAACTTAAAAAACCCAATTCAAATATCATCTGTAGAGGCAGATTTACCATGAAGCCAATGAAATTTAAGCTTCAGGCCTCTCATTTGTACAGTTCTCTACTAAGACTGTGGGGGGAGAGGGGAGTGCATTGTGTCTAGCAATGTGTTCACATGGACATTTGTTGTTTTTGTAAAATTATAGAACACTGAAGAATGTGAGGTTTACATGAGTTTTATCCAAAGAATTTAGACTTTGTCCTCAGTTTCTGGGGGATGATCTCCAAAACCCTGGAATTTCCCTAACAGTTTGAGTCTCTTTGATGGAGGCTCCAGACAGGTTGCTCTGGAGAGGTGACTCTTGGGTGGGGGCTGGCCAGGTTGGAGGGTCCAACCTCATGATACCACCTCATGATGACCACCTCATGACAACATGGCCAGAGGGACCCACCTCATGATACCATCTGTCTTAGTTATCTAATGCTGCTGTAACAGAAATACCACAAGTGGGTGGCTTTAGCAAACAAATTTATTCTCAGAGTTGAGGAGGCTAGAAGTCTGAATTCAGGGCACCGGCTTTAGGGGAGGGCTTTCTCTGTCCACTTTAGGGCAAAATTCTTGTCTCAGCTTGTCTAGCTTGTCTAGCATTCTTCCTGGCATTCCTTGGAGATCTCTAAGAGGCATTTATCTTTCTCCATTTGTGCTTGCTTGCTTCAGTGCCGAATTTGTTGTTTTATATGTCAAGAGTGATTGGCTTATGATGACATAACTTACAATGATATGGTCTCATTAACATAACAAAGAAAACGTAATTCCCAAATGGGATTACATCCACAGGTATGGGGCTTAGGATTCCAACACATATTTTGGGGAGGCACAATTCAATCCATAACATCATCTTTTAATGACCACCTCATTTTTTTTTTCATGATGACATGGCAAAAATCCTCAAAAAATCTCCAAGAGCTTCCTGGTTGGCAAAAGATATCTGTTCCCCAGAGGGTGGTATGCCCTCTTTGGGAGCTATGTGTTGGGAACCCTCCAAGACTTTGTCCTGTTGATCTCTTTATTGTGCTGACCCTGGTTTGTATCCTTTATAATACAGCCTTAATCATAAGTATAGCATTTTCTGTGAGTTCCGTGAGTCGTTTCAGAGAATTATGGAATATGAGGGAGTAGTGGGATCCAGCAGGTCAGAAGTGAGGATATTCTGGGGACTCCCAAGCTTGCAGCTAGCACTTAAGGTCGTGGGCAGGCTTGGCAGCCTGGAGGACTAGGTCCTTTAACTAGTTCCGTGTGGTTAGGGTCAGAGGAAGTTCTGCACTGTGGCTGGTGTCAGAACAGAAGTAGCAGAGAAGTGAAAAGTGTGGATTTTGATTTATGTTGATTATTATCCTGATAAAGGGGCATCCAAATTCTATAACCTTCAAACCCCTCCAATCCTGGATCTGCACTGATCACCACTTTTGTGAAGCTTTCCATGACCTCCTTAAAGGGAAGCCCTTGGAGGTCCCACAGCACTTCCTTCTTATGTCTAATAGTAACAGGCTTTTGTATGATTTATCAGCTCACATATGACATGACAAGAAATAGCAGGATATCTGTTCTTATGTCTATCTCAGTTGTAGGTATTCAATAAGCATTTGTTAAAAGCATACTACTGGCGAAAATATAAGCAGAGATTTGTGCATTTATTTGCTAATCGGGCCACCACATTTTCAGACCCTGCCACTTTCCCTCCTCAGAGGTGCCTTCCAGTGCCTGCTCACCGCACACCAGCAGAGGGTGGGGAGGGAGGAATGATGGAGTAGGCTAGATGACAGCAAGAAGGGAGGGGATATCATGAGGGAAGTGGGCAGGGCTATGAAACAAAATCACAAACGGTATGGGAGTCAAATAGAAAGTGTGGTTGAGAGTTTACATAAGGATGGAGAAATAAAATGAACCTATAATATGGAAAGAATTTGTGTTTAGTGGGTGGAGGTGGTTTCGTTCAAAAACAAAGAAAAATAGAGTAAGTAAGAAAGGCGATATGAAGAAAATCGGTATTTAGTTACAATTCGGTGGATTAGATTTGAGACACCAGCTAAACCTGAGTCCTAGCACAAGCTGTATTTCTGCTGGAAACCTTCTCCCAGCCAACTCTTGCTCATCCTTCAAAAACCAGCTTTGACATGACCTCTATTAAGCCATACCTGAACCTTCCCTTCTTAATGACCCAGATTTCATTTCTTTCTCAGCTCTGCAGCCAAAACTATAAATATACTTTGTTATATTTATTTTAAACATCTGAGTAATTACTAAAATATGCACATATAGAGAAACTATTCTTTACATTTTCATTTGATATCCTTGACTAGGAAACCCTGGTGGCATAGTTGTTAAGTGCTACGGCTGCTAACCAAAGGGCTGGCAGTTTGAATCCACCAGGAGCTCCTTGGAACCTCTATCTGGCAGTTCTACTCTGTCCTATAGGGTCGCTATGAGTCGGAATCGACTCGACGGCACTGGGTTTGGATACTTGATTATTCCATAATTAACTACTAGATAGAAATTCTTGGTGTATTATATTTCAAAATATCCTTCTATCACGTATATCCAAGACTGACTGATGCTCTGGAAAAAGCACGACATTGTTCTGCTTGTAAGAGGTAAGGATGTAGGAAAATCAAAAGGCAGAGCAAAACACATTTGAAAGCATTTCCCGTAGAAAAGAATGTCATGTTTAAAAACAGATGCCTCCATTGTTTCCTCTGTTTAAGCATAAGTTACATGCTCCGTAAAATTTCAGTTGAAACTAGTGTTGTAGAGCAAGTGAGTTCTTACCCTCTTGCTGCAGAATCTGAGATAATTCAAAATATATACGGTCAATACAGAAATCAAAATGTCACTAGGTGTCTTAGTTATCTAGTGCTGCTGTAACAGAAATACTGAAGTGGGTGGCTTTAACAAACAAAAATTTATTTTCTCACAGTATAGGAGACTAGAAGTTGAATTCAGGGTGACTTGCTGTAGGGGAAGGTTTTCTCTGTCTGTTGTCTCTGGAGGAAGGTCCTTATCTTTTTGAGCTTCTGCTCCTGGGCAGTCTTCATGTGTCTTGGCATGTATCTTCCCCCATCTCTGCTTCTTAGCTTGCTTTTAATCTCTTTTATATCTCAAAAGAAATTGACTCGAGATACATCCTACACTAATCCTGTCTCATTAACGTAAAAAGACAACCCATTCCCAAATGGGACTATAACCACAGACATAGAGGTTAGTATTTACAACACATATTTAGGGGAGGACACATTCAATCCGTAACATTCTACTCCTTGCCCCCAATATTCATGTCCTTGCCACACGCAAAACACATTTACCCCATCACGTCATCTCAAAATTCTTAAATCAACACCAAGTCCAAAATCTCATCTTCTGAATCATCTAAATTGGCTATTGGTGAGACATTAGGCATATTCCATCCTGGGGTAAAATTCATCTTCGCCTGTAAACCTGCCAAATCTAGAATACAATTTATCTGGTTCCAAAATACAGTGGTGGAACAGACACGAGGTAGACATTTCCATTACAAATGGCAGAAATTGGACGGAAAGAAGGGGTAACAGGCACCAAGCAAGTCCAAAACTCAGAAGAACAACTTACATTGGCTCTCAAGGCTTAAAAAGAATCCTCTGTTTTCCAGAATCATCTAGGCAATGTCCCCACCCTCCAAACTGGGTGTTGGCCACACTCTCCGGATTCTGGGTGGAGGCCTCTCAGCCCTGAGCTTTAGCTCTGCCTTCCAGGCCCACTGGGATGGCAACTCTGTTCCCTTGGCTTTGCATGGTACAATTTTCCTAGTCCATCTGAGTGGCGATCTCACTCCCTCAGCCTTGGCAGGCCCCATTCTTCTTCCTCGTGGGCTTGACAGCCTTGCCACCTCAGCTTTGGGTAGTAGCCCCAAACCTCTGGCACACCATAACGTCAGCTCCACACTCCAGAACCAAGTTGATGAAGACCTGACTCTTTGAAACTTAGGAAGCTGTAGTCCCACACTTTGAGATCCAGGAGACCAAGGCCCTATACTTTGAAACAGAGAAGGCCTTGCTTCCAACAGTTCTGCTGATCTCTGAGCTGCTCCAGGGATGGTTTTTTTCTTTCCTTGGAGAACAACAGATTTAGTTCCTTTTTCCTATTTCCTGCCTGTAGAATTCCAAGAGGCAGAGACAGCTTTCTTTCCTTTCGTTCTCCCTCTGTCCCCTTCAGTCTAAGCTGATGGGTTTTTTGCTGTGGTGGTTGGTTACATCCATCAGTCACAGGCTTAATTTCTTTAACAAAAATTGTGTGGCCATGTCCTCAGTGAAAATTCCAGGGTACATGTCCTTAGTTTGTGCAACAGAATTTTTCAAATTTTTTTTTCATTTTTTGTTTTCACGTTGCACAGCTCATTTTTAAGTCCATCTCTTTTTTCTTGCATTTTACTGTAAGTGGCAAGGAGAAACCACACAGCCTCTTTAAGATCTTGCTTAGAAATCTCATAACCCAGATATCCAAGTTCATCACTTACAAGTTCTACCTTCCATGAAACGTTTGAACATAAGTCAGACAAATTTTTGCCACTTCATAGAAACCACTGTCCTTCTTCCATTGTTCAATCACATGTTCCTAATTCTCTTTTGAAGCCTCATCAGAAGAACATTCAACATCCACATTTCTAGCATATTCTGTTGCTGGTGCCATATGTAGTCTCTAAGATGATAAAGACTTTCTCTATAGCTCGCCTCACTTCCTTCCAAGCCCTGACCAAAACTACCTTTGACATCTATAATTCTACCAACAGTCTCTTCAAGGCAATCTAGGCTTTTACTATTAGGTACCTCAAAACTCTTCCAGCCTCCACCCATTACCCAATTCCAAAACTACTTCCACATTGTAGGTAACTATTGGAGCAGCATATGATGCAACTGAAAATACCATGGCTTGGGTCAGGCGCACCTTAGTCTTCAAGGTGACACCTTTGCATTTCAACACTTTAAAGAGGTCCTTTGCAGCCGATTTGCCCAATGCAATGCGTGTTTTGATTTCTTGACTGCTGCTTCCATGGGTGTTGATTGTAGATCCAAGTAAAATGAAATCCTTGACAACTTCAATCTTTTCTCCGTTTATCATGATGTTGCTCATTGGTCCAGTTGTGAGGATATTTATTTTCTTTATGTTGAGGTGTAATCCACACTGAAGACTGTGGTCTTTGATCTTCATCAGTAAGTGCTTCAAGTCCTTTTCACTTTCAGCAAACAAGGTTGTGTTGTCTGCATAACGCAGGTTGTTAATAAGTCTTACTCCAATCCTAATGCCCCATTCTTCATCATACAGTCCAGCTTCTCGGATTATTTGCTCAGCATACATATTGAATAGGTGTGGTGAAAGGATACAATCCTGACGCACACTTTTCCTGACTTTAAACCATTCTGTATCCCCTTGTTCTGTCTGAACAACTGCCTCCTGATCTATGTACAGGTTTCTCATGAGCACAATTAAGTGCTCTGGAATTCCCATTCTTCACAATGTTATCCATAATGTGTTATGACCCACACAGTTGAATGCCTTTGCATAGGCAATAACACACAGGTAAACACCCTTCTGGTATTCTCTGCTTTCAGTCAGGATCCATCTGACAGCAGCCATGATACCCCTGGTTCCATGTCTTCTTCTGAATCTGGCCTGTCGATATACTGCTGCAGCTGCTTTTGAATGGTCTTCAGAAAAATTTTGCTTGCGTGTGATATTGATGATACTGTTTGATAATTTCCTCATTCAGCTGGATCACCTTTCTTGGGAATAGGCATAAATATGGATCTCTTCCAGTTGGTTGGCTAGGTAGCTGTCTTCCAAATTTCTTGGCATAGACGATTGAGCACTTCCAGCACTGCATTTGTTTGTTGAAATATCTCAATTGATATTCTGTCAATTCCTGGAGCCCTGTTTTCGCCAATGCCTTCAGTGCAGCTTGGACTTCTTTCTTCATTACTATCGGTTCCTGAGCATTTTCCACCTCTTGAAATGGTTGAACGTCAACTAATTCTTTTTGGTATAATGACTTTGTGTATTCCTTCCCATAGAATCCTTCACTATTGCTACTCGAAGCTTGAATTTTTTCTTCAGTTCTTTCAGCTTGAGAAATGTTGAGCATGTTCTTACCTTTGATTTTCTATCTCCAGGTCTTTGCACTTGTCATTATAATACTTTACTTTGTCTTCTTGAGCCGCCCTTTGAAATCTTCTGTTCACTTCTTTTACTTCATCATTTCTTCCTTTTGCTTTAGCTGCTCAATGTTTGAGAGCAAGTTTCAGAGTCTCCTCTGACATCCATCTTGGTCTTTTCTTTTTTACCTGTTTTTTCAATGGCCTCTTGTTTTCTTCATGTATGATGTCCATGATGTCATTCCACAACTCATCTGGTCTTTGGTCATTAGTGTTCAACACGTCAAATCTATCCTTGAGATGGTCTCTAAATTCAGGTGGGATACACTCAAGGTCACATTTTGGCTCTCATGGACTTGCTTTGATTTTCTTCAGTTCATATGCATGTGAAAGCTGGACAATGAATAAAGAAGACCGAAGAAGAATTGATGCCTTTGAATTGTGGTGTTGGTGAAGAATATTGAATATACCATGGACTCCCAAAAGAACAAACAAATCTGTCTTGGAAGAAGTACAACCAGAGTGCTCCTTAGAAGCAAGGATGGCGAGACTGCATCTTACATACTTTGGGCATGTTGTCAGGAGGGATCAGTCCCTGGAGAAGGACATCATGCTCGGTAAAGTACAGGGTCAGCAGAAAAGAGGAAGACTCTCAACGAGATGGATTGACACAGTGGCTGCAACAATGGGCTCAAGCATAACAATGATTGTAAGGATTGTGCAGGACTGGGCAGTGTTTCTATGGTTCATAGGGTTGCTATAAGTCTGAGCTGACTAGACAGCACCTAACAACAACAACAACAACGTTAGAGCAGCACCCCATTCTGCCGGTACCAGATTCTTAGTTATCTAGTGCTGCTGTAATAGAAACACTACAAGTGAGTGTCTTTAATGAACTGAAATTTAGTTTCTCACAGTTTAGGAGGCTAGAAGTCCAAACTCAGGGTACTGGCTCTAGGGGAAGACTTTCTCTCTGTCATCTTTGAGCTTCTTCTCCTGGGCAATCTTCATGTATCTTGGCATGTGCCTTCCCCCATCTGTGCTTGCTAGCTGGCTTTTATTCTCTTTTATATTTCAAAAGAGATTGAAGATACACCCTACGCTAATCCTGTATCATTAGCATAACAAAGACAACCCATTCCAAATAGGATGATAACAAGGCATAGAGGTTTGGATTTACAACACATATTTTGGGGGGACACAACTCGATCAATAACACTAGGTTAGAGGAAGGAATGAATAATTTAACTCAATAAAAGTTAACATTTAATAAAGACTAGGTTAGCAAATTCCAGGAATAATTTAGCTCACTAAAAGTTAACATTTAAAAAAGACAAGATTTGCAAATTCTGGAGATAGTGACAGCCAGGAATAAAATGGTGCTCTCGCTTCAACCAAAAACAAAAGCAAACAAACCGACCACAAAATATGATGTTGACCTCTCAGGTACCTCACTGTTTTTGGCAGGAGTATGGTTCAGACCTGGGGGGCCTCAGTCAGAGTTTTTAGATCACCGTGACAGGGCATACAGTAACATAATTTGCTTTCAGTTAATCAAATATTTGTTGAGGTTCTACTAAGCCAGATGCTGGGCTAGGTGCTGGTGAAAGCTGAGGGAGCAGAAGCAACACTGAGAAAAACCTTCCAACACCACAGGTCCCACACTAAGTGCAAGATTACAGTAGCCCACTGCAGGATGAAATAAAAACTGTAGTGAACTGAGGGTAACCACAGCAACAACAAAACCTAAATCCAATTCAGCTACTGACTAGATTGACTCAACCTACACTAACAAGTTGACAAAAGATGTGGAGTGCCCATTTCTGGGTATAAATACTATTTTCTTTACAATAAGTCCTCTACCATTCTTTGACACATAATTTTTGACATCAAATTTGAAATTACAAAACATGCACACAAAAGTAAGGAAAAATAACCCATTGGCAAAAGATAAAGCAACCAACAGAACCAGACTCAGGAAAGACTCAGGTGCTGGAGCTATCAGATAGGGACTTTAAGATAATTATGATTAATATGTTAGGGAATCTAGTAAAAAAGTAGACAATAGCATGAAAAATTGTGGAATTTTAGCAGAGAAATAGAAACTACAAGAAAGAATCCAATTGAAATGATAGAAATAAAAACTATTACGAACTATGATGGGCACAGCTGAGGAAAAACTCAGTGAACCTGAAAATAAGTCAATAAAAATTATATAAACCAACACACAAAGAGAAAGGAAGAATGAGGGGAAAAATCCAGAACATAGTATCTGTCTTAGTTATCTAGTGTTGCTATAACAGAAATATCACAAGTGAATGACTTCAACAAACACAAGTTTATTCTCACAGCCTAGTAGGCTAGAAGTCCGAATTCAGGGTGTCAGCTCCAGGGCACGGCTTTCTCTCTCTGTTGGCTCTGGGAGAAGAGCCTTTTCATCAACTTCCCCTGGGCTAGGAGTTTTCCAGCACAGGAACCCCAGGTCCAAAGGATGCGCTCTGCTCCTGGCCCTGCTTTCTTGGTGGTATGAGGTCCCTCTGTCTCTCTGCTCACTTTTCTCTTTTATATCTCAAAAGAGATTGGCTTAAGACACAACCTAATCTTGTAGATTGAGTCCTGCCTCATTAACATAACTGCCACTAATTCCGCCTCATTAACTTCATAGAGAGAGGATTTACAACACATAGGAAAATCACATCAGATGACAAAATGTTGGACAATACACACAATACTGAGAATCATGGCCTAGCCAAGTGGACAGATATTTTGGGGAGACACAATGCAATCCATGACAGTATCCAATAGCTATGAAACAGTGTCAAATGGTCTAGCATAGATGTAATCGGAGTTATAGAAAGAAAAAAGAGATAATGGCTGAATGTCTTCATTTCTTAGTGCTGCCATAACACAAATACCACAAACAAGTGGCTTTGAAGAACAGAAATTTATTTTCTCACAGTTCTGGAGGCTAAAAGTCCAAGTTAGGGTCTTGGTGATGTCAGTTCCCTCCTTGTCAGTATTCCTTGGTGGTCCTTGATTCTTGGCAATCCTCACATGGCATCTGTCTTCCCCAGTATGTGCCCACCTCTGTGTCTAATCTACTGTTTTTATAATTCAGATGCGATTAGGCTCAGGACAAACCCTACATTGGTATGGCCTCATTAATATAACAAAAAAACACTATTTCCAAACAGGATTACCACCACAGGAATAGGGGTTAAGCTTCCTAAATATATATATGGGGGGGACACAATTTAATCCACAATACTCTACCCTTTCCCCCACTTCAAATTCATGTACTTTTCATGTGCAAAACACATCCATCCTACAAGTTCATCCCCAAAAGTCTTAACCCATTCAACGTCAAGGCGTAAGTCTAAAGTCTCATCTTCTGAATCATCAAATTAAGTATGGGTGAAACTCTGTGTTCTATTTGGGGACAAAATTCATTTCCATCTGTGGACCTGTGAAACCTAGAATACAAGTTAAGTGTTTCCAAAGCACAATGGTGGAATAGGTAGATATTTCCGTTCCAAATGGGAGAAACTGGAGGGAAAGAAGGGATCACACGCACCAAGCAAATCCAAAATCCAGCAAATCAAATTTCATTAGCTCTCAAAGACTGAAAATAATCCTCTGCTCTCCAGGCACATCTGAGTAATGACTATGCCTTCCTGGCTCTGCTCATTGGCCACATTCTCCACGGTCTTCAAATTCAACGTTAAAGCAGGGCTTTCAGCAAAGCTGATATGATGAGTTACCAAGATACGAGAGCACTTTAAATGTCTTCTGATTGGGAAAAGGCTGGATTGCAGAGTTTAGGAATGGGTTGTAGGAACTGCAGGGTCAGCTCTGTGAGGGCACAGACCTCCCGTTATCTGCTGTAACCTCAGGCACCAAATCCATTGCCACTGAGGCAATTCCAACTCATAGCAACCCCACTGGACACAGTAGAACTGCCCCATACAGTTTCCAGGGAGTACCTGGTAGATTTGAACAGCCGACCTTTTTTATTTTTTTAATTTTTATTGTGCTTTAAGTAAAAGTTTACAAATCAAGTCAGTCTCTCATAAAAAATTTTATATACACCTTGCTATGTATTCCTAGTTGCTCTCCCCCTGATGAAACAGCACACTCCTTCTCTCTACCCTGTATTCCCCATGTCCATTCTGCCAGCTTCTGTCCCCCTCTGTCTTCTCATCTCCCCTCCAGACAGGAGCTGCCTACATAGTCTTATGTGTCAACTTGAGCTAAAAAGCTCACTTCTCACCAGCATCATTTTCTATCCTATAGTCTAGTCCAATCCCTGTCTGAAGAGTTGGCTTTGGGAATGGTTCCAGTCTTAGGCTAACAGAACGTCTAGGGACCATGACCTCCGGGGACCTTCTAGTCTCAGGCAGACCATTAACTCTGGTCTTTTTATGAGAACTTGAGGTCTGCATTCCACTGCTCACCTGCCCCATCAGGGATTCTCTATTATGTTCCCTGTCAGGTCAGTCATCAGTTGTAGCCAGGCACCATCTAGCTCTTTTGGTCTCAGGCTGATATAGTCTCTGGTTTATGTGGCCCTTTCTGTCTCTTGGACTCATAATTACCTTGTGTCTTCGGTGTTCTTCATTCTCCTTTGCTCCAGGTGAGTTGAGACCAATTGATGCATCTTAGATGGCCACTTGCTAGAGTTTAAGACCCCAGACACACTCTCCAAAGTAGGATGCAGAATGTTTTGTTGATAGATTTTATTATGCCAATTGACCTAGATGTTCCCTGAAACCATGGTCCCCAGACCCTTGCCCCTGCTACTCTGGCCTTTGAAGCATACAGTTTATTCAGGAAACTTCTTTGCTTTTGGTTTAGTCCAGTTGTGCTGACCTCCCCTGTATTGTGTGTTGTCTTTCCTTTCACCTAAAATGGTTCTTATCTACTATCTAATAAGTAAATACCCCTCTCCCATCCTCCCTCCCCACCCTTGTAACCATCAAAGAATATTTTCTTCTGTTGTTTAAACTATTTCTTGAGTTCTTATAATAGTGGTCTCATACAATATTTGTCCTTTTGCAACTGACTAATTTCACTCAGCATAATGCCTTCCAGATTCCTCCATGTTATGAAATGCTTCAGAGATTCATCATTATTCTTTATCGATGCGTAGTATTCCATTGTGTGAATAATTTATCCTTTCGTCCGTTGATGGGCACCTTGGTTGCTTCTATCTTTTTGCTATTGTAAACAGCACTACAATGAACATGGGTGTGCATACATCTGTTTGTGTAAAGGCTCTTATTTCTCTAGGATATATTCCAAGGAGTGGGATTGCTTGATCCTATGTTAGTTCTATTTCTAGCTTTTTAAGGAAGTGCCAAATTGATTTCCAAAGTGGTTGTATCATTTTACATTCCCACCAGCAGTGTATAAGTGTTCCAGTCTCTCCACAACCTCTCTGACATTTAATGTTTTGTGTTTTTTGGATTAATGCCAGCCTTTTGGGGGTGAGACAGAATTTCATTATAGTTTTGATTTGCAAGTCTCTAGGGTTTTTAATGGCTAATGATCGTGAGCATTTCCTCATCTATCTGTTAATTACCTGAATGTTTTCTTTAGTAAAGTGCCTGTTCATATCCTTTGCCATTTTCTAATCGGGTTATTTGTCTTTTTGTAGTTGGGTTTTTGCAGTATCATGTAAATTTTAGAGATCAGATGCTGATCGGAAATGTCATAGCTAAAAACTTTTTCCCAGTCTGTAGGTAATCTTTTTACTCTTTTGGTGAAGTCTTTGGATGTGCATAGATGTTTGACTTTTAGGAGCTCCCAGTTCTCTAGTTTCTCTTCTGGTGCTTGTGCATTGTTAATAATGTTTTATATTCTGTTTATGCCATGTGTTAGGGTTCCTAGCATTGTCTCTATTTTTTCTACCATGATTTTGATCATTTTAGATTTTACGTTTAGATCTTTGATCCATTTTGAGTTCGTTTTTGTGTATGGTGTGAGGCATAGGTCTTGTTACATTTTGCTGCAGACTGATATCCAGTTATGCCAGCACTATTTGTTAAAGAGACTGTCTTTTCCCCCACGTAAAGGGACTTTGGGGCCTTTGTAAAATATCAGCTGCTCATATGTGGATGAATTTATGTCTGGATTCTCAATTCTGTTCCATTGGTCTATGTGCCTGTTGTTGTACCAGTACCAGGCTGTTTTGACTACTGTGGCAGTATAAGAGGTTCTAAAATCAGGTAGTGTGAGGCCTCCCACTTTGTTCTTCTTTTTCAGTAGTGCCTTACTTATCCAGGGCCTCTTTCCCTTCCATATGAAGTGGGTGATTCTTTTCTCTATCTCCTTAAAAAATATCGTTGGAATTTGGATTGGAATTGCATTGTATCTACAGATAGCTTTGAGTAGACTAAACATTTTTACGATGTTGAGTCTTCCTACCCATGAGCAAGCTATGTTTTTCCACTTATGTAGGTCTCTTTCGGTTTCTTGCAGTAGTGTCTTGTAGTTTTCTTTGTATAGGCCTTTTAAGTCTCTGGTTAGATTTATTCCTAAGTATTTTATCTTCTTGGGGGCTACTGTAAATGGTATTTGTCTTAGTCATCTAGTGCTGCCGTAACAGAAAAACCGCAAGTGGGTGGCTTTAACAAAGAGAAATTTATTTTCTCACAGTAAAGTATGCTTAAAGTCCAAATTCAGGCTGTCAGCTGCAGGTGAAGTCTTTCTCTTCCTGTCGGCCTTCTCATCAATCTCCCCCTGAACTAGGAGCTTCTCTGCAAAGGAACCCCAGGTCTAAAAGACACGCTATGTTCCTGGTGCTTCTTTCTTGGTGGTACGAGGTCCCCAGTCTCTGCTTGCTTCGCTTTCCTTATATCCCTTGAGAGACAGAAGGTGGTGCAGGCCCCACACCAGGGAATCTGGTGGCCTTAGTAAGGGTGGTGTTACAATCTCACCCTAATCCTCTCAACATAAAAGTACAATCACAAAATGGAGGACAACCACACAATACTGGGAATCTTGGCCTAACCAAGTTGATACACACATTTTGGGGAGGGTACATAATTCAATCCATAACAGTATTGAGTTGGTGATTTTCTTTTTGAAGTTCTCTTTGTTGGTGTAGAGGAATCCAACTGATTTTTGTATGTTTATCTTGTATCCTGATTCTCTGCTGAACTCTTCTATTTATTTCAGTAGTTTTCTTGAGGATTCCTTAGGGTTTTCTGTGTATAAGATCATGTCATCTGCATATAGAGATACTTTTACTTTTTCTTTACCAATCTGGATGCCCTTTATTTCTTTATCTAGCCTAATCGCTCTGGCTAGGACTTCCAGCACAACGTTGAATAAGAGCGGTGATAAAGGGCATCCTTTTCTGGCTCCCATTCTTCAAGGTGAGTGCTTTCAGACTCTATTTAGGATGATGTTGGCTGTTAGCTTTGTATAAATTCCCTTTATTATTTTGAGGAATTTTCCTTCTATTCCTATTTTGCTGAGAGTTTTTATCATGGATGGGTGTTGGACTTTTTCAAATGCCTTTTCTGCATCATTTGATAAGATCATGTGATTCTTGTCTTTTGTTTCATTTACGTGATGGATTACATTAATTGTTTTTCTAATGTTGAACCATTCCTGAATACCTGGTATGAATCCCACTTGGTCATGGTGAATAATTTTTTGATATGTTGTTGAATTCTATTGGCTAGAATTTTGTTGAGGATTTTTGCATCTATGTTCATGAGGGATATAGGTCTGTAATTTTCTTTTTTTGTGGTGTCTTTACCTGGTTTTGGTATCATGGATATGGTGGCTTCATAGAATGAGTTTGGAAGTATTCCATCCTTTTCTATGCTCTGAAATACCTTTAGTAATAGTGGTGTTAACTCTTCTCTGAAAGTTTGGTAGAACTCTCCAGTGAAGTCATCTGGGCCAGGGCTTTTTTTGTTGTTGTTGTTGGGAATTTTTGAATTACTTTTTCAATCTCTTCTTTTGTTATCAGTTTATTTAGTTGTTCCATCTCTGTTTGTGTTAGTTTAGGTAGGTAGTGTGTTTCTAGAAATTCATCCATTACTTCTAGGTTTTCGAATTTTTTAGAGTACAATTTTTCACAGCAATCTAATATGGTTCTTTTAATTTCAGTTGGGTCTGTTTTGATATTGCTTATCTCATTTCTTATTCGAGTTATTTGCTTCCTCTCCTGTTTTTCTTTTGTCAGTTTGGCCAGTGGTTTATCAATTTTGTTAAGTTTTTCAGAGAACCAGCTTTTGGTCTCGTTAACTCTTTTAATTGTTTTTCTGTTCTCTATTTCATCTAATTCTGCTCTAATTTTTATTATTTGCTTTCTTCTGGTGCCTGAGGGTTTCTTTTGTTGCTCTCTTTCTATTTGTTCAAGTTGTAGGGATAGTTCCTTGATTTTGGCCCTTTCTTCTTTTTGGATGTGTGCATTAATTGATATAAATTGTCCTCTGAGCACTGCTTTAGCTGTGTTCCAAAGGTTCTGGTAAGAAGTGTTTTCATTCTCATTGTAGTGTATGAATTTCTTTTTTCCAATCTTTATTTCTTCTATAACCTAGTCCTTTTTGAGCAGGGTGTTATTCAGTTTCCAAGTGTTTGATTTCTTTCCCCTGCTTTTTGTGTTATTGATTTCTATTTTTATGGCTTTATGGTCAGAGTATATGCTTTGTAATATTTCAATGTTTTGGATTTTGTTAAGGCTTGCTTTATGACCTAGTATGTGGTCTATTCTAGAGAATGTCCCATGTGCATTGGAAAAGAAAATATACTTCGATGCTTTTAGGTAGAGTGTTCTGTATGTGTCTATGAGGTCAAGTTGGTTGATTGTGCCATTTAGATCTTCTGTGTCTTTACTGAGCTTCTTTATGGATGTTATGTTCATCTCCGAAAGTGGCGTGTTCAAGTTCCTACTATAATTGTGGTCCTGTCTATCTCACTTTTCAATGCTGTTAGAGTTTGTTTTATGTATCTTGCAGCTCTGTCATTGGGTGCATAAATGTTTAATATGGTTATATCCTCCTGGTGTATTGTCCCTTTAATCATTATATAGTGTCCTTCCTTTGTGGTGAATTTTACTTTAAAGTCTATTTTGTCAGAAATCAATATTGCTACTCCTCTTTTTTGATTGTTGTTCACTTGGTATATATTTTTCCACCCTTTGAGTTTTAGTTTGTGTGTGTCTTTGTGTCTTTAAGTCTAAGGTGTGTCTCTTGTAGGCAGAATATAGATGGATCATGTTTTTTTTTTTTAATCCATTCTTCCACTCTCTGTCCCTTTATTGGTACATTTAGTCCATTTACATTGAACATAATTATGCATATGTATGAGTATAGTGCTGTTATTTTGATGTCTTTTTTTGCGTGTTGTTGACAGTTTCTTTTGTGCTGAGTAGTTTATCTTTATATACTGTCTTTTCCACTTATTTGCTGTTGTTGATATTGTTTTTGCTGAGTCTTTATGTTTTCCTTGTATTATATTTCGTTGTGTAGGATTGTTAGTCTCCTTTTGGTTACCCTAATATTTACCCCTATTTTTCTATGTTTAATCCTAACTTTTATTTCTTTATATTGCCTTGACTTCTTCTCCATATGAAAGATCTATGACTACATTTTTTAGTCCCTCTTTATTATTTTAATGTCATCTTTTACTTAATAACATCATTGTTTCCCTGTTTTGAGTGCTTTTTTATCTTGATTTGTTTTTGTGATTTCCCTGTCAGGGTTGATATCTGCTTGCTCTGTACTGTGTTCTAGTCTTGGGTTGATATCTGATATTATTGATTTTCTAACAGAGAATTCCCTTTAGTATTTCTTGTAGTTTTGGTTTGGTTTTTACAAATTCCCTAAACTTCTATTTATCCAGAAATGTCCTAATTTTGCCTTTGTATTTATGAGACAGTTTTGCTGGATATATAATTCTTGGATGGCACTTTTTTTCCTTCAATGTTTTATGTAAGTCATCCCATTGCCTTCTTGCCTGCATGGTTTCTGCTGAGTTGTCCAAACTTATTCTTATTGACTCTCCTTTGTAGGTGACTTTTCCTTTATCCCTAGCCACTCTTAAAATTCTTTCTTTATCTTTGGTTTTGGCAAATTTGATTATAATATGTCTTGGTGACTTTATTTTGAGATCTACCTGATGTGGTGTTTGATGAACATCTTGGATAGATATCTTCTCATCTTTCAAGATATCAGGGAAGTTTTCTGCCAACAAATCTTTGGGAATTCTCTCTGTATTTTCTGTTATCCCTCCCTGTTCTGGTACTCCAATTGCTCATAGGTTATTTCTCTTCATAGAGCTCCACATGATTCTTAAGGTTTCTTCATTTTTTTTTAATTATTTTATCTGATTTTTCTTCAAATATATTGGTGCCAAGTGTTTTATCTTCAATCTCACTTATTCTGCCTTCCATTTCCTCAATTCTGCTCCTCTGGCTTTTTACTGAGTTGTCTAATTCTGTAATTTTATTGTTAATCTTTTGAATTTCAGATTTCTGTCTTTTTATGGATTCTTGCAGTCTATTAAACTTTTCATTATGTTCTTGAATAAGCTTTTTGATTTCTTTGACTGCTTTATCTGTGTGTTCCTTGGCTTTTTCTGCATTTTGCCTGATCTCCATACTGATCTTGAAGAGTTCTGATATTAATCTTTTGTATTCTACATCTGGTAATTCCAGGAAGACACCTTTATCTGGAAGATTCTTTTTTCTTTGTTTTGACAGCTTGTTGAAGCGATCATTGTCTGCTTCTTTATATGATTTGATATTGACTGTTTTCCCCGAGCCATCTATAAGTTATTGTATTAATTTATTTTATGTTTGCTTACTGTATCCTAGTTTTTGCTTTGTTTTGTTTTGATATGCCCAAGTAGGCTGCTTGAGTGAGGAAGCCTGATTATTCATGCTTTTGAAGCTCTAACATCCTGTCATCAGTTGGCTAGAGCTGTTACCAGGTATATGAGCCTAGTAACAGCTCTAGCCAGCTGATGACAGAATGAGCCATTCACTTTTCTTGTATGGATTCAGCTCATGTCTCCAGGTAGTTGGTCATCAAGTGTGTGGTAAAGGCTCTGTCTTACAGTCTTAGAGGAGCAGGGGTGATTGGTGTAGGCACAGATATCTGGTTGCAGCAGGGAGTCACACTCTGAACAAGGCAGGGGGCTGACAACTGTCCTCCATTTGTCTGTGAGGAAAGTGTGTCCCTGTTCCCTAGAGCACACAGGTGGATGGGTTCTGTAGCTGGACTATGGGCACCCAGTGCTTTTGGTTGTAAGGACTGGGAGGCACCACTTATCCTTGGACCCCTGTTGTGGGTGGCTAGGTGACATGGGTGGAGCCACCAGTCCTTAGGGCCCAGATGTGGATAAGTGAGGACCCTGTTTAATAGGCAAAGTGGAGTCAAATATCAGATGCTCATCTCTCCACTGCACATGTGAAACAGTTGAAGTAGGATGTCGAGCACATAAACCACTGCAGTAACAAGGGCCTAATCTCCTGAAATGGGCCCACCGAGCTCCATGCAGGGATGAAAAATATTCGAAGTCTGCAGACCGTTTGTGCCTGGAGAGGAGCTGTTTCTGTCCTGAGCTTCCCAGCTTAGTGGAGCTGGCAGATTATCTTTTCTCCCAATTGTTAATTTATTCCCTCTCCAAGGCTAGGGGAATGGCCCAGGGAGTGCAGCAGGACCTATCTCAGGCCCAGGGAAATCAACAGCCACTGAAGCCAGCTTGGAAGCTGAGGGCATGGTAAAATAAATGCAAGTACTTCGCTTTTGTTAATATCACTGTTATTCTCTGGTTCTGGAGGTGTGAGTAGACCATGTGGTGTACTGTCTCTCCCTGAATGCTGCCACCAGCCCCTGCGGCTGTCACTCCAGGGGATCATGCCTGAGGGGCTCTGGTTCCTGCTGAGTCAGGTCCAGCAACTCCTCACTGCTTCTGAACCACCTCTCCCTCCCCCTGCCACTCAGTCCGATTTTCTAACTTTGCCTTTAATGTTCAGGGCTCCTAGCTTGTCATATATGTAATTGTTTCACTTATTTTGGGGGTTTTTTGTTGTAAGAGTAATCACCGGAAGCATTTGACTACTCTGCCATCTTCAAACTGCCAACCTCTTGGTTAGCTGCCATAGCTCTTAATAAGCACTATGGCACCAGGGTTTCCCTCACAGGCACAGTGCCTGGCAAAAACAGGCACTCCACAACAATTCCTGGGTGGACAAATAAATACATGCAAAAGCAGGAAGGCAGGCAGGTCACTATAAATTTACAAGGAGGGATCTGACTATATGATTGGGAAAAATCATATTTCTAGGTCAATCCTATTCCTCTTCAGTGTGTTTCTTAGATTACCCAAAAGAATGCAATCTTCTTTTGAGTGACTTATTCTCAGAAAGATTTTTTTCTTTTGTTGACACTGGAGTTATTCTTTGTACCTGCCAGTGCATGCCAGGAAATCCATAAGATTCCTGGAACTGTCCCAGAATATAACATAGTAAAAAAGACTTTAATCACGTTTCTTCCTCTTTGCTGGGGGAAAGAACAAGGATTCTAGCCTGCCAATAATAACACAAATGAAGACCACAAAGAGCTCTTCTTTAATGAGCCAAGCAACCAGGTGGGAGAGCTGCACGGAGGGTTGTTCTGATGCCTGGAGGACAGGGCCCCAGCTTCCGGGCATTCCAGGGGAGGACATGTCTGCCTGAGCCAACAAAAGCCTTGATTTTATTAGTGACCTGAAGAGAGTGGGCTGGGTCCCAGTAAAAGAATGCCTCCTCCATGATTACACTCAAAATAAACTGAGTCCCTTTCTATCTTCTTCATTCAACACTCCTAAACTACTCTTTCAATGAGATTGTAGCCTATTTTCTTCTTGCTACAGAAGAATAGGTTCTTTATGATAGTTGAAGGCCTCTTGGGCTGGATTCATGCTTCTACAGGACTGAGATTTGTCAGTAGGTCCAAGTGTTAATGTTGCTATCCCACTACAGAACACTATCTCACGTCGTTTTATCCACATTAAAAACAAAAACCCATTACCATCAAGTCGATTCTGACTCATAGAACCCTATAGGACAGAGTAGAACTGCCTCATAGGGTTTTCAAGGAGAGGCTGGTTGTTTTGAACTGCTTACATTTTGGTTAACAGCCAAGCTCTTAACCTCTGCACCACCAGGATTCTGACATATCCACATATCTACATGCAAATGAGAAACTAAAACCCAAATAGATTAAATAATTTGCCAAAGTCATCCAACTGATAAGAGGAGGAACAAGGATATACAAAAATCAGTCATCAAATCCAGGTGTTCTGACTGTTGAGCCTGTTCTTTTCACAACAGTACTTGGGATTCTCTTTTTACCCAGTTCCAGACCAGTTGCCATCAAGTTGATACCAGCCTATGATGACCCCATGTGTGTCAGAGTACAGCTGTGCTCCATAGGGTTTTCAATGTCTGATTTTTCTAAAGTAGATTGTCAGGTCTTTCTTCCTAGGCACCTCTTGGTGAACTTTAACCTCCAAACTTTCCATTAGCAACTGACCATGTTAAATGCACCACCCGGGACTCCTTTACCCAGTCACCAGCCACTTAAAGCACTACTCCTAATACTCATCAGGATAGCCCAGGAATCTATACTCAGCATTATAGGTTGATGCTATTTAAATTCATGGCTTATTTGGAACTATCAGACATTCCATTATGCCTGATACCAAATTTATGGTTAAGGAGAGCTACAGCCTCTCTCTGAATATTCCTTGTGAGTCTGGGTGGGATAGAAGATATAGACTCCTATGTCTTCATTAAGTTCTCATTCAGTATGTTTGGAAGAGGGCACTCTTACATTCTTTCTGTTGTTTTTCCATCACTCAGTGAGAAGGCCAGGTAAGATTACCAAAGAAGCTGCTGCGAGTGGTAGAGGAAGTAAGCCATTGAGTGGAACAGACTTATGTCTCCCTTGCTTCTGGCTTCTTCATCATTGACAAGTCTGTGGTGCTGGCAAAGAGGAAACCTAAAGTAGGAGAACTCAGTGAGCTCAGACAAAAGTTGTTTTTGTTGTGTGTGTGTTTTGTTGTTGTTGTTTTTAACTTGGATTATCTTGGCAAAGTCTAGCAAAGCATAAGGAGATCTGGCCTAAGATGGCAGCCAGGAAAGGAAAGAAAGGCACCATAAACTTTTAAAGGACTCAATAGTTGGCAAGTCTTCAATTTCTAATGCTGGAAAATCATAGCATTAGAAATTGAAGACTTGCCAACCAGGGAATCATAAATTACTCAAAATGAAATCGTTCTGATTTCCACTCACCATGGTACATAAGTATCGATCCTACCATTACTAACCCACAAGAGCCTTCATTATACAAAGCCAATGTAAAAAGTGGTGTGGGGGGTGGGTGGTGGTGGGAGAATTTCAGCTATGGGCCTTTTACCCTCTTTAAGATTTACTTTGCCCTTCAGCAGGCCTCCAGAAATGAACTGTTCTTCCAGTCATGTCAAACAGTGACATAAAGATCCAAAACTACATAAATACCCTGTTGTGCTCGGGATTTCATGTAACCAAGACTGATTCAGGACCCCTGCACCCACACGGTATTACTATTCCATTATTTAGACTCCAGGGTTCTGGCGTACCAGGGAGGGCCTCCAGCTGTCAGAGGCAGGACTTCCACTTTTTCTTTGCAAATCACTTTGCTCATTTGCAGATAGCAGTGGGTTAACCATTGAGCTTAAACCAGAGTCATGTTCAGTGGCCTCTGTGTCCCTGTCTGTTCATTTCCATTTTGGCAGAAGCCATCACGTGGGAGGAGTTTTACCCATTGCCACCTGTCCTGAGATTCACAGGTGACTCCTGGTGACTGGCTGGCCTGCCCCTGCTGCCAGCCCGCATAGCTCAGCCACATAGGACAGAGGATGCCATGCCGCAGACACATGCGCTCAGGCCACGGTCTTGGTGCCATCTGTGCAGCAACCTTCAGGCCAGGACAGTGAGCCTGGTTACAAGCCCACAAACCCGTTGTGGTTACAAGCCACAAACCCCTTGCATCTTGAGGCCTTCATGAGCATGATGCCCAGATGGGACAAGTACCAAAACTGTTGCCCCCGGGAGAGGCCCAGGTCTGCTCCTCCCAGATTGTTACCTCTGGCTAAAATGGAAGGTAACAGACCCTATATAACCCCCTTGAAAGGGACCCAGGGGGTCGAAGCTGTGTCATTTTGCCCTGCTTGAGACATCATTTTGTGAGTGGTCTTCAAGGACGTGTTGAGCACTCACGTGATCCTTACAGACCTGTGAGATGGGTATGGCCTTCCTCTCTCCCAGTGAGGAGTCTAAGGCCTGGAGAGGGTAGTGACAGCAGATCTTAGACTTAAGTCCTGTGGCCTGATTCCCGGCTGCTCCTCAACCCTAACATCGCCTGCTTTTCTTTCTGTCTCCGGAAGGTAATGACAATGTCTCTGATCTCATATGTTCCATCAAAGTGCTTAGAGTGCTGGCCACAAAGTCCAGCCTCTGGTTACAGCACCTACTGAAAGGAAAACAGTGCCTCCCTTCCCACCAAGGGAAGGGGGGTAAGGGTGCAGCAGCCCCCCCACCAACGCATTGGCCACTGTGGCGTAAGTTGAGATTTACAGTATATTGACAAGGCTTATCCAAAAAATATCTCCATTCCAGGGTTACTACATGCCTTAAATGCCTACCATTGGTCCTCTGAGCTTTTCTTAAAGTGTAAACAGTTTGGTAAAAGGCAAGACACATCTCTCATTAACATTTCAGACATTTTGCCTTATGAATTACCCGGCCCAGTGCTAAGCCTGCTGAGATGGGACTCAGGAAAAGTTGTTTGAGGATGAGGGAAAATTTAGGGATAAACTATCATTTAGGATTCCATCCAAGAGCCCAGGATCAAATGGGGTCCTGTAGTGAATTGGGGCTTTGTAGATGGAGTGTCAGGGGAGGGGAAAATGCTGAAAGCAAGAAAGAGTTTTACCTAGTCCAAAATTCTATCAGGAATGCCTGTGGTGGAATGTGAACAACTGGGCAGAAGTGGGGCCGCCTGTCACTGCATATCCATGGGCAAGCTGCCTGAGCTCTGAATCTCAGTCTCCATGGGCTACAAATTGGAGACTTTCATACCCATCCCTAGGGTTGTGGACAGCAGCCACCATGGATGTAAAGGACCTATCACAGAGGCTGGGGCATGGAGGTGCTCACTAAACGGTACCTTGCATGCTGGAGGCCTTTGAAAGAGGAAGATGGAGAAGAACGACAGGCGTTGCCATGCTCTGGGGCTACAGCCACAGTGAGTGGGAGCCTCTGTTCCGGTTGGCACTATTGTTTGCTTTCCCCTCCAACACCAAGTTGGACAATGGGCCACATAATGTATGATAAAAGGCCAGCCTCTTAGCACTGGTAGAAATAATTACAACCTCTCACCGTGGAAAATACCTACCATAGTTTGGTTGGGCTGGGTTGGGCTGGGTTTTCTAGATAAATTAGTGGAGATAAGGTTATGGAAAATCTCCCCAGAGCAGCTAATTCCACCATTCGTCTGTCAGTTTGTTGTACTGTGGTGGCTTTTGTGTTCCTATGATGCTGGAAGCTATGCCACCAATATTTTAAATGCTGACAGGGTCACCCATGGTAGAAAGGTTTCAGCAGAGCTCTCAGACTTTTTTCTCAGACTAAGACAGACTAGGAAGAAAGGCCTGGCGATCTACTTCCAAAATTATCCTTTCCCTACCTGGCTGCCATATCAAGCTTATCTACTTCCAAAAATTAGCCAATGAAAACTGTATGGATCACAATACGACATTGTGATATAGTGCTGGAAGATGAGCCTCCTAGGTTGGAAGGCACTCAAAATACACAGGGGCTGCTACGATGGCCTCAAACTTACCAATGATTGAGATGGCACAGGACGGAGCAAAGTTTTATTTGGTTGTACATGGGTTACCATGAACAGGAGCTGACTTGATAGAGCTAACTACAGAATGAGCCAATCCACCTTGAGGACTTGAGGTAGGGCCAGGTGGGAGAAGGATAATCATTTGTTGGGTGCAGGACTGAAAAGACTTCCCTGAGGAGCTGATTTTCACCTTTAATTAGCGAATACACCTGAGGTAAATAAAAAGTGTTGAAGGAAAAACTAATAACAGACATCTTACTTTGATTTTAAGGTTTCTCTTAACCATGAAACCAAATATTAGCCATAAAAATTCCTGACCAAATCCTGCCAGCAGCTTTTTTTCACCTAAAGTTGCTAATCTTTTCTGTTCAAAGCCAGGCTCACTTAATTTAAATTTCAAAAGATATCATGGCTATAGGTGGGCAGAGGGCCAAAGACTGCCTTGTGACCTGGTATCAGGTGTTCTCAGTAAAAGCGGGAGGGGAAGGTTCAGTCAATCATGTTAAGATTAGCCAGTAGTTGAACTTCACTTCTTCACCCACCTCTTCTCTTTATAAACCTCGTTGTAACCAGCCTACTTAGAGCCATTTGCTCTTTTTGGAATTAAAATAGTCTCCCTGTATGCATATAGAATAACTGCTCAGAATAAACGTTATGTTCCAGTTTCTTTTCGTTTTGATTATTTTTAACAAGAACAAGAAGAAATGAGAATTGAGAATAAACATTTCAGAGACTCAGAGTGGTGGAGCTTCCAGAGAAGAGTGAAGGAGGTGACTTCAGGGCCCTCGCATGACAACCTGGATGCCCGGGAGGAATTTAGAAGTGATGTGGAAAATTTCCTTCCTCACTTAGGAAGGATGTCTTGGAGAAAGAGCAGCCCAGCCCCAGCTCAGAGATTCCAAGCAGACCCAGAGCCAAACTAGGAAGCGGGTTCCAGGAAGAGGGGTCTGCCAGTGTCTGCTCGGGTTCTCCAGTGGAGAGGGTGGTGGTTGTGAGACAGAACACCCACAGTGCTGTATTCTTTACCTGGCTTCCTCCTCTACAGTGTTGTATTACAAAATTGTTTCTTTTGTGTCCCCTCCCCCACACCCCAGCTTTGCATTTGGATCCTGCTTTTGCTTGGAGGGTATAAGTAAACCCCATTGCGCCTGCCTAATATGATTAAGGCTGTTGCTGACGTAACTTGTATGAACTCTCTACTTGTAAGCCCCTTTAAAAGTAACCTGCCTGCCTGCCCTTAGCGAGCAGTCTGGACAGCAGTAAGCACCTACTTACTCCATTTCCTTGTGCAGTAAAATAAAGGTGCCTGTTCTCTCACCTCGGTCTCTCGTTATTGGCCAATACGAGTCATGCCGAGTAAGAACCTGGGGTTTCCGCCTGGTAACAGTTGGGAAGTGAAAAGCCCCTTCTAGGCAGTGGCCTGACACAGCACAGGGCAGTGGTGGGGGGACAGGGCAGGGGGCTCTCCTCTGAACCTGAGGCCCAAGCCACTGTACATAAGAACCAAAGAGCTCTAACAGTCCAGAAACAAGGTCATTGGGAGTGGTTAATGCAGAAGTGGAGCCAAGGTCCAAAGCCACGCTAGGGCAGAAAGCCAATGTGCTCTGGGCCAAGCGACCCAAAGAAGAGCAGGGCAAATGGAGACCAGGAAGGATTCTAGGACCACCAAGCAAGCCAGTGGGCTCCCATTATGCCCACTGACTAATGCAAATTAAACTCTTTTGATGTGCAGAAAATGAGAAAGCACACTTTAGAGCCAGTCTGCCAGTGGGTGTGGGCCTTGGGATGAGCAGCGAGGGGGAACTGAGTGCTATTCCTTGGGCAGTCTCAGTGTACGGGCATAGAATCTTGTGAGCATCTTCCCATCCTTAAAGTGGTTTTCTTTGTTATAGATTCATATTTTTCATACAAAAAAGACCCCTAATGCAAGCCAACAACTTCATCTGCTGCTCAACTGAAAAAAAAAAATGCAGTCAGTTCCCACACAGTGGGAAAGCTGGCTGAGGCAGCTCCCTGAGAAGTGTCACTCAGTGTAATGGGGGAGGAACTGAAGTATTTTCCAGGGTAATTTTGGCCATGCGCAATTTCACCCTAAGCACTGACTGATGACCCAAACCCTGCATGAGTGCCAGTCCACTCTACATTGGGGTTCTGTGTCTGCATGGAGTGGGGCAGGTCCCCAAGACTCCAAAGCACAGTCAGACCTCCTGCAGGACAAGCTTAAGCCCATCTTGAGCCAGGGGAAATCCAAAGGGTTTGGGGGAAAAAATAACCAAAGGCAAAAAGAATGGGAATTATGTGGTCAATTGGTCTTTCCATCCCAGGTGATCAAAAGGAGCCAAACTAGGATAAGAAATGTGTGCTTAGTACGTTTATCCACTTTGTGTGGTCTGCGTTTTCATTGGTTTTCTCTCCACTTTTGTAGAAATTGAAAAAGTCTAGCCTTGTTTCAGCTGACCTGAGGGGTGAGGCGATGGTTCACCCTTTGAGGGTCATGGGGGTGGGGGGTTTCAGTGTCCCTAGAGGTCGGCTGGGGAAACCAGGCTTCTCCAGTTCCCCTAAGGCAGTCTGTCCTGAAGGCAAAAGCTGGCCCCATGCAGCACTGGGTCTACTTATCTCGGGCTTGGTGCTGAGAAGCCCACTGGCTTGGAGATACAATCTCTTCTTCTAAGACCACCCTCGTCAGTAGAAAAGGTGCTCAGTTGGTCTCCTTCTGCCGACTCTTTTGTTTCTTTCTGTGGTTTAGAATTTGGATCGCCAGAGATATAAATGCTGAAGGGAGGTTGAAGATGTGAGTCACCAAGCATGCCCCTTACAGCCTTCCTGGAACCACCAGCGTGTGAATGGCTCCAGTCCTCAGTGGAAAGGTCCTGTGCTGGGACACATCTCAGCATAACAGAGAGGAGGTTACTGGGAAGCAGGGTGTGCAATCAGACTGGTCTTGCCACTGAGGCAGTGGGTCCCAGGGCCAGCCTAGGGCGTGGCTGCTGGGAGGGTCTTCATTCCAGTGAGTAGAATGCAGTGTGGGGTGGGGGGAGAGGGCCACAGGAAATGGGACACCTCAGGGACCTGGGCACTGTAGACTGTTGTCTCCAGGTCTAATTTACCCTACGTGGCAGCAAACAGTGCTAAGTGGTAGTCACATTAGGAAACCATCAGGATTGGGTGGTTTGTCCATGTGCTGTCTGAACTGAGCCCCCGGCTCCAGGAAACACAAAAGGCATCTTCCTGTGCCCACATGGAGCCAGGAGACCCCAGAATTGAGGGGCTCGCAGGCACCCAGACAGGAGGAGATGGAGCTCTCTCCCACCACAGCAGTGTTTTCAGGGGAGAACTAAGTTTCCCCAGAAGAAGATCTGAATCAGACTTAAGTCATTAAGTGCTCAGCTGGAACCAAACAAAGGCCTGGATTCTCCCTGGTGGATGGAAGCCTGGCCAAAGCCACCCCAAGGTGGGTGGTGGACTCCCCTGCCAGTGCAATCTTCTAAAACTGAACAACATGGGATGTTTCCTACTAGAGGGAGGTCCCTTTGGGAACCACCTCTGGTTAGCCAGGGGCCTACAGGACAGGACAGACTCTGGGGAGGAAGGTGGATAGGAGATGGTAGTAGGGTAGGAGTCGAAGGCCTCAGAGCATGATGAGGCAGGAGATGAGGGGCAAGGCAGACTCAGGGCTGGGCCCTGACTGAAGCTGCTCCAGCAGACCCCAGCCCAAAGCCAGGAGTCTGAAGCCAGGTGAAGTCCCAGAGGGAGCCCAGCTATGATGGTCATTTAGGTAAGAGACTAATTCTAACCCCCCGCAGCAGGGTTGAGGCTACTGTCAGGATGTTCTCTCAGTCAGGGCAGATGTGGACACTAGATAGGCCTGGCTGTGAAGGGTACAAGCACCCTCATCCTCGAGAAGTGGGAAGGCAGAAGGCCCCAGGAATGAGGCAACACTGACAGGGGCCTTTAAACTCTTAATCCTGACACGGGCTTCTCAGGGATTAACTACCTGGCCAAAAACATGCTCTTCGACTGCCCCCTTCCAGCAGCCCTGCTCTCTTGCCCCCACACTGCTCTTGGCCCTCACACTGTCAGCTTATGTCTGTTGTCAGCCCTATCTCTTCCTGGGTTTGCCTCTTCCTCAACTGCAGAGGTTTCTTTAATCACTAATGGCTCCTGCTGAGAGCATCCTAGCCGCAGTCTGGAGTGCTTCCTGAGAAGGTGGAGGCAGGCCTTACTAGTCACTGGGAGGGGCTCTGTCTGCTTCCTGGCCAGCAATCAATGTTGATAATGGCCTCTGGTCCATTAGCGGCAGAATGATCGCAGCCCCTGCCAGTCAGCAGCAAATGGCTTATCAGCCCTGCCAGGCAGAGATGCTGGAATGTGCCTTGGTAAGTATCCTCAGAGCACTCAGGATGGGGCACAAGGCAAAGAGGCTGCTCACTGGGCCTGCTGACCTCTCTGTACTCTGACCTCCCTCCTGGTCCTTAGGAGACAACCTCTTGCAGAAGCCTGCCCTGATGAAATGCCTTTCTTGGCTGTTTCTTTAGCAGAACTGTTTAAACAGTCTGTTCAAGCAGTCATCCTTCTCCCAAAGACTCCAGGCTATTCTTGGCTCTTATTTTAGTGTAACATTTTAAGCTCCAGCTTCCAGAGAGGAGAAAGAAGAGACTGGACAAGACTCACAGGACTGAGACCTGGAGCAGGCCTGGGCAAGTCTGAAATCCATAATGCAGGCTGCAGGCTGGAAACTCAGGCAGGATTTCTGTGTTAGTCTTGAGACAGAGTCCTTTCTTCCCCAAGAAACTTCAGTTTCTGCTCCTAAGGCCCTCAACTGATTGGATGAGGCCCACCCACATTATGAAGAGTAATCTCCTTTATAGTCAAATGACTGTAGATGTTAATCATGCCTACAAAATACCTTCACAGCGACCCCTAAATGAGTGATTGACCAAGTGGACACATGAAGTGAATCCCCACAATACCATCCTGCCCCCTGCTGGGTGTGAAGTGGGTGCCTGGCCTGTTTATAGGATCATGGCTCTTGGGAATCCCAGTTGTTGTTGTTGTTAGGTGCCATCGAGTTGGTTCCGACTCATAGCTACCCTATGCACAACAGAACGAAACACTGCCCGGTCCTGAACCATCCTCACAATCGTTGTTATGCTTGAGCTCATTGTTGCAGCCACTGTGTCAATCCACCTCGTTGAGGGTCTTCCTCTTTTCCGCTGACCCTGTACTCTGCCAAGCGTGATGTCCTTCTCCAGGAACTGATCCCTCCTGGCAACATGTCCAAAGTATGTAAGACGCAGTCTCACCATCCTTGCTTCTAAGGAGCATTCTGGTTGTACTTCTTCCAAGACAGATTTGTTCGTTCTTTTGGCCGCACTTCTTCCAAGACAGATTTGTTCGTTCTTTTGGCCGCACTTCTTCCAAGACAGATTTGTTCGTTCTTTTGGCAGTCCATGGTATATTCAATGTTCTTCACCAACACCACAATTCAAAGGCGTCAATTCTTCTTCGGTCTTCCGAAGATGTATTATTCCAGAAAACGAGCTCTGTGATGAGCACCAACAACTGTTTCTCATTTCAGTGGGCAGCACAGGACCATAATACACCCCTCGACCACTCAGCACACATTTCAGTTGTGACTCCCTAGCATTATGGTGTCAGTGTCACCATGAGTACCTCATTTTACTCAAGCAGCAAGAGCTTCTTTTTTCTGTCTTGGTCATGTAAGCCCATCTTTAGTAGCTGTGCATTATGCAGATATTTACTCCTAATGGTGTATCAGATCCCAGAGCCCAAAGCCAAATGAGGGCAATGGCTGGATTTCCCCATTACATGGACAGAAACTTTGGGGAACACAGAATAGAATGGAAAGGTGCTGGATTTTATTTACATCTTAAATCCAGCAGCTAAATGAGGCCCTGATTCCCCAATTTGTTGAATTTCTAGATTTGAATCACACTGGCACAGGCCCCAACTGTCAGGTGTGATAATGAGGTTTTCAATGACCCACTTGTGGCTTGAGTAGTAAAGCCCTTAGTTAGGCACGCCCCCAATAAAAAAAACCACTGTCTCCTTTCTTAGCCAGAGCGTGGAAGGAGCTCAGTTTATTCCTGGCTGGTACTATCCACAAATCTGTGGCTAAAAGAGAAATGAGCCTACTAGTGACTTTTTTTTTTTTAATAACCTCATTTCTAACACACGTGACCTACCCACTCATCTCTGAAAGTCAGCATTAAAGTGACACCATTGGAAATTGCCATTAATAGTGCAAATATTTTTTTCAGTATGACCTTGATTGAGTTGGGTAATATAGTAACAACAACCACCCTTCCATCTTCCCCAATACCAACTAAAAATATTTTAAATTGCTTTCCCATTATTCCAAACCAGCATTTTCCACCCCCCACCCCTACTTGAAATGCAAACCAGAATTCTTAAGACTGTAAACTCTAGAGTCAGATGTACCTGGAATCAGATACCAGTGATAAAAGTTATTATGGGGTGTGGCAAATTTAAAATGTGGTGGTAACTCTTTTAACACTCCTCCCATTGAAAGTTGGGGTCTAAGTCCCTTGACCTTGAGCCTGGGCTCTGTGATTGCTTGGCCAATAAACTACAAGATAAGTAAAGGTGCCAGTTTCAAGACCCAGGCCTTCAGAAATGAGCAGCTTCTACTTCCTGTCTCTCAGAAGGCTTTTTTCCTTCTTGGAACCCAGTCACCATGCTACGAGGAAGCTCAATAGCCCACAGAGGCTCGTGAAGCGAGAACCCAAGTTCTCAGGCCTACAGGCTCAGCTGAACTCCCAGCAACAACTTGCCACCTTGGGAGTGACTCATCTCAGAGTGGTCCACCCACCCCAGGGCCAGCTACCCCACCACCTGCCACTTGGAGAAAAGATGAGCCTTCCCTGACAAAAGTAAACATAATAAATGGTAGTGGCTGTTTTAAGCCACTAGGTTTTGCGGTTGTTTGTTGGCAGAGGTAGATAATGGAAGCAGAAAGTGTGACCGTAAGCAAGGCATTTTGCTGAGCCTCTGTTTTCTCATCTATCAACTGGGGCTAATAATAGAGCCTCCGCCTTAGAACTGTGCAAAAATTATATGAGATTGTCAATGCAGAGCACTGAACACAGCGTCTAAACCTAGTCAATTAGTCAGTGAGTCAAAATGTTAGCTAACACAGTGTTATCATGTTTTTGAAGGCAGCCCCACCCAATGTCAATTGTTGCCTTCATTTAACAAAAGCAGCTGCTGAAGTAGTGCCTGCCTGGCGCACAGCTGGTGGCAATAGATAATTAATGCATGAAAGAAAAAGGCAGTGTGAAGATGAATTCAGATGATGAAGACAGGAGAAGGTCTAGCTCATGAGCCCTGGGTCTGTTTTGGGCCCTGCTGGCACAGCCACCTTCTCTCCACCTTCCTGGTGACCCTAAGCCATGCCACCCCCCCCCCACCAGGTCTCTGCAGAAGCCCAAGGTAGTGAGTGACCTGGGAAGTAGCCCAGTTCTCCACACCTGAGGACAACTTGACCTGTGCGAGGTAAGGAGGGGCTGGAGTTTGAAAGCCTGGGATGATGGGGTGAAGGAACTTGTTGAGAAGGGCTGGTGGCAGACACCCAGGGTATAGCCAGAATAAATTTAAATCTAATTAGGTGGGGGAAAATTTTAAGTAAGAGAGCACACGCCGGCACTATTTAGCATCTGTAAATCACAAGAAACAGAAATCAATTTCTTGCAATTTCTCACTTTTCTTTGAAAAAGAGCTGTATGATATAAATTTTCAGGTTACAGGCTACTGCTAGAAGAAATAAAAAACAATAAATAATTTTCCTGACTTTGGCTATTATGTTAGATAAATAGTCTAAAACTGTCTACTAATATCTGCATTGCAATAATCGGGAATAATTCATCACAGTCATAGAAATTCACAACTGCAGAACACCTAAATGTTACCTAGTTCAACTTCCTGGGTTTTGTGGGTAAGAACTGAGGTGCAGAAAGAAGAGGTAGGTAAGAACTGAGGTGCAGAGAGATGGGGTGGGTAAGGACTGAGGTGCAGAGAGATGGGGTGGGTAAGGACTGAGGTGCAGAGAGATGAGAGAGGTAAGTTTTGAGGTACAGAGAGATGAGGGGGTAAGAACTGGGGTGCAGAGAGATGAGGTGGATAAGGACTGAGGTGCAGAAATGAGGGGGTAAGAACTGAGGTGCAGAGAGATGGGGTGGGTAAGAGGTGAGGTGCAGAGACCCCAAGTCTCAGAGGCAGTGCCTGAGTGGGCACTGGAGCCAGCTCTCACAACAGCAAGGCCAGCTCTTACTCTGTTTTTTCAAATGTAGTTTACTTTTTTAGTGATTCCATGTTTATGTTGTTGTTGTTAGTCGGTGTCAAGTCAATTCAGACTCATGGGACCCCATGTGTGCAGAGTAGAACTGCTCCATAGGGCTTTCAAGGCTGTGACTTTCAAAAGCAGGTAGCCAGGCCTGTCTTCCAAGGCACTTCTGGGTGGGCTCGAACCACCAACCTTTCGGCTAGTAGCTGAGTGCTTAGCCATTTGTGCCACCCAGGAATCTTCTCAAAAAACGTATTTATGCACGTGGACAAAAAGTTTGGATGATGTTAACGGTAGTTTTCTTTTTTCTAAACAACAGCTTTACTGAAATATAATTCACATATCATACAATTCACCCATTTAAAGTGAAAAATTCAATTTTTAAAAAATTCAATGGCTTTTATATATTCACAGAGTTGTGCAATTATCACCATAAGCAATTTTAGAACATTTTCATCACTCCCTGCAAAAATGCAAGAGAAAACACCTGCATCGGATACAGTCACTCCCCATTCCCCACCTCCCCAGCCCAGGTAACCACTCATCTACTTCCTTTCACCATGGATTTGTCCACTCTGGACATGTCGTATAAAATGTGACTGCCTTCTTTCACGTAGTGTAATGTTTTTATTTTATCCATTCTGTAGCATGGATCATTATTCTTTTTTATTGTGGTAAGATATATATAACATAAAATTTGCCATATTAACTCTTCTGAAATGTATAATTCTATGGTGTTAATGATAGTCACAATGTTGTGAAACCATCATTATCTATTTCCTAAACCCTTTTATCACCTCTAACAGACCCTCTGTAGCTATTAAGTAATAACTCCCCATCTCCCTCTCCCACCTGTCCCTGGGAATCACTAATCAGCTTTGGTTTCTATGCATTTTCTTCTTCTAGATGTTTTATATAAGTTGGATCATACAACATCTGTCCTTTTGTGTCTGACTTCTTCCACTTAGCATAATGTTTTCAGGGTTCATCCACGTTGTATGTAGCATGTATCAAGGCTTCGTTGCTTTTTGTGGAATGTATGGATGTACCATATTTTGTTCATCCATTAGTCTGTTGACGGCCACTTGGATTGTTTCCATCTTTCGGCTATTGTGTATAGTGCTGCAATGAACGCTGGCATACAAGTATCTGTCTGAGTCTCTGTTTTCAGTTCTTCGGGCATATAACTAGGAGTTGATTGCTGGGTCATATGGTAATTCTATGTGTAGCTTTTTGAGGAACTGCCAGATTGTCTTCCACAACAACTGCCTTCATTTACAGCCCCACCAGAAATGTAGGAGGATTCCGATTTCTCCACTTTTTGCCAATACTTGTTATTTTCCTTCATTTCTTTTTATGGCTGGATAATATTCTATTGTGTGATACATCACATTTTGTTTATCCATTCGTCAATTCATGGACATTTAGGTTGTTTCCACATTTTTTGCTATTGTGAATAATGTTTGCATGAACATTCATGTACAGATTTTTGTGCGGTCATATGTTTTTATTTCTCTTGGCTATTTTTTTTATATACCTAGGAGTAGAATTTGCGGGTCATATGGTAACTCTGTATTTAACGTTTTAAGGAACTGTCAACCTGCTTCCACAGTGACTGTATCATTTTATATTCCCACCAGCAATAGACGAGAATTCCAATTTCCCCACATTCTCATCAAACACTTGTTATTTTTGATTATAGCATTCCTAGTGGATGTGAAGTTGTCTTTCATTGTGGTTTTGATTTGCATTTCCCTGATAGTTAATGATGTTGAGCATCTTTTCATGTAAGTGTTGGCCATTTGCATATCCTCTTTGGAGAATGTCTATTCAGATCCTTTGACAATTTTAAAATTGAGCTATATGTCTTTTTCTTATTGCGTTGTAAGAATTCTTTATATATTCTGGAGACTAGACCCTTATTAGATACATGATTTGGAAAACTTTTCTCCCATTTTGCGGGCATCTTCTCATTATTTTTTTTTTAAACAATTTTTATTGTGCTTTAAGTGAAAGTTTACAAGTCAAGTCTGTCTCTCGCACAAAAACCGATATACACCTTGCTACACACTCCCAATTACTCTCCCCCTAATGAGACACCCCGCTCTCTCCCTCCACTCTCTCTTTTTGTGTCCATTTTGCCAGCTTCTAACCCCCTCCACCCTCTCATCTCCCCTCCAGGCAGGAGATGCCAACATAGTCTTAAGTGTTCACCTGATCCAAGAAGCTCACTCCTCACCAGAATCCCTCCCCAACCCATCGTCCAGTCCAATCCATGTCTGAAGAGCTGGCTTCGGGAATGGTTCCTGTCCTGGGCGAACAGAAGGTCTGGGTGGCCATGACCACCGGGGTCCCTCTAGTCTCAGTCACACCATTAAGTCTGGTCTTATGAGAATTTGGGGTCCGCATCCCACTGCTCTCCTGCTCCCTCAGGGGTTCTCTGTTGTCTTCCCTGTCAGGGCAGTCATCCGTTGTAGCCATGCACCATCTAGTTCTTCTGGTCTCAGGATGATGTAGTCGCTGGTTCATGTGGCCCTTTCTGTCTCTTGGGCTCGTAATCACCTTGTATCCCTGGTGTTCTTCATTCTTCTTTGATCCAGGTGGGTTGAGACCAATTGATGCATCTTAGATGGCTGCTCGCTAGCGTTTAAGACGCCAGACGCCACTCTTCAAAGTGGTATGCAGAATGTTTTGTTAATAGATTTTATTATGCCAATTGACCTAGATGTTCCCTGAAACCATGGTCCCCAGACCCTTGCCCCTGCTACTCCGGCCTTTGAAGCATATGGTTTATTCAGGAAACTTCTTTGCTTTTGGTTTAGTCCAATTGTGCTGACCTCCCCTGTACTGTGTGCTGTCTTTCCCTTCATCTAAAGTAGTTCTTATCTACTATCTAATTAGTGAATACCCCTCTCCCACCCTCCCTCCTTCCCCCCTCTCATAACCACAAAAGAATATTTTCTTAGTTTAAACTATTTCTCGAGTTCTTATAATAGTGGTCTTATACAATATTTGTCCTTTTGCAACTGACTAATTTCACTCAGCATAATGCCTTCCACATTCCTCCCTGTTATAAGATGTTTCATGGATACATCATTGCTCTTAATTGATGCATAGTATTCCATTGTGTGAATATACCATAATTTATTTATCCATTCTTCCGTTGATGGGCACCTTGGTTGCTTCCATGTTTTTGCTATTGTAAACAGTGCTGCAATAAACATGGGTGTACATATATCTGTTCATGTAAAGGCTCTTACTTCTCTAGGACATATTCTAAGGAGTGGGTCATTATTTTTTTTTGATACTGTCCTTTGATGCTCAGGAGTTTTCTTTTTTTTTTTAATTGTGCTTTAAGTGAAAGTTTACAATTCAAGTCAGTTTCTCATACAAAAACTTACACACACATTGTTATATGACCCTAGTTGCTCTCCCTACGCTGTGACAGCATACTCCTTCTTTCCATCCGTTATTTCCTGTGTCCCTTCAACAAGCTCCTGACCCCTCTGCCTTCTCATCTTGCCTCCAGACAGGAGCTGCCCACATAGTCTCATGTGTCTATTGAGCTAAGAAGCACACTCTCAACAGTATCATTTTATGTCTAATAGTCCAGTCTAATCTTTGTCTAAACAGTTGGCTTTGGGAATGGTTTTAGTTTTGGGCTAACATCGAGTCCAGGGGCCATGACCTCTGGGGTCCCTCCAGTCTCAGTCAGACCCTTAAGTCTAGTCTTTTTACTAGAATTTGAGGTCTACAGCCCACTTTTATCCTGCTCCATCAGGGATTCTCTGTTGTGTTCCCTGTCAGGGCAGTCATTGGTGGCAGCCAGACACCATCTAGTTCTTCCAGTCTCAGGCTGATGGAGTCTCTGGTTTATGTGGCCCTTCCTTTCTTTTGGGCTCATATTTTCATTGTGTCTTTGGTGTTCTTCATTCTCCTTTGCTCCAGGTGGCTTGAGAACAATTGATGCATCTTAGATGACCTCTTGCTAGCTTTTAAGACTCCAGAAGCCACTCACCAAAGTGGAATGCAGAACGTTTTCTTAATACACTTTGTTATGATATTTGACCTAGATGTCCCCTGAAACCATGGTCCCCAGACCCCTGCCCCTACTGCTCTGTCCCTCAAAGTGTTTGGTTGTATTCAGGAAACTTCTTTATGTATGGATTAGTCCAGTTGTGCTGACTTCCCCTGTATTGTGTGTTGTCCTTCCCTTCACCTAAAATAATTCTTGTCTATTATTTGATTAGTGAATACCCCTCTTCCTCCCTACCCACCCTCATAACCATCAAAGAATGTTTTCTTCTGTGTTTAAACCTTTTCTTGAGTTTTTATAATAGTGGTCTCATACAAACAATATTTGTCCTTTTGTGACTAATTTCACTCAGCATAATGCCTTCCAGATTCCTCCATGTTATGAAATGTTTCATGGATTCATCGTTGTTCTTTATTGTTGTGTAGTATTCCATTGTATGAATATACCATAATTTGTTTATTCATTTATCTGTGGTGGGCACTTTGGTTGTTTCCATCTTTTTGCTACTGTAAACAGTGCTGCCATGAACATGGGTGTACATATATCTATTTGTGTGAAGGCCCTTATTTCTCTAGGATATATTTAAAGGTTTGGAATTGCTGGATCATATGGTACTTCTATTTCTATTTCTAGCTTTTTAAGGAAGTACCAAATCCATTTCCAAAGTGGTTGTGCCACTTTACATTCCCACCAGCAGTGTACAAGCATTCCAGTCACTCCACAACCTCTCCAAGATTTATTACTTTGCATTTTCTGGATTAATGCCAGCCTTGTTGGAGTGAGATGGTATCTCATCGTAGTTTTTATTTGCATTTCTCTAATGGCTAATGATCATGAGCATTTCCTCATGTATCTGTTAGCCGCCTGAATGTTCATATCCTTTGTCCATTTTTTACTTGGGTTATTTGTCTTTTTGTTGTTGAGATTTTGCAGAATCTTGTAGATTTTAGAGATCAGACACTGATGAGATTTGTCACAGCCAAAATTTTTTTCTCAGCCTGTAGGTAGTCTTTTTACTCTTTTTGTGAAGTCGTTGGATGAGCATAAATGTTTAATTTTTAGGAGATCCCAGTTATCTAGTTTCTCTTCTGGTGTTTGTGCATTGTTAGTAATGTTTTGTATGTTGTGTGACATAGGGGGTTCAATTTCATTCTTGTTTATGCCATGTATTAGGGCTCCTAGCGTTGTCCCTATTTTTTCTTTCATGATCTTTATCATTTTAGATTTTATGTTTAGGTCTTTGATCCATTTGGAGTTAGTTTTTATGCATGGTGTGAGGTATGGGTCTTGTTTCACTTTTTCGGAGATGAATATCCAGTTATGCCAGCACTATTTGTTAAACAGACTGTCTTTTCCCCATTTAACTGACTTTGGGCCTTTGTCAAATATCAGCTGCTCATAGGAGAATTAATTTATGTCTGGATTCTCAATTCTGTTGCATTGGTCTATGTATCTATTGTTGTGCCAGTATCAAGCTGTTTTGACTACTGTGGTGGTATAATAGGTTCTAAAATCAGGTAGTGTGAGGCCTCCCACTTTGTTCTTTTTTTTCACTAATGCATTACTTATTCAGGGCCTCTTCCCTTTCCATATGAAGTTGGTGATTTGTTTCTCCATCTCATTAAAAAATGACATTGGAATTTAGACCAAGGTTGCATTGTATCTGTAGATTGCTTTGGGTAGAATAGACATTTTCACAATGTTGAGTCTTCCTATCCATGAGCAAGGTATGTTTTTCCACTTATGTAGGTCTCTTTTGTTTTCTTGCAGTAGTGTCTTGTGGTTTTCTTTGTATATGTCTTTTACATCTCTGGTTAGATTTATTCCTAAGTATTTTATCTTCTTGGGGGCTATGCACAAGAGTTTTTAATTTTGATAATTATGTTTTCTTTTATTGCTTGTGCTTTTGGTGTCAGATCTAAGAAACCATTGTCTAATTCAAGGTCAGGAAGATTTATGCCATATCTTTTCTAAGAGCATTATAGCTTTAAAACTGAAAAATCAAACCTGTTGCCGTTGAGTCAATTCTGACTCACAGCAACCCCATAGGACAGAGTAGAACTGCCCCCATATGGTTTCCAAGGAGCAGCTGATGGATTCGAACTGCTGAGCTTTTAGTTAGCAACCAAGCTCTTAACCACTGCACCACCAGGGCTTCATCATAGCTTTAGATTTAACATTTAAGTCTTTGATCCAATTTGAGTTAGTTTTTGTATGTTGTGTGACATAGGGGGTTCAATTTCATTCTTGTACACGTGAATACCCAATTGTCTCATTATTTATTTGTTGAAAAGACTATTCTTTCCCTGCATTGAATGGTCTTAATACCCTTGTTAAAAATCAATTGACGGCCAATGTAAAGGTTTATTTCTGAACTCAGTTCTATTCTACTGATACATGTCTATTCTTATGCCAGTACCACCACCACCACCCATCTATCACTTTGTTGTGCTGTGGTGGCTTGCATGTTGTTATGATGCTGGAAGCTATGCCACCAGTATTTCAAATACCAACAGGATCACCAGTGGTGGACAGGTTTCAGCAGAGCTTTCAGACTAAGACAGACTAGAAAGAAATACCTGATAATCTACTTTCAAAAATTAGTTAAGAAAAACCTCATGGATCACAGTACAACATTATCCAGCTCTTTGCTTTGGACATGTCACCAGCAGGCTTCAATTGCTGGAGGAGAAAGAGTATCATGTTTGGTGAAGCAGAGGGCCGGCAAGGAAGACCATCTGTGAGATGGGTTGGCACAATAGCCACAATGATGAAATCGAACATGCTTGCAATGGTGAGGATGACACAGGACCAGATGTTTTGTACTGTTGTACATAAAACCATCATAAGTCAGAGTCGACTCACTGGTAACTATCTTGTCTATCTATTCTGCCAGTACCATACTGTCTTGATTCCTGTAGCTTTGTAGTAAGCTTTGATTTCAAGAAGTGGGAGTCCTCTAACTCTGTTCTTTGTTTTCAAGATTGTTTTGGTTATTTTGAGTCCCTTTATTCCCATATGAATTTTAGGATCAGATTGTCAGTTTCTGCAAAGAAGCCAGTTGGAATTTTGATAGGGATTATGTTGAATTAATTTATAGATCAATTTGAGGAACATTGCCATTTTAACAATATTAAGTCTTCCAGTCCATGAACATGGGAAGTATTTCCATTTATTTAGGTCTTCTTTCATTTCTTTCAACAATGTTTTATAGTTTTCCGAGTGTAAGTTTTGTACTTCTTTTATTAAAGTTATCCCTAAGTAGTTTATTGTTTTTGATGGTATTATAAATGGGAAGTTCTTATTTTTTCTTCTATATTGAGAAGCTCTTCCCTGCTAAGAGCTTTATCTTACTCAGACATTTCTGTTATCTGGGGGTTTCTGACTTCTTCAATTAAGTCCTTGCTATTTTACATTTAATCAACTGGAAATAAGCCCCACAATGAAGACCTTCCATGCTCCCGTCTAATAGGCTCTAACAAATTAAGTCTTCCAAGGGGCTTATTTCTTCTTTTTTAAAATACTTTTTTACTTCTATTTCTCAGCTTAAGTGCAACCAACAGGAAAATGAAGTGTGGCTTACTATGATTTGCACAGATCTATGTTCAATAAACTTATTTTAAGAAAAAATAAGGCAGAAATTCTCCCCCAGCTGCTTTCCTTGGGAAAAATTCTCCCCCTGAGGCTATTTCAGTATGTCCTTTCAGCAGCAAGATTTTTAGTCACACTATACATGAATTTAAGCTCCCTCTTTGTTCAGATTAATTAGAAGCAGCATGAAGTGGAGCTCAGAAATAGAAAAGAAAGATGATATAAAAGAAGATCAGTAGGAATTTTGCCAAGAAGCCTTGGGTGGAATGCAGGAAGGGGTGGAAGGCATTGTGTACCTTGAACAGCACCTTGCTTTATGAGGGCAGGGCCTGGCCTGGCACTCTGGCTTCAGTCACCAAAACCAGAAAAGTGCTAAAGTGGGTTTGTTTTTTTTTAATGAAAAAGTTCAAATATACATAATAAAAAAGAATAAGTATTTGTCATAATGAACTATTATAGTGAATTTCCACGTACACGCATCATTCCAGATTCTGCAGTTATCAACTCATCGCCATATGAATTGTATCCATAAACCTAGTAGTTCCCTACTAACACCAGATTATTTGGGAGAAAATCTCAGACATTATATTATTTCACCTATAAACATTTCATTATATATCTCTTAAACCCATTGCTCTCAAGAAGATTCCGACTTCTAGAGATCCTATCGGACAAAGTAGAACTGCCTCATACAGTTTCCAAGGAGCACCTGGTGGATTAGAACTGCTGACCTCTTGATTAGCAGCCATAGCTCTTAACCACTATGCCACCAGGGTTTCACAGCTTTAAAAATTAACATTTCCTTAATATTATAAGATATTTAATCTGGGTTCAAATTTCCCCATTATCTCATTTTTTTTTTCTTTACATTTTGTTTAATCAGGATCCATGTAAGGTCCACACCCTGCAGTTGGTAGACATTTCTCTTTAAAGTCTGTTAATCTGTGTACTGAAGTTTTCAATGAATACCTAGGCACATAGGGAAACAGTTTTTTAGCATGTGAATTGTCTGCAGCAAAACAAACCAGATGTTCATTGTCCTGTGGAAACTGTAGGATGAGAAAATCTTACACTTTTAGCAACTAAGTGCAAATAACAGTGGGTGTAAATTTCATTAAGTCATAGACTCAGGAGTGTAAAACTCTAACTACATTCTATTAATATTTAACTTGTACTCCCTATTCTGTCTCTTGTTGAAATCTAGTCTCTTTTGGATAAAGTTAATCAAATTTGGTGAGTTTTCCATTTTAATCACATTCAGAACACCCCCCCCCCTCCTTCTCCATAACAAATTACCGCAAATTTAGCAGCCTAAAACAACACAGATTACTCACAGTTCTGTAGGTCGGAAGTCCAGCACGCCTGGCTGGGTCTCTGCTCAGGGTCTCACAGGGTGAAGTCAAGGTGTTGGCCAGGCTGAATTCTTGTCTGTAGGCTCTGGGGAACAATCCTCTTCCACGCTCATTCTCACTGTTGGCAGAATTTGATTTCTGGAAGTTGTAAGATTGAGGTCCTGTTTTCCTTGCTGGCTGTCAGCTGGGAACTACTCTCAACTCTCAGAATCCACCTGAATCCTTGCCACACGGCCCCCTCCATCTCAACCCAGGGTGCATCAAATCTTGTGCTTTGAACCTCTGGCTTCCTCTTCTGTAAGCAGATAGAGAAAACTCTGCTGTTAAAGCGCTCAGGTGGTTAGCCCAGGCCCGCCCAAGTAATCTCCCTATCTTAACCTCAACTGATCTGGGGCCTAAATTGCATCTGCAAAATACCATCAGAGAAGTTCCTAGAAGGGTTTTGATTGAATAACTGGGAAATGATGTGTGTGCACCAGCAGACAAAGAATCTTGGGGCAACCAGCTTAGAACTCCACCTACCACATACTCCATGGCAAAAACTGAGAGCCAGCTGCTTCCTCTACCATCCATGCCATATCTTCTGATGGTGGTGATGATAGGTGTCCTTGATCTGTTAAGAACACTGAGCAGGTGCTGGGGACAGGATTTCTCTCTCCCTCTCTTCTCACCTGACCTCCAGCAGTAAGGAAGGCAGGACTGGGGTTGATAGAGAAAGTGACCCTCAGTGGGTTGAAAATTGTGGTTCAGCCTACCCTAAGGGCAGCTGGATAGTCCGTAGGGGTTAGCAGAAATTGAGACATTGGGCTTTAATTCCCCATGTCAGCCAATCACTGACCACAAGGCACTTCCTGAGAGGAAAGGGTCATGTAGAATTTTGGGGAGCAGCTCCCTTTGGGCAAGGGCAGTTTCTGACATCCCCAGCTGCTAGGAGACAGGAGCAGGGGCCCTGAAGAAGGGATGCTGGCAGAGCAGTGCAGTAGTATTCACCCCACCCAAACTTTCTCCTTTCTATTTTTTTCTACCTTACCCCTGGCTTAAATTTATAAGCCAAGAACTTTGGCATTTTTGCTTGCTAGTTCTGCCATGTCTGGGCTAGCAAACAGGCTTAGTCATTCTGTCATAGTGAAATGGATACTAAAATGTGTAATATCCATTATTACTAATTTAATGTATAATAACATTTTATAGATATTTTTATTTGTAAGTGTACTGCTTTACAGGTTATTTTTATGTGAATAAAAATTTTAAGCTGCCTCAAGTTCTTTCTGGAACAAAGTGAGAAATAAAATCCTCGCATTTTTGTGGGTTCTCATGGGTTTGCGACAGCCTGAGTCCTGCCAGCTCTGCTTTTCCCTAAAATACTACCAATGTGTTTTCTGGATGCCCAGTTCTCATTTACCTCCCCCAGGATGTGGCAGGCTTCATGAAGCCTGCAGTCCTGTCTGTCTTGTTCATCCCGGCACTAGCATGGTGCGACTGACGGCAGGTGCTCAGCAATGAAGGAGCCTGACGTGCGTACATACAGACAGAAATAAGATGACCATAGCTTTCTATTCCATGGTCTGAGTCCTAATGGACATAAAAACTAAATGAGATGAAAAAGTAAGATAAGGCAGGCATTTTGACACTGTTACGGGAAAATGAGGCGTTATGAGTAACTCTTATAGCCCCTTCCACTTTGGCGTGCTGCTGAAGCAGGGCTGGAGTCCAGGCTCTGTTCAAAGACAAGCTTACAAATCTACACTTTTACCTGTGAGAGCCACAAATATGCAGTCCATTCCACAAATTTTCTTCACCCAGTCTGACAGAGAAGTCCAGCGTGAAGACAACATTACTTCCCAGGGTTGACAACCAAAGAACTAGATTTCTTCCAGCACTGGGCTGGGGTTGAACTGGCTGGTTTAGGCACACCCATCTTAGCCAGGAGCAGAGGGAGGCATGGGTGATTCTGCTGGGATAAAGTGAGTGACTCGGCCCCAGGTCAGTGAGAAACAGAGGTGGACACTGAGGAAAGCATGCACCCAACTAACTCAACAACTGGCTGGTGAGAATGCCCAGCCCCTAAAATGTTTCTGCTGAGCTCGGGGAGAGCAGGGGTGGCTGTTGACTGGGCTGTTTTTAATGCAGAGAAAAATTTCCATCTGATTCTGAATACCTTCTTATAAAAGACAAATGCCTAGAGCACAGTTTTACAAGTCTGGCATATAAAGTAAGCAAACCCATTGGAAGTAATTCCTATGTTAAGCCGCTATCCAGCTCATAGCCAGGTTAATAGGATCCTGTTTCCTTCACCTGACAGCTATGTGTGTCTTACCTCTAATTGGTATTTGATTTTAAACCTAGTTCAAAAATAATATTTTTAAAAATATTGAGAAATTTACTATTAATATTAGTTTAAAATAAATTATGAAACTACAATAAAACTGTGGTATGAGCACATAAAAAACAGATCAACGGAGCACACTAAGAAGTTTAGAAATAGATTCATATACAAACCAGGTTTAAGATATGATAAGAGTGGCATTTCAATCAGTGGAGGGAAAACATTTTATTACAGAAAAATAAAGTTAAATCTATATTCACATTTTAAAATAGGTTAAGCTGCAGATGGATTAAAGATATACCCTTGGAGGAAAGAAATAATTCAGAAACTAGAAGAAATCATTGGCAATGTGTTTTTTTAATAATCTTAGAAAAGAAAAGAAATTTCTAAGTATAATACAAAATCTAGAATCTGTAAAAGAAAGGATTTTTTTCTGATAAAATCTGTCAACTTTGACTCCATTAAACTGAAATTTTTTTGCATGGCCTCCTCACAAGCAATGTAAAAAGATCAATACAGCCTGGGGAAAATATTTGAAACTCATGTCACTAAAAATTACCAATTTTCCTAAAAAATAAAGAACATCTACAATAAGAAGAAGATGAACGACCAAGCAGAAAAAGAAACTTAACCAAAAAATGAAATGCAAATGCTTTTTAAATTTATGAAAAGATGCTTGATAATGAGAAAAAGGAAAAATGATACTTTACCATAGGGTAAAGGTCGTGAAGTTTGATATGAAACTGTGTATGGGAAAAGTGGAAAATTAAGTACTCTCATTCTGTGATTGTTATGGTTGTGTAGCAACTGTCGCTAGGCTGCGATTCTCAGTGGTTTGGGAGTTATGATGTAGTTTGGCAGTTGTATGATGATGTGATCACCTCCATGATGAGATTTGACATATTGTGATCACCTCCATGATTGGATTTTCAATGAGTAGACAATCAGTTGAAAGGGAACTTTCCTTTTGGGTGTGGCCTACATCCAGTATAGGTGGACTTTCTGGCAAGACTAGAGGGCTTTTGCTCACTCTGGACCCTGCAGCTACCTCCGGTTTGTCTGACCTCCAGTTCTTGGGACTTGAACTAGCAGCTTACATGCCGCCTTGCCTGCCAATCTTGGGATCCATCAGTCTTCATCTGATCTGTTGATTTTGGGTTTGCCACCCCCTGTGGCTACATGAATTAGAAGTCTTTATCCTGATCCACCGACTTGGGACATTCCAGCCTCTACAACTGCGTGAGCCATTTCTTTGATACAAATTTCTCTTATGTGTATGTATTTATATGCTTAACTGGTTTTGCTTCTCCAGAGAACCCAGCCTAAGACACATTCTGGTGGGAGTATAAATCTGTATAACCTCCAGGTAGGGCAATTTGGCAATAACTATCAAACTTTTAATTGCACACCCCCTTAAACTCAGTAATATCACTTCTATAAATTGATCCTATAGATATAGTTGTCCATAAGAGAAATTATTTATGTATATGATTATTTTTTAAGATATTTTTCATTGTGGTACAAATATACATAACAAAACATTTGTCAACTCAACAATTTTTACCTGTTTAAATCATTGACATTGATTACATTCTTCATGTTGTGCAACAATTATCATTATCCTTTTCCAAATTATTCTACCACCATTATCATTGTGCCCCCTAAACTATAATTCCCCCTTTTCCCTTCTCACCCACCCCTGGTAACCATTAATAAACTTGAGCTTCTATATATTTGCCTATTTCATATAAGTGCAATCATACAGTAGTTGTCCTTTTATGACTGACTTATTTTATTCAGAATAATGTTTTCAAGCTTTATCCACATTGTGGTATGTATCAGGATTTCATTTATCTTTACAACTGAGTAATAGCCCATTGTTTTTATATGCCACATTTTGTTTATCAATGCATCTGTTGATGAACAACAGATGTTTGGCTATAGTGAATAGTGCTGCAATAAACATTGGTGTACAGGCTTCTGTTCGCAATTTTGCTTTCAAATCTTTTGTGTACATGCCTAGAATTGGGCCGGTTTCAGAAGAGGACATGGAACCAGGGATATCATTGCTGATGTCAGATGGATCCTGGCTGGAAGCAGAGAATACCAGAAGGATGTTTACCTGTGTTTTATTGACTATGCAAAGGCATTCGACTGTCTGGATCATAACAAATTCTGGATAACATTGCAAAGAATGAGAATTCCGGAACACTTAATTGTGCTCATGAGGAACCTTTACATAGATCAAGAAGCAGTTGTTCGGACAGAACAAAGGGATACTGATTGGTTTAAAGTCAGGAAAGGTGTGAGTCAGGGTTGTATTCTTTCACCATACCTATTTAATCTGTATGCTGAACAAATAATCCAAGAAGCTGGACTATATGAAGAAGAACGGAGCATCAGGATTGGAGGAAGACTCATTAACAACCCGCGTTATGCAGATGACACAACCTTGCTTGCTGAAAGTGAAGAGGACTTGGAGCACTTAGTGAAGAAGATCAAAGACCACAGCCTTCAGTACGGATTGCACCTCAACAGAAAGAAAACAAAAATCCTCACAACTGGACCAATGAGCAACATCATGATAAACGGAGAAAAGACTGAAGTTGTCAAGGATTTCATTTTACTTGGATCCACAATCAATAGCCATGTAAGCAGCAGTCAAGAAATCAAAAGACGCATTGCATCGGGTAATTCTGCTGCAAAGGACCTCTTCAAAGTGTTGAAGAGCAAAGATGTCACCTTGAAGACTAAGGTGTGCCTGACCCAAAAAAAAAAATACCAAGCCATGGTATTTTCAATTGCATCATATACATGTGAAAGCTGGACAATGAATAAGGAAGACCGAAGAAGAATCGATGCTTTGAATTGTGGCATTGGCAAAGAACATTGAATATATCATGGATTGCCAGAAGAACAAATAAATCTGTCTTGGAAGAAGTACAACCAGAATGCTCCTTAGAAGCAAGGATGGCAAGACTGCGTCTTACATACTTTGGACATGTTGTCAGGAGGGATCAGTCCCTGGAGAAGGACATCATGCTTGGCAGAGTACAGGGTCAGCAGAAAAGAGGAAGACCCTCATCGAGGTGGATTGATTGACACAGTGGCTGCAACAATGAGCTCAAGCATAACAACGATTGTAGGGATGGCTCTGGAGCAGGCAGTGTTTCCTTCTGTTGTGTATAGGGTCACTATGAGTTGGAACCAACTCGATGGCACCTAACAACAACAACAACAACTAGAATTGGGATTGCTCTGTCATATGGTAGTTCTATGCTCAACTTTTTGAGGAACCACCAAACTGGTTTCCACAGTGATTTTATCACTTTGCATTTCCACCAGCAATGGATGAGTGTCCCAATTTTTCCACATCCTTACGAACAATTGTTGTTTTCCATTTTTTAATCATAGCCATTCTAGCCGGAGTGAGGTGGTATCTCATTGTGGTTTTGATTTGTGTATCCCTAATGGCTAATGAAGAGTCCCTGGTGGCACAGCAGTTAAACGCATGGCTGCTAACTGAAAGTTCAGTGGTTCGAACCTACCAGGTGCTCCATGGAAGAAAGATGCAGCAGTTTGCTTCTGGAAAGATTTACTGCCTTGGAAACCCTATGGAGCAGTTCTACTCAGTCTGTGGGGTTGCTATGAGTCATAATCAACTGATGGCAATGGCTTGGTGGGGGGAGTTAATGGCTAATGACTTTGAGCATCTTTTCATGTGCTTTTTGGGCATTTGTATACCCTCTTTGACAAAATGTCTGTTCAAGCCCATTTTTTTATTGGATTTTTTGTGTTTTTGTTGTTAAGTTGTAAAAAAAATTTTTTTTTTTTAATATATTTTGGATATTAGACTCTTGTCAGAGATATGGCTTCTAAAAATATTTTCCTAATCTGTAGGTTGTCTCTTTACTTTTTTGACAAAGTCCTTTGATCAATGAAAGTGTTTAATTTTTATGAGGTCTCATTTATTTATTTTGTCTTTTGTTATTCATGTTTTTGGTGCCATATTTGATTACCCATTGTTAAAACCTAGGTCCTGTAGCCATACCCTTATGTTTCCTGCTAAGAATTTTATGATCTTAATTCTCACATTTAGGTCATTGATCCATTTTGAATTGGTTTTTGTGTATAGTGTGAGGCATGAATCCTGCTTCGTTCTTCTGCATGTGGAAATAAATTTTTCCCAGCACCGTTTGTCAAAAAGATTCTTCTTTCCCCATTGCATGAACACGAAACCCTTGTCAAAAATCAGTTGACCATAGAAGTATGAGTTTATTTCTGGGTTCTCATTTCTATTCCATTTGGTATAATAATGTCTATTATTATACCAGCACTAGGCCATTTTGATTTTTTTTTTTTTTTATAGTATCTTTTGAAATCTTCTTCAAGATTGCTATACCTATTTGGAATCCTTTGCCCTTTTATATAAATTTGAGGATTGGCTTTTCCATTTCTGAAAAGTAGGCTGTTAGGATTTTGATGGGAAGTGCATTGAATTTGTAGATAGCTTTGGGTAGTGTTGACATCTTAACTATGTTAAGCCTTCCAATCCATGAACATAGAACATCCCTCCGTTTATTTAGGTCTTCTTTCACTTCTTGTAGTAATGTTTTATGGTTTTCTATATACAAGTCTTTCACACAATGTACTCAGAGGTTAATATAAATAAACTGGATCCAGGGGTAGGGCAAACTACAACCTGTGGGCCAAATTTTGGCCCCCTCTCTGTTTTTGCAAACAGAGTTTTATTGGCACACAGCCTTACTCATTCATTTAGGTATTATCTGTGGCTCCTTTAGTACTGCAGCGGCAGAGTTGAGTAATTGTGACAGACATTGCATGACCAGAAAACCCAGAAATATTTTCTTTGTGGCCCTTTACAGGAAACGTTTGCTGACTCCTGAACTAGATTGACATCTGTTAACATGAATAAATCTCGAAACATAATGCTGAATGGAAAAAGAAGGTAAAAAAGGTATATACAGCATGACTTCATTTATATAAAATACATGAATACACCGCACAATAGTATATGTCTCCATACCATGTGGTGAATGTACAAAAACATAAAAATGATCAAATCGCCACAGTAGCTGACAGCATAGCTAGCCTCTAGAGATGACCCCAATGACCATGTTCCCCAGTATATCTGCCTTGGGTGTGCTCTCCCACACTGAATCAGGGCCGACCTATGCCCAGTTATAGAACATGGAGGATATGACGCCGTGCTAATTCCAGGCTTAGACTTGAAGAGGCTTAGCAGCTTCTGCTTCTCATCTCTGGGACCACATGCTTTTAGGAGCCCTGGACTGCCATGTGAGAAGTCTGGCTATCTTGTTGGAGAGACCACATGGGGAAACAAAGTAGAGACAGAGAAAACAGGATGGCTGCCTGTCCTCCCAGTCTTCCAGTCATTCCCTTCAAGACTTCAGATATGTGAGTGAACCATCTTGGACCTCTCCAGCCCAGTTGAGCACCGAGTCATTGGTAGCCTCAGCCAATACCACATGGAACAGAAGAGCCACCCAGCTGAGCTAATGTAGTGGTGGTTGCTTTAAACCACTGAGTTCTGGGGTGGTTTGTTACCAGCAGTAGGTAACTGAAACACTGACCCAGACCAATTCCATCAGAAATGTACTGGGCACTTCTGTCCTGTTGTCCACTAATATTACAAATTCAGCTGGTCCGAAACTGAACTAATCATCTTCCCCCAAATCCTGTTCTCCTGTGATCCTCACAGCATTGGTTGCACCACCCTTTGAGTTGCCCAGTGGCCCCATGGATGGGGAGGGGAAGACTAGATTCTAACTCGATAACAGGGACATTCCATGCCCAGTACTCTGCTCAGGCCTGGCAATGCTGCCTGCTCAAAAATTACATGTTGAATGAATAAATAAATATATGCAGTTCCATGAACTGTTCAGTGTTCTTATATTACCATTTTCCAAGCTGCCTCTTTACCTCCAACATTATCCCACTCATAATTGATTAGCTGAACTCTTTACCTTTCAGGTGAAGCTAGAAGTCTTTTCCACTCCTGCTTCTCGTTCTGTTAGCAGGGCACTCCCCTCCATATTCCTGGAACCATCATGCATACAGAGGAACCCCATCACAGTAATGCTACTGTGAGGGTTAAAAGTTGTGTGTCGACTTGGCTGGGCCATGTGATCACCTCCATGATGGGATCTGCTATGAGTAGCCAATCAGTTGAAAGGGACTGCATCCAATATAGGTGGACTTTCTGGCAAGGTGTCTTAGTCATCTAGTGCTGTTATAACAGAAATACCACAAGCGGAAGACTTTAACAAAGAGAAGTTTATTCTCTCGCAGTCCAGTAGGCTAGGAGTCCAAATTCAGAGCGCTGGTTCCAGAAGAAGGCTTTCTCTCTCTGTTGGCTCTGGAGGAAGCTCCTTGTCATCAGTCTTCCCTTGGTCTGGGAGCGTCTCAGTGCAGGAACCTGAGGTCCAAAGGATGCGCTCTGCTCCAGGCATTGCTTTCTTGGTGGTATGAGGACCACCATCTCTCTGCTCACTTCTCTCTTATATCTCAAAAGAGATTGGCTTAAGATACTACCTAATCTTGTAGACCTCAATATAATTGCCACTAATCTATCTTATTTCATCATAGTGATAAGAATTATAACACATAGGGAAATCACATAAAATGGGGGACAATCCACAATACTGGAACTCATGACCCAGGTAAGTTGACAGATATTTTGGGGGGACAAAATTCAATCCATGACACAAGGCTAGAGGGCTTTTGCCTGCTCAGGATCCTGCAGCTGCCTTCTGTTCATCTGACCTCCAGCTCTTGGGACTTGAGCTAACAGCTTACGTGGCATTACCTGCTGATCTTGGTATCTTTGATCTTCACAGCCTATGAGCAAGAGCCCTGCTCTCTGACTTGCTGATCTTGGGTTCACCAGCCCCCACAGCTAGATGAATCAGGACAAGCCTTTATCCGGACCCATGGACTTAGGACTTTCCAGCCTCTACAACTACATGAACCATTTCATTGATATACATCTCTCTATATTTTTTTTTATATGTATATTCCAAAGAAAGTCATCCAACTAGATGTGGAAATTATCGAACAATATTGTTAATATCACACAGAAGTAAAATTTTACAGAAACAAAAGTGGCTGCTTTTGACAGAGAACTGCCAGAAATTTAAGCCAGATTCAGAAGAGCATATGGAACCAGGGATATCATTGCTGATGTCAGATGGATCCTGGCTGAAAGCAGAGAATACCAGAAAGATGTTTACCTGTGTTTTATTGACTATGCAAAGGCAGTCAACTGTGTGGATCATAGCAAATTAGGATAACAATGCAAAGAATGGGAATTCCAGAACATTTAATTGTGCTCATGAGTAACTTGTACATAGACCAAGAGACAGTCTTTCAAACAGAACAAGGGGATACTGCATGGTTTAAAGTCAGGAAAGGTGTGCGTGAGGGTTGTATCATTTCACCATACTTATTTAATCTGTATGCTGAGCAAATAATCTGAGAAGCTGGACTTTATGAAGAAGAATGGGGCATGAGGATTGGAGGAAGACTTATTAACACAACCTTTCTTGCTGAAAGTGAAGAGAACTCGAAGCACTTACTGATGAAGATCAAAGACCACAGCGTTCAGTATCGATTACACCTCAACACAAAGAAAACAAAAATCCTCACAACTGGACCAATAAGCAACATCATGATAAATGGAGAAACTATTGCAGTAGTCAAGAATTTCAATTTACTTTGATCCACAATCAATGCCCACAGAAGCAGCAGTCAAGAAATCAAACAGCACATTGCCTTCAGCAAATCCGCTGCAAAAGACCTCTTTAAAGTGTTAAAAAGCAAAGATGTCACACTGAAGACTTCAAGGTGCACCTGACCCAAGTCACAGTGTTTTCAATCATCTAGCAAAAGCTAGGCAATGAATAAGGAAGACTAAAGAAGAATTAACAACTCTGAATTATGGTGTTGGAGAAGAATATTCAATATACCATAAAAAAATGGACTACCAAAAAAATGAACAAATCTGTCTTGGAAGAAGTACAACCAGAATGCTCCTTAGAAGCAAGAATGGCGAGACTATGTCTCACATACATTGGGCATGTTTTCAGGAGGGATTAGTCCCTGGAGAAGGACATCATGCTTGATAAAGTAGAAGGTCAGTGAAAAACAGGAAGATCCTCAACAAGATTCATTGACACAGTGTCTGCAACAACAAGCTCAAGAATAACAGCAATTGTGAGGATGGCGCAGGACTGGGCAGTGTTTCATTCTGTTGTACATAGGGGTGCTATGCATCGGAACTGACTCGATGGCACCTAACAACAACAACATATATATATTTATACGCTTTAATGGTTTTGCATCTCTAGAGAACACAGCCTAAGATGGACACATACAGACAGGGCTCATATCCCCTCTGCTGTATGGGACAGACTGATACTTCCTTTGAAGATCCTCTGACATTTCCCCCTCATCACCTCACCAGGTTGTTCCCAGCAGCCTTTCTACCACTAAGGCTCAGCCACAAGGGTCATCATGCCGAGTAAGGAGAGTGAGTAAGTATGGCTGAGAGCAAAGTGGTTTTGGATCAACTTTGCATTGCAGACTGACTTTCAGGAATCCATGGTGCTGTAACAGTCCTACAATCCAGACTGATAGAGAGAAAAGAGTTCTCTAAGTTCTCGAAACTCCCCTTACATATCAAGACTTCAGATGAGACTGGGGTCCAGATGTCCCTGTGTGACTTATGGGGAGCCTCAGCAGGGAGATCTGAGTAGGGGTCAGAGCTGAGACTGGGAAGATCTGCAGCACCTGCAAGAGTGGGGGGTGGTAAAGGCAGCTGGGGAGGGGGGACACAGGATGAGGGGATGCCAGGCCCCGGACTCTGGTTATGCTGAGAAACCGGACCTCGAATCAGATCAGCTATAGGCAAGTCAGCAACTGGTGTCTGCACAGCTACCCCTTAAACCTGAGCAGAGGTGGAGGCCACCCCTAAACCCTAGGGAAGGAGTCACTCTTCAGCCAGCAGAGTCAACAGAGAAGGTGTGTGGGGAGGAAATATAGCTCTTCCTGGGGCATGGGTTCATACAGGGAATTCATAGTCATGGAAACATGGGGAATAGGAGAGAGATGAAGAAAACAGCCCAAGTAAGGAGCTGAACTTGAGCGGGACTGCTTTCAGCTGAAAAGGTCCAGAAGAGGTGTAGACACATTTAAGGGACATGTTTAAGTCTGTGCTGCTGTCAGGAGAACCTCGTCCGGTGCACAGTGAGATGGGGCACAGATAACAGGGTGCTGATTTCGTACGTCTGAGTACACTATGTACACTTCACTCCCACGGCATACAGGCGGGTGGCCTCTGCAAGCCCCAGCTTCCTCATCTGTAAAATGGAGATAATGGTACCCACCTCCAAACTATGTGGTTACCATGAAATGGCACAACCTTCTAGGAATGGGGCTGGGATGGAGTTGGTCCTGAAAATGTGGAAGACATTCCTCTTCCCTCCATTCTGACACCACTGAATTCCACCTATGACTTTCTTCCCTGTCCCTTGCCCAGTCATCCAAGCTCACTAGATGTGTGTAACTCAATGGCAGGGACAGTTTTTTATTCAGTTTTGTATCTTAGACAGTTAGCATAGTACTGAACTTGTGGTAGGTGCTCACATGTGTTTATGGAGTAGATTTATTCTGAAAAATGAGGATAAGACAGGGTAAGGCTGGAAGCCTCCCAGGGGGGCTGGGCATCAGCTCAGGTGCAGGCTTGGGAACCCACCTTGGCTTCCTGACTCCATTAACCTGTTTTTTCCCAAACGAGTTTCAGTACCTGCCAGTTGTGGCGCCAGGGACTGCCAACAGACACCATGTGTTTGATGCAGTGGGTGCCTGCCAGTCAAGACAAGCCTAAGTCACTACCATTCACAAGAACTGATAATGACAAGGGGACACTGGCCATCTGCCAATGGAACCTGAACAGCCGCCTGGCAGGAGAGGCGTGCCATCTAGCTACAAGGAGCCTGTGGGAAGCTTCACGTCTAAGAGATGAATGGGTAAATGTCAGGCTGGAAGGAGTGATGGGGATTTGCTCTACTAATGGCAATAACTAACAGTACTGAGCATTTTCTCAGTGCTAGGTCATATGCCCAGACACTCTATGTGTTAGCAAATCTTCACAATAACTCTCCCAGAAACTCTTATTAATCACAGTTCACAATGGAGGAAATGAAAGTCACAGAGACTTTAAGTAATTTTCTCAGTTGCATGGAGCTAGCAAGAGGTAGAGCACGGAAGTGAACCCAGGAAGTCGGACTCCAGGGCACCACACTGTACCATGCCCCTAAAGACCTCGAGGCACCATACTTCACTCATGCTGGTGTGTAGCCCAGCGCGCTGCTTACCTAGAACACGATCCTGTGTCCTACCTTTCTGACTAGATCCCCAGATGCCACATCTTCTCCCTTTTTAGTCTCTACTGTCCCTCCTCCCCCTGTACTTGTGCAAATATCGCTAATAAAATTAGACTGTGGGGCTTTGGGGTGGGAGTCTGGCTACCGGGATTCCAGCCCCAGGTCTGCCATTAAGCAGCAGCTCTTAGACTTCAGTTTTCTTTTCTGCTAAATATGACTAGACAACCCTAGCTAAGATCTCTTCTTAGCTCAGTGTTTTCAGTGAATGTTGTTGTTAGGTGCCGTCGAGTTGGTTCCCACTCATAGCTACCCCATGCACAACAGAACGACACACTGCCCAGTCCTGTGCCATCCTTACACTCATTGTTACGCTTGAGCTTATTGTTGCAGCCACTGTGTCAATCCACCTCGTTGAGGGTCTTCCTCTTTTCCACTGACCCTGTATTTTGCCAAGCATGATGTCCTTCTCCAGGAACTGATCCCTCCTGACAACATGTCCAAAGTATGTAAGATGCAGTCTCACCATCTTTGCCTCTAAGGAGCATTCTGGTTGTACTTCTTCCAAGACAGATTTGTTCGTTCTTTTGGCAATCCGTGGTATATTCAATGTTCTTTGCCAACACCACAATTCAAAGGCGTCAACTCTTCTTCGGTCCAGCTTTCAAATGCATATGATGTGATTGGAAATACCATGGCTTGGGTCAGGCACACCTTAGTCTTCAAGGTGACATCTTTGCTCTTCAACACTTTGAAGAGGTCCTTTGCAGCAGAATTACCCAAAGCAATGCGTCTTTTGATTTCTTGACTGCTGCTTCCATGGCTGTTGATTGCGGATTCAAGTAAAGTGAAATCCTTGACAACTTCGATCTTTTCTCCATTTATCATGATGGTGCTCATTGGTTCAGTTGTGAGGATTTTTGTTTTCTTTGTGTTGAGGTGCAATCCATACTGAAGGCTGTGGTCTTTGATCTTCTTCACTAAGTGGTTCAAGTCCTCTTCATTTTCAGCAAGCAAGGTCATCTGCATAACGCAGGTTGTTAATGAGTCTTCCTCCAATCCTGATGCTCCGTTCTTCTTCATATAGTCCAGCTTCTTGGATTATTTGTTCAGCATACAGATTAAATAGGTATGCTGAAAGAATACAACCCTGACTCACACCTTTCCTGACTTTAAACCAATCAGTATCTCCTTGTTCTGTCTGAACAACTGCCTCTTGATCTATGTAAAGGTTCCTCATGAGCACAATTAAGTGTTCTGGAATTCCCATTCTTCGCATTGTTATCCATAGTTTGTTATGATCCAGACAGTTGAATGCCTTTGCATAGTCAATAAAACACAGGTAAACATCCTTCTGGTATTCTCTGCTTTCAGCCAGGATCCATCTGACATCACCAACAATAACCCTGGTTCCACGTCCTGTTCTGAATCCAGCCTGAATTTCTGGCAGTTCCCTGTCGATAAACTGCTGCAGCCATTTTTGAATGATCTTCAGCAAAATTTTGCTTGTATGTGATATTAATGATATTGTTCTATAATTTCCACATTCAGATGGATCACCTTTCTTGGGAATAGGCATAAATATGGATCTCTTCCAGTCAGTTGGCCAGGAAGCTGTCTTCCATATTTCTTGACATAGACGAGTGAGCACCTCCAGCGCTGCATCTGTTTGTTGAAACATCTCAATTGATACTCCATCAATTCCTGGAGCCTTGTTTTTCGCCAATGCCTTCAGAGCAGCTTGGACTTCTTCCTTCAGTACCATCAGTTTCTGATCATACGCCACCTCTTGAAATGGTTGAATATCGACTGATTCCTTTTGGTATAATGACTCTGTGTATTCCTTCCATCTGCTTTTGATGCTTCCTGCGTCGTTTAATATTTTCCCCATGGAATCCTTCACTATTGCAACTCTAGGCTTGAGTTTTTTCTTCAGTTCTTTCAGCTTGAGAAACGCCAAGCATGTTCTTCCCTTTTGGATTTCCATCTCCAGCTCTTTGCACATATCATTATAACACTTTACTTTGTCTTCTCGAGAGGCCCTTTGAAATCTTCTGTTCAGTTCTTTTACTTTGTCAATTCTTCCTTTTGCTTTAGCTGCTCGACACTCACGAGCAATTTTCAGAGGCTCCTCTGACATCCATCTTGGTCTTTTCTTTCTTTCCTGTCTTTTCACAACTCGTCTAGTCTGCGGTCACTAGCGCTCAATGCGTCAAGTCTATTCTTGAGATGGTCTCTAAATTCAGGTGGGATATACTCAAGGTCATATTTTGGCTCTCGTGGACTTGCTCTGATTTTCTTCAGTTTCAGCTTGAACTTGCATATAAGCAATTGATGGTCTGTTCCACAGTCGGCCCCTGGCCTTGTTCTGACTGATGATATTGAGCTTTTCCATTGTCTCTTTCCACAGATGTAGTCAATTTGATTTCTGTGTGTTCCATCTGGCGAGGTCCATGTGTATAGTCGCCATTTATGGTGGTGAAAGAAGGTATTTGCAATGAAGATGTCGTTGGTCTTGCAAAATTCTATCATTTGATCTCCGGCATTGTTTCTATCACCAAGGCCATATTTTCCAACTACTAGTCCTTCTTCTTTGTTTCCAACTTTGGCATTCCAATCACCAGTAATTATCAATGCATCTTGATTGCATGTTTGATCAATTTCAGACTGCAGCAGCTGACAAAAATCTTCTATTTCTTCATCTTTGGCCCTAGTGGTTGGTGCGTAAATCTGAATAATAGTCGTATTAACTTGTCTTCCTTGTAGGTGTATGGATATTATCCTATCACTGACAGCGTTGTACTTCAGGATAGATCTTGAAACATTCTTTTTGACAATGAATGCAACACCATTCCTCTTTGAGTTGTCATTCCCAGCAAAGTAGACTATATGATTGTCCGATTCGAAATGGCCAATACCAGTCCATTTCAGCTCACTAATGCCTAGGATATCGATGTTTATGTGTTCCTTTTCATTTTTGACAATTTCCAATTTTCCTAGATTCATACTTCATACATTCTAGGTTCTGATTATTAATGGATGTTTGCAGCTGTTTCTTCTCATTTTGAGTCATGCCACATCAGCAAATGAAGGTCCTGAAAGCTTTACTCCATCCACATCATTAAGGCCGACTCTACTTTGAGGAGGCAGCTCTTCTGCAGTCATCTTTTGAGTGTCTTCCAACCTGGGGGGCTCATCTTCCAGCACTATATCAGACAGTGTTCTGCTGCTATTCATAAGGTTTTCACTGGCTAATGCTTTTCAGAAATAGACTGTCGGGTCCTTCTTCCTAGTCTGTCTTAGTCTGGAAGCTCAGCTGAAACCTGCCCCCCCATGGGTGACCCTGTTGGTATCTGAATACTGGTGGCATAGCTTCCAGCATCACAGCAACACACAAGCCCCCACAGTACAACAAACTGACAGACACGTGGAGGTTCAGTGAAGAGCTAGCCAAATTAGTCCATTTCACAGGACTGTGTCCCGTCTTTATGGGGATTACCAACTCCAACCAGGGTGTGATTAAAGATCTCACACTACAGTTTGGTGCCTCCTCAAAAAGTTAAACAGTGAACTACTGCATGACGTAGCAATTCCACTCCTAGGTATATACTCAAAAGGCTTAAAAGCAAAAACTCAAACGAATACATTTATACTAATGTTCATTGCAACCAAAAGTTGTAAACAACCCGTGTCCATCAATAGATGAATGAATAAACAAAGTGTGATGTATACATACAATAGAATATTACTCAGTCATAAACAGAAATGAAATTTTGATACATGTACAATATGGATGAACCTTAAAAACATCATATTGAGTGAAATAAGCCAGACACAAAAGGACAAATATTATTTGAAATATCTAAGGTAGGCAAACTGTTACAGCCCAAAGTTCATTAGTGGTTACTGGGGGTAGATGTCAGCGAGTAATGGGTGTCATTGTTTAAGGGACACTGAGTTTCTATTAATGAAACCCTGCTCTGATTCAGCTTCCCCTTCCCCCCTTTGCTTGCAAGCCATGGCCTCTAACCACAGTTTGTATTTGGTGCCAGATCTTTGCGCACACGTGGGCCAGGATCTTGGCACATGTGCAGATCTAAAGAATCGTGTCCTTACCTGACCCCGGACCTGAGCATCATCGGAGGGGAAGATATTCTCTGGCATACAGTACTGCCTGAGCCCCTTCGCAAAGCAAGAGGTCCCACAACACAGACTCCCTATGCAGCATGACTCAGCACCCGGATCTCCAAATCTGGGCATGGGAGGACTCAGGATGTAGGGTTTCAGATGCCAGTCCCTGCCCACTGAGGACTCAAGGACATAAAATATCCCTGATCTCCTCAGGCAGGGAGTGCATGGTCTTTTGGCCACTAAGCCCCATGTTGCTCCTTGAATATGCAGACAATAAATCGCCACTTTCTGTTTCTCTTGCAATTGGCAGCTGTCTTATTTCAGTCGGCTAATAGGACAGGACAAGAACCCGAGGAATTTGGTTACATTTAAAGAAGATGAAAAATTTGGAAATGGATAGTGGTGATGGTTGCACAACATGGTAAATATAAATAATGTCAATGTCACCTGGAATGCACATGTAAAAATCATTGAAATGGGAAAAGTTTTATATATACACATAAACACAATTAAAAAAAAAAAAAAAACTATGACTTTGTCACAAATTTCCCCATCCCTGGGGGGGAAATAATCACACTAGAAACGTGTCCTAGAAGTAAGTGTGTGTGGTGAATGGCAGAATCTGGCTTCCAAGTATGGAACTACTAAAATAAACATGGACACATTGACTGCAGAGACCTCAAAGTTAGCTACTAATATCACAAAAGCTTCAGAAAGGAAGACACTAGTCATCTAGCTGGCAGATCCGAAGGCTCTAATTTATACAAACAGGAACCAAAAAGCAAACCAAACCCACTGCTGTCAAGTCAATTCCAACTCATAGTGACCCTATAGGACGCGGTAGAACTGCCCCACAGAGTTTCCAAGGAGCGCCTGGTGGATTCAAACTGCCAACCTTTTAGTTAGCAGCTGTAGCACTTAACCACTATGCAACCATGCAACCAGGACAGGTGTGGCTTAAAAACACATCTTACCTATCAGTAGCCTCAAGCTCTTGTGGGCTCACATCTCCACCCAGAAATCAAAGGAAATCTCTTCACTAAGCCACTCAGGCAAGTGATATCAATTCAGTCTGTTAAAAGAACACTCCAGTCCACTGGGCAGCAAGTTATAGAGAAGATTTATTTAGGGACTAAAACATGCAAAAATATAGCTCTTATGTCACAAGCAAATAATAGCTTTGTCACAAGTACAGCACACATTTCTTTCCAAAGCACATCCATGTGCCATCTCTCTAGTTCCTGATGCCACAGTGGAGAAGCTACACCCTATGAGATTCCTAACTTTGTAGCACTGGGGTTTCTGGAGAGAAGGTGTTTTTGACTACAGTACACACAGTTAGTGCTCAAATCAATGTCTTTAACATCTAGCTCTAATAAGAACAAGACCTAAGGAAAAACAACCAACCCAATTTCTAGTTTCACACTCTTGAAAGGGAGCAAACCAGACTTTCCAGCCGAATGCTTAGATTTTTAGCAGAGCAACAATAATTTTTGACTCTTAACTACTTGTAAAGGACCCATAAAAATTCTTCAACGACCTAGAATAGAGGGTAAGTGTGGAAGGTGTTTAACCAAATCAGGGACGGAATTGCTTTCCTCCTGCCTGGCTAAGACCCCATGCTCATCACCAAGCCTGGCTTTGATTCATCATCTCCCAGGTGCTACCTCCCTGTGGAACAAACACCATTCCAAACGAATTTTTGGCCCTTTGATGACATTTGTCTGGTGATCCAACACACACACACACACACACACATACACATGCCCAAGGTGACAAGTGAGCAATCCATTTCCTCTTCCTGCACTCGGCAAGAAAGCAAGCACCAGATTGAGGCTGCTGAAAGTGCCTTTGGAAGGGGCAGGGGGTGGGGTATTTGGGGAGCTATCACCATAACAACAGCAAAAGCATTGCTGAAGCTTCTATTTTGGTGCCGCCACTAATTACCATGAATTTTTTATTCTACCCTGTGATCCAGAGTCCCTGAAGCAGCCGGCTACTGGCAGATGGCTTCTTTTTTTCTCCCTCTAGAAAGTTAGCCAAAGACCTCAATTGTGTTTGGCGGTTTAATTCTTTTTTAAAACACTGACAGGCTCAAGGATGCTTTGTTTTTACATTTATGGTAAGAGCTCAGATGCCTCTAGATATTCTCCAAACAAATATTATTCAGTGGAAATAAAAAGCAGATCCAGGAGTGTAAACTAATTTAGTGAGTAAATACATGTACAGGGGGATAAAAGCCCACTTAAAATTAGAAATACTTAACAGTTCTCTCTGTTGTCTCCTCTGACAAGTAGATCAATATGAGGTTATTTGTGCAAGTTACACTTTCCCTATTCATAGATTAAAAGTGTTACTAGCTAAAGTGCATCCCAGAAAAAGAGAAGGCTTGGGGTTGGCGTGTAGCCAACCCCCAAACCAGCACAGGTTGAGATGTGTTGGGAGTGGTTCTGGAGGCAGAAGAGAAGCCAAGTTTCATCAGGATGGCAACAACTCAATCTACTTTTCTAAGTCTTTTTATATTATCGGAATCAACTCGACAGCAGTGGGTTTGGTTTTTTTATGTTCCATATAAATTTGAGGGAGTTTATAAAAAAATACATATATAAAGATACTTATTTGAGGGAGTTGATATCAGAAAAACAATCAGGCAGAAAAAAATAAAACTGGGGTGAAATTAAAAGAAAGAAATTCACACCACAGAATCCTGCACATTTTTAGAGGAAACAAATACCATATTGGAAGATACTTATTTCTTGCAGAAGCTAAAACAAACCAAATATTCACAAGAAGCCCAACTTTTCCTGCTGCTGTAGCCTGAGGGAAATACTTCTCTGCCTTCCCATGAAGGCCTAGTTCCCAACCCCCAACAGTGCAGTCTTTTTGTGCATTCCACAGAGTGCTTCTTAGGAAGGTCTCATTGTAAGCTCTTTTTCCAAGAAGACAAAGCATTGTGATTCACAACCCAGTCAAAAACTGGGAAAGGACTTGTACAGACATTCCCAAGGAAGATATACAAATGACCAACTAGCACATAAAAATACGCTCAACATTACCAAAAAAAAAAAAAAAAAAACCAAACCCATTGCTGTCAAGCCTATTCCGACTCATAGTGACCCTATAGGACAGAGTAGAACTGCCCCATAGGGTTTTCAAGGAGTGGCTGGTAGGTTCGAACTAACGAAATTTTGGTTAGCAGCCATGTTAACCACTGTGCCACCAGGGCTCCTATTAGTCATTAGGGAAATGCAAATCAAAGCCGCAATGAGATACTACCTCACACCCACTAGGATGGTTACTACCAGAATAACAAAATAACAAGTGTTGGCAAGGATGTGGAGAAATAGGAAACCCCAGTGCATCCCTGATGGCATTGTACAATGGTGCAGCTGCTGTGGAAAACAGTGTGCTGGTTCCTCAAAAAGTTAAACATAGAATTAACATTTGACCAGGCAATTCCATCCACTCCTGGGCATACACACAAAAGACGTGAAAACAAGAACTCAAACAGATACATATACACCAATGCTCATTGCAGCATTACTTACAATAGCCAAAAGTGAAAAAACTCAAACATCCATCAACAGATGAATGGATAAACAAAAGTCGTATATCTATACAATGGAATATTACTCAGCCTTAAAGAGCCATGAAGTCCTGATACATGGTATGACATGGATGAACCTTGAAAACACTATGCTAAGTGAAACAAGCCAGATACAAAAGGACAAATATTGCATGATCCCACTTGTATGAGATATCTAGAATAGGCAAATGCATACAGACAGAAAGTACATTAGTGGTGTTATAGAGTAACAAATTTCACCAAAGCCTTTTGCAACAGAGAAACCTTTATTGTGATACATCAGAAAACAAAAAATTGGCTCCAAGTCACGGGACTATAAACAGAACAAAATCCAAAGTACAATTTTCATGTGCTTTTTATACTATTTTGACAGGTGCTGATTAATCGTAAGGGTCTTTCAACGTACCCTTTACAGTCAGTGGAACATGTACCCGTGAGTAAGTTACTTACATGCTATGATTGGTTAAAGTAAAGACAAAGAACTAAGATTATGATCAGGTGACCCTTTTTGGGTTTTTGTTTTTCCTAGACTTGATCTCTTCATTCAGGGGTCCTGTGTCTGTCATATATATGATGGTTGTTTTTTTGTTATGTGGGCTACATGTGACATTCAGTAGAACTTTATCTTGCTTCCTGAGGTAAACTGCCATTTAGTTTTTAGTATACAAGTTCACAGTCCATTTGACCTGGACAGAGTGCTCTGTTCTGCCCTTTGATGTAGATTTTCATTGTTTGAAGTTCTGTAGGTCCTGACAAAAAAATTGGCCTTTGAGCTTATGTCCTGCTGTGGTTAGATGAACCTGTCATGGATTGAATTGTGAGAGCTGACGGCCTGAATTTGAATTTGTAGCCTACTCAACTGTAAGAGAATAAGCTTCTCTTTGTTAAAGCCATCCACTTGTGGTATTTCCATTATAGCAGCACTAGATGACTAAGACAGAATTTGGAACTGGGAGTGGGGTGCTGCTCTAACAGTTACCTAAAATGGGGAAGCAGTTTTGAAACTGTGAATGGATAGAGGACCAGCAGCAGCAGAGAACTAGGCTGCTAACCAAACGGTCAGCAGTTCGAATCCACCAGGCATTCCTTGAAAACTTTATAGGGAGTTCTACTCCGTCCTATAGAGTGGCTATGAGTCAGAATCGACTTGACGGCAATGGGCTTGGGGCTGGTTCAACAACCCATTTAAGAACTTTGTTTTTCTTCAGCTGGGATGGATGTAGCCACAGTTTTACTCCTTGTAATTTGCAGCACAATCGTAGTTAATAGCACCAAATAAAGTCCTTTCCATTGAGGTTTGAGGGAATCCTTAGTTTGTGACATTTCCAATACATATCATCTCCTAGTTCAGATTTGTAATCTGAAGAATTGGAAACAGGTGTTTTTATTTGCTATGCATGTTTCTGCTTACCAGCTGAAACAATATTTTGGTAGATTAGTAGAAAGGAGATTTGATTCAATATTGTTAACCCCATAAGGTAAAGTTATAGGGTGGCCAGTTACAATTTAAAAAGGGGTTAACTTGTAAGGACCAAAGGGAGTTGATCTTAAATTCATCAACACAACAGGGGAAGAGCCAAGCCAGTCCCAGTGAAGAGGTTAATCTAGCTGATTGGTTCTTTATAATACCGTTGGTTCTTTCTACCAGTCCTGCAGATTGGGGATGATACAGATAGTGCAAGAGCTGTAGGCTGGGAAAAATTTTGCACATAGTGTTTTCTACTTGCTGAGTAAAATGAGTTTCTCAATCACTACAAAGAATTCCTGGAGTACCCCAAGTAGGAACTATATTTTCTAAAAGCTTCTTTGCCACGAATGTGGCAGTGGCGTTCCTACAAGGACAAGGAAAAGCCTCTACCCAACAAGAACATCTACAAATCACGACCAATACATATTTGTACCCCTGTCAAGGAGTTAACTGAATAAAATCCATTTGCCATAGGTCTGGTAGGAAAAGGGTACCTGCCAACAGGGGGTTTCAGTGCTTTTGCTAGATTAAATTCACCATACGTCAGGCATTGTCTGACTACCTTACCTGTAGCCCTAAAAGAGTAACCTCAATTGTATTTCTTCATCCTTTGTACTGTCTTATCCCATCCTAAATGATCTTTTAATGAAAACTAGTAGCCACTGGGATGTGTAAATCCTTGAGGAGTACACATGGATTGTTTGGTCCCATCCGCAATCCTGTTTGCTAGTTTATCTGACATCCTTCAGCTTTCCATTGATTTTGTTCAGAGGAAAGGGCAGCTTCTTGATGTAATGTCAGGCTATGACATTTTTCTCCCCTCCCCCCTTCCCTGGATCCTTGATCCAAGGTTCAGGTAAGGGTTTTGTTTTTTTTCATTATAACAGATCTGGCATCGGTCCCATCCAAAAAACCTATACGGGGGTGATACCTTTTATTTTCAATTTCTCGACCATTAGCATTAGTCTAAATTCTGAAACTAATCCACTTCCTACCTCATATAGATAATGGGCTGGCTGCTGCCTTAAAATTTTCCCAAAAACTTTGATCTAAAAAGGCAATTAGATCTTCCTCCCATATAGATTTGATTTCAAATAGACAAGTTAATAATAATGTAAGGTGGAGACCTTGAGGTATTACTGGTCTGTTTCCAGGCCTTATTCATAATTGGGTGGTGACATCTAGATAACATTGTTTTGAGACTCCACTAACTCTTCTTCTGGAGTTAACTGCTAATGTTGTTTTATTATCTGAAAACATGGGCAAGTTATGAATGGTGATTGGGAGTTAACAAGAGGAGGGAAGACTTCTAATACTTTGATTTGGAATTTGTGGAGAGCCTATGATAATTCCCTTAAAATGACTTGACCTCCTGTTTTGCTCAGTTGTTGAGACTAAATATCCCTAAATGCAGATCTGAGCAGCCAGTTTAGCAGCTTCATTGGTCAACCTATTTCCTTTTATTTCTTCTGTTTGGGGGCCCCATTTGAGTTGACGAGCTTATATTTTTATTACTGCTATTTCAGAAGGTAATAACAGAGCTTCCAGCAAGTCGACCACTAAAGTACCATTCTTCATGGGTTGTCCTGAGGAAGTTAAAAATCTCCTCTATTTCGATAACATTCCAAAGTCATGGACTGCTCCATACCAATAATGAGAATCAGTATATATGTTAACTGCCTGGCTTTGTGCCAACTTACACACTCTTGTCAAGCTATAAAGTTGGTTCCTTGGGCCAAGTTTACCTCAGACAAGAGTCCCCTTTCCAATGCCTCTACTGTGGTAGTGACAGTGTATCCTCTTTGATACATAGAACTAGAAGCTTAAGGTTTTAGGTCAGGGGCATCTACAAACAGCACAAGTGAAGGGTTGGAGAGCAGAGTTTCTTGCAGATCTATTCTAGGAGATAAAAGCTGATGAGTTAAATCAAAACAGTCATAATCAATGTCATCATCCTCGGAATCAGGAATTTAAGGCCCCCCCCAAAAAAATTTTTTTTTTTTTATGATGTATAATACAAGGTTGGAGGCAACTAGAAGAAGAACTTCATATAAAGTTAGTGGGCTAGCAGGAAGATGTTGGGTTACAGTAGAATTTAAGATCTCAGAAACTGCATGTGGAACATATACATCTACATTATTTCTCAATACTATACCAGATGTCTGTCTTGGAAGAAGTACAACCAGAATGCTCCCAGAAGCAAGGATGGCAAGACTATGTCTCAAATATTTTGGACATGTTTTCAGGAGGGATCAGTTCCTGGAGAAGGACATCATGCTTGGTAGAGGGTCAGCAAAAAAGAGGAAAGCCCTCAATGAGATAGATTGACACAATGGCTGCAACGATAGGCTTAGCATAACAACGATTGTGAGGATGGTGCAGGACTGGGCAGTGTTTTGTTCTGCTGTAGATAGGGTTGCTATGACTCAAAACCGACTCAATGTCACCTAGCAACAACATATCAGATGTTGTTTCTACCAATCTGGCGGTGGCTGCAACCGCTCAAAGACATGGAGGATAAGTTCTGTCTACTGGATCTAATTGTATACTGAAGTACCTTACAAGTCTCTATCTCCATACTTCTGAGTTAAGACTCCTGAGGCATTCCCTTGTCTTTCAAAAAGGATGAGAGATAAAACTAAAGAATACTTAGGGAATCCAAGAGCTGGAGTGTGAGTTAGGGATTCTTATAATTTGGTTATGGCTTCCACAGCTTCCATAGACAGCTTGAAAGTTTCAGAGATATTACCCTTAGGATATAAAGAGATTGTGCCTTCAAAGCGAAATTTTGAATCCAAGCTCTACAATATCCACACAATCCTAAAAATCCCTTTAACTGTTTCTTTGTTGTAGGTATAGGGTAGGAAAACATAGCCTGTTTTCATTTTGGGTCAATTGAGAGTCCTTCTGCTGATATTAAATGACCAAGATATTTTACCTGTGGAAGGACAAACTGTAATTTTTCTCTGGATGCTTTATGCCCTCTAAGGGCTAGTAGATGTAACAGAAGACTATCCTGCATGTTTGCTTCCTGGGTATTATAACCCACCCCAGACCCAGTGCCATCGAGTCTATTCTGATTCATAGTGACCCTATAGGACAGAGTAGAACTGCCCCCATACAGTTTCCAAGGAGTGCCTGGCTCATTCGAACTGCCGACACTTTGGTTAGCAGCCGTAGCACTTAATCACTACACCACCAGGGTTTCCCCTTGGTGTTATAACAGACTAAGAGATCATCAACATACTAGAGTAACATAGATTTATGTTCAAACTAAAAGGCAACAAGTCAGTATGTAAAATCTGGGAAAAATTGGAGGGGCTCTCCATGAATCCTTAGGGCATGACAGTCCAAGAATATTGTTGATTATCTCACATAAAAGCAAATAAAAATTGGCTGTCTGGATGAACCAGTGTCTTAGTTATCTAGTGCTTCTATAACAGAAATACCACAAGTGGATGGCTTTAACAAAGAGAAATTTATTTCCTCACAGTACAGTAGGCTACAAGTCCAAATTAGGGCATCAGCTCCAGGGCAAGCCTTTCTCTCTCTGTTGGCTCTGGAGGAAGGTCTTTGTCCTCAATCTTCTCCTGGTTGAGTAGCTTCTCAGGTGCAGGAACCCTGGGTCCAAAGGATGCACTATGCTCCTGGTGCTGCTTTCTTGGTGGTATGAGGCCTCCCCTCTCTGCTAGCTTCCCTTTCCTTTTATCTCTTGAGGGAAACTCCCTTTACACTGGATCAGGGATGTGACCTGGTAAGGGTGTTCCAATCACATCCTAATCCTCTTCAACATAAAATTACAACCACAAAATGGAGGACAACTACAGAATACTGGGGATCATGGACTAACCGAGTTGATACACACATTTTGGGGGGGGGGCATAATTAAATCCATGGCAACCAGAATACTGAAAAAAGCTCTGTAGAGGTCAATGACTGTAAATCATGCAGCATCTAATGGAATTTGGGCTAATAGCAAATGTAAATTTGGAACAATAGGTACTTGAGGGATAAGATCTTATACAAATAGCCAACTGTGTATTAGGTTTCCTGACAGGGTATTACAAGGGTTAGTACATGGAACAGTTAATACTTTTTCTAAAAAATCTTGGATGAAAGGTTTCAGTCCTTCCTTTGGTTTAGGTTTTAAAGAGTATTTGAGCTACTTTAGGTAAAAGCTTAATAGGGTCTATTTGGATTTTAATAGGTTCAGCTGACAGGATGTGGCTGACATTGGTAGACCAGTAAGCCCATAATTGAGATGGTATTTGATTAAGAACATGAGCCTCTTTTTCTAAGGACAGGGAATCCTCATCCTCTATACCAAAAGACCTTGTAATAAATAAAAGTTTTCTTCTGTTCCAGGCATCTGAATCTTATCTTTATTTTAAACTTCAGGGAAATTACATAATATATTCCCTGCGTCTGTAACTGAATATGACATTCCATTTGGAAAGAAAGTCAAACCCTAACAAATCTACAGGAGCACTATCACTTAGTAAAAATGTGTGGAAGTCTTCTATTAGCCCTAAAGAAACTGGTATGGCTAAAGAATGGGTTAAAATTTATTCCTCATTGGAAACTCCTATGGCACAAGATGTCTGAGTACTCTAAGGAAGGATTGATTGCTGACAGTATCACACCTGTGTCCACAAGAAAGTTACAAGGCTCCTCATTTACTTGGAGCATTCTTTCTCCCTGTTGGGTCAAGGGGACTACTGCCAAAGCCTCTATAAGCTCCCCAGAGCATCATCACACAGATTTTTCTAAAAGTGGTGCTGAAAGTGTCACCTTTTGTTTAGTTTTAAGTTTAAATCACTCTATTTTTAAGTGACCAGGTTTCCTTCAATAGTTAGAAATCATGAGAGCAGTATTACAGGTGGGAGAATTTCTTTGCTTTGCTCCCATAGATTTCTTTAACTATTGCAATTGGAGAGCCATTAGTTTTTCTTTCTTTTCTTTGGTTTTTTGCTCAGCCTCTTTCTTTTGCTGTTTCATAGTTTGGTTTAATTTATAGGATACTATGGCTAATTCAGAAGTATCAATACTTTCCAAATTCAACTGATGCCTTTTTACCATTTGGGCTAATTCAGAATTCAATCCTCCTACAAATAGTGAATAAAAAGTGACCTTTGCCCCTTCATCAGTAATTTTAACCCTGAATGTTCTATAAACTTTTAGTTAACCTATCTCTGTAATTATAGATAGATTCATCTTTTTCTTGATTGCAAGCTTGCAATCTTGCCCAATTGATTTTTGGAAGGAAAACTTTGAAGAAACAGTCTATAAGCTGTCTTATTATTTTCTTGGTTATCTGTTCTAACAGTTGCACCTGAAGCATCTATAGGGGCACTTAAAGATTTTTCAGGATTTACCCATTTTGCTGCTTCCATCCACCTATGGGCATCACTGGGATATAATAACACATTTATTAAATTATAGATATCAATGAAACCAGGCTTATATGTTTCAGCTAATATCCTAAATTCATGAATAAATTTGTGGAGATTTTCCCTTGGATCAGGGAATTCTTTTACAATGGCCCTAAATTGGGCCTTAGACCATGGGTGGAGGGAGACCTCAGGGTTCCCACCTTTGGCCCTTTGTTTAACTACCAAGGGCATGGTGGGTTCAATATCTTTTGACCTAGGAAATGGCATTTCAGATAAAGCCAAATTCTCTAAGTTTGGATAGAGATTGGAAAAGCAATGATTTGGCTCAGTCCAATTCTGTACTTCCTACCAGCCCTTTTTGCAATGTTTGAATTTGTTTGGCTTGCTTAGACACTACTTTCTGTAGTGAGGCAAATTTGTCATGATGCTGCCATCAGGATGCCTCAAAGTACCAATTATAATAAACTTCCGCTGTGGTTGCTTTACACAAGATAGTTGATTTTCTAGTTTACATTTCAAATATAATAATTTAGCCAAATCATAACCTCCCCTAGAGGCCATTGTTCACCCTCATGGTCCTTAGGGAGAATGTGACACTTTTCTAAATACTGGTCAGCAGTGGCACAGAAGTTTTGAACTACGTAGGCTGCAAAGGTTCCAGATGGGGGGCTTTTGTCACTCTATTATTATTTCTCATTTTCTTTCATTAGCTAACACAGAAAAGAACAGGAGGAAAAAGAAAAAGCCATAAAATTAAGAACTGCAGTTTTGCCAAAAGACCTCCAGATAGAGCTCTTAAACAAGAATTCTCAAAATGAAGCTTCAAACAGAAGATTCCAAGATAGTTCAACAGAATGTTACAATAACATCTCCTATTATGCAGAAAGGCAACAAAGTTCTAACTCCAACAGCACTTACTTCAGGCAGATTCTGAAGGGGGCTCAGAGTGCAAGAGGCAGAATACAATGGATCCCCTGTGATGCCAACAAGCAGTCCACCCCTGGAGATCTGACGAGGAATTTGCTAGTGAAGATCTTGCCAATCTGTTGCAGAGTAACAACTTTCACCAAAGCCTCTGCAACAAAATCTTTATTGTGACACATCAGAAAGTTAAAAAAAAAAAAAGGGAGAGAGAAAATGGCTGCAAGCACTCAGGCTATGAACACAACAAAATCCAAAGAAGTGTAATTTTTAGGTGCTTTTTATACTATTTTGGCAGGTGCTGATTAATTGTGAGTAAGGGTCTTTCAACATGCCCTTTACAATCACTGAAACATGTACCTAATAGTAAGTTACTGTTACTTACATGCTATAATTGCTTAAAGTAAAGACAAAGAACTAAGATTATAATTGGGTTACTTTTTGTTGTTGTTGTTTTTCCCTAGACTTGGTCTCTTGGCTCAGGGGTCCTGGGTCTGTCATATGATGTTTTTTTGTTATGTGGTCTATGTATGGAATTGAGTAGACCTTTGACTTACTTTCTGAAGTAAATTGTTAGTTTTTGGTCCATTGAACCAGTTAGAGCATTCTGTTCTGTCCTTTGATGTAGTTTTTTTATTGTTTGAAGTTCTATAGATCCAGACAAAAAAAGTTTACTTTTGTGCTTATGGCCTACTGTGGTTAGGTTAACCCTGTATCAGTGGTTACCATGGGCCAAGGGGAAGGGAGAATGGGGAGTTCATCCTTGGTGGGTACAGAGTGTTTGTGGTGATGAAAAAGTTTTAAAAATAGATAATGGTGATGATTGCAAAACATTGTGAATATAATAAATGTCACTGATGTGTACATTTAAAAAATAGCTAAAATGGAAAACTTTATGTTAAGTATTTTTTATGGATTGAATCGTATCCCTCAAAAATGTATGTCAACTTGCCTAGGCCACGATTCCCAGTATTGTGTGATTGTCCACCATTTTGTCATCTGACGTGATTTTCCTATGTGTTGTAAGCCCTACTTGTATGATGTTAATGAGACAGAATTAGAGAGCTATGTTAATGAGGCAGGACTCAATCTACAAGATTGGGTTATATCTTGAGTGAATTTCTTTTGTGATATAAAAGAAAGAATTAAGCAGAGAAACAGAAGGACCTCATCCTACCAAGAAAGAAGAGCTGAAAGTGAGCGTGTCCTTTGGACCCAGGGTCCTTGGGCTGAGACCAGAGGAAGATTGATGACAAGGGCCTTTCCTCATAAAACAGAGAGAAAGCATTCCCCAGAACTGGTGCCCTGAATTTGGACTTCTAGCCTACTAGACTGTGAGAGAATAAAATTCTGTCTGTTAAAGCCATCCTTTTGTGGTATTTCTGTTATAGCAGCTCTAGATAGAGAAGACAATATTTTACCACAATAAAAAAATGAAATATAATTCAAGTACATAGCTATCGGATGGTCAAACATTAGGAAGAATTTTCTAACAAGAAGAGCTGTCCACATGGGGTAATTTTTTTTCACTAAGTGTCATTGATTCCAAATAGGGGAGGTGTAGAGAATCACTATATTGAGAAATGCTGAGCATGTTATTCCCTTTTGGTTTTCTAACTCCAGGTTTTCAAACATGTCATTATAATACTTCACGGTCTTCTCAAGCCACCCTTTGAAGTCTTCCGTTCACCTCTTTTACTTCATCATTTTTTCCATTCACTTTAGCTACTCAGTGTTCAACAGCAAGTTTCAGAGTCTCTTCTGACATCCATTTTGGTCTTTTCTTTCTTTCCTGTCTTTTTAATGACCTCTTGCTGCCTTCATGTATTATGTTCTTTCTTGATGTCATTCCACAACTCTTCCGGTTTTTTTGGTCATTAGTGTCTAATGCATCTAACCTGTTCTTGAGATGTTCTCTAAATTCAGGCAGTATATATTCAAGGTCATATTTTGCCTCTTATGGGCTTGTTCTAACTTTTTTCAGCTTCAACTTGAGCTTGCATATGAGCAAATGATGGTCTCTTCTGCACTCGGCCCCTGGCCTTGTTCTCACTGATGATATATTGAGCTTTTCCATCATCTCTTTCCACAGATGTAGTTGATTTGGCAAGGTCCACATATATAGTCACTGTTTATGTTGCTGAAAATGGTATTTGCAATGAAGATGTCATTGGTCTTAACAAAATTCTATCATGCAATATCCAGCATCATTTCTATCACCAAGGGCATATTTTCCAACTACCGATCTTCCTTTTTTCCGACTTTCACATTCCAATCACCAGTAATTATCAATGCACCTCGATTGCATGTTTGATCAGTTAAAGACTGCAGAAGTTGGTAAAAATCTTTAATTTCTTCACCTTTGGCCTTAGTAGTTAGTGTATACATTTGAACAACAGTCGTATTAACTGGTCTTCCTTGTAGAGGTATGGATATTATCCTATCACTGACAGTGTTGTATTTCAGGATAGATCTTGAAATGTTCTTTTTGATGATAAAGGCAAAGCCATCCCTCTTCAATTTGTCATTCCTGGCATGGTAGGCCATAAAAAACAAACAAAAAAAATTGTATGGTAGACCATACAATTGTCCAATTCAAAATGGCCAATACCAGTCCATTTCAGCTTACTAATGCCTAGGATATTATTGTTTATGTGTTCCATTTCATTTTTGACAATTTCTAATTTTCCTAGATTCATACTTCATACATTCCACATTCCAATTAGTAATGGATGTTTGCAGCTGTTTCTTCTCATTTTGAGTCATGCCACGTCAACAAATGAAGGTCTTCAAAATTTGACTCCACGTCATTAAGGTCAATTCTACTTTGAGGAGGCAGTTCTTCCCCAGTCATATTTTGAGTGCCTTCCAACCAAAGAGGCTCATCTTCTGGCAATACATCAATGTTCTGTTGCTATCCATAAGGTTTTCAGTGGCTAATTTTTTTCAGAAGTAGACCACCAGGTCCTTTTCCTTGTCTGTCTTAGTCTGGAAGCTCAGCTGAAACCCACCTACCACGGGTAACCCTGCTGGTATTTGAAATACCAGTGGCATAGCTTCCAGCATCACAGCAAGTAGCTTTCATATGGTTAAAAGCAATTTTCAATTTTTCTTATTCTTAACCCAATCCTGGCTAACCACAGAAAGCAGAAGGAACAGTGATGATGAAATTCAATAATTTAGTGGGGAGTATGTATATGGCTTGTTTTTGTATGTATATGGCGATAATTTTGCAAATCCACCTCAAGTTGTTTCTTGTGCTGTGCACAAATTCTTCTCCCTTCTCTTCCTGTCCTAACATTCTACAAAGTCTTGTTCTCAGCCTGTATCTATGCTGCCTTGGGAACAGAGGGATCTATGTCCATGTTGTCAGGAGAGGCTGGTTGGAGACAGCTGAGGAGCCAGAGATGTGAAGACAAGACCCAGAAGTGGTAGAGGAGGGAGCTAGGGCAGCCAGGACAGATGAGTACCTGAGCAGCCTTGGGCTCCTACAGTTGTGCAGCTGATTCCAGAAGGTTAGGGGACCAAGTCCTGAATGAGGTGAACCCTAGTTTTAAATTCACACTGTGCAGAGCTCTTGAGTGTGTGTACATGCCCCACAAGTGTTGGATGAATGAATGCAAGAGCCAGCTTAATGACAGGGCCAGCGTCCTGTGAATATCTGGTTTCTTTAAGCATCAGAAAGAAGAAATATCCTCAAGGCTCAGCCATGCTTTCTTACCCCTGCCTCGTCTGTGCTCTCCTGGTGTGTTCACCGGGCCTGATATTTCTCTCAGCAGGAGGCAGGGGCAGTGTGGTTTATATAGTGGACCAGTACAGTCCATAACACCAGAGAGCCCTGGATTCCAGGCCCTGTGCCTTCACAAGCTGTGCGACCATCGGCAATTTACTTAGCCTTCCTGAGCCTCCATTTCCTTATTTGGAAAAATGGAACAATCATTCTCATCTCCTCGAATTATCATAAAGAGCCCTGGTGGTGCAATGGTTAAGTGCTTGCTGCTAACCAAAAAGGTCAGAGGTTTGAACCTACCAGCCACTCTGAGGGAGACAAGACCTGGCTATCTGCTCCTGTAAAGATTATAGCCTAGTAAGCCCTATGGGGCAGTTCTACTCAGTCTTACAGCATCGCTATGAGTCAGATCAGCTAGATAGCACACAACAGCAGAGTTATTGTAAGCATTATCTAAAATTGTCCTGGAGGGCTTCTATTTTAAGAATAAATAAAGAAATCCTCAGTCTGTCATGAATAAACTTGCTTACTTTATTGTAACGTAGTCATAGCAAGGCGTGCAAGTAAGACCTCAAGACATTCATTTAACATTGAAGAATCAGAATTAACAAGTACAATGTTAGTTTAGATGTTAGAGTCCAAATCCTTAGATGTCAGGGTTTTACTTTTAAGGAGTGGTCTCAGGAGGAGGCTTGATTGCCCCTCAAACTCAGAGGAGGTCCCTCATAGTCAGTTGTGGTAAGCAGAGCCTCAGCAGGCTCCCAGTCTTCAGACAGAGGATGAAAGAAATCTTTTGCTTCTGTCTTCTCCAAAAATGAGCAGAAATCCACAGGTTTATATACCATGCATGCTGTCATGTTCAACTATAATTGGTATACTTTATTACCAAATAAGGGCATTGTTGTATGACATATTTATGTTCTGTTAATTTATAGAGATTTGAATTGTTGCCAAGTGAGGCATGACATATTTATGTTCTTGTTTACTACACGTTTCAATGCTGAGTTAATTAATTAAAAATTACAGTATTTGTTTAGTGATATACTTATGTTTTGCTAATTTATAGAGACTTGATTAATGTTACATTCACAGACTGCAGGTATACAGCCCAATTTCAGAAAGTTCTTTATGACATATTTTATCCATTTCCCAGGTTAGAACAACTTTTTAACGATGTACAGTTAATGGTTAAAGACCATCACAAGAGTATATATATTTCTAAGTTCGAAAATTCCCCATTTTTAATTTCACATTATAAATGACTTATACATAAGTGTTTAAAAACATTATAGAAACATCACAACATGTAAAAAGCATTATAGAAGCATACATAATAGTGACTTACACGTGTGTTTTAAGAACATTGTAGAATCAGATATGATATGAAAGCTTACCAAATGTATACATAACAAAAATGTTGTATACAATGAGCACCAAGCACTCAATAAATAGAAGCAATCCTCATGGTGTATATATATATATATATATATATATATATATATATATATATATATATATATATATATATATATATTATCCTCATGGTTGTCTGTTTGACAGTAGACTGTGAGACTGTGAGTCCTCCTGGGAAAGAATGTGTATTGCCATCTCTACCTCTCTCTCCCCTCACCCAGAACACACAGTTCTTGGCCCATAGTGGATGGTCAGTGAGAGCGAGTGAGTGAATGTTGGATTGACCTATTGTCCAGGGGGCCCTCCTAGGGCAGGAATGGCCAGAGACAGAACAGCTTGGTAACTGCTCACTGCATCACCTCAGGCTCAGACTCTTTAATCCTGAGTAAACTCAAAACAAACACTTACCTTCTCTTGGCAACCCAAAGCTTTCCTCAGCTGGTCCCTCTGAACCTCAGGATACACTCAGTCTCATTTTCCTCAAGTTGCCCTTAAACCAAAGATCTGCTAAAAAAAAAAAAAAAAAAAAAAGCATCTCTTGGCTTCTGTTTTGGATTTCTGTGGTGTGTGTTCTTCTCTAAACTTCTCATGACCTTTTATAATGTCTGAAACATGATATCCCCAGCTTGCTTGCTCATCCCTCCTACTTTTAGGAAATACCAGAAGAATAAATGTGCTACTTCTACTGTAACTGCACTTTCCCTGTCAGTACAGTAGTGATGAGACGTGTTCTCAGGTTTATTAACTATAAGCCAGTAGTTCTCAACAGGCAGTGTGTGTGTCGGGGGCGGGGGGATTGACTTACCCCCCTCAAGGGGACATTTGACAATGCCTGGAGATATCTCTGGTTGTCATGACTGGGAGTAGAGGAGGGGTGCTGCTAAACCTCCTACAATGCACAGGTTAGCCCCCACAACAAGGGATTACTTGGCCAAAATGTCAATAGTGCTGAGGTTGAGAGACCCTGCAATAAACTAAAACTGTTGCTGGGTGAAAACCCTAGGTTTTGCTCCGTGTGACTTGTTACTGCCAGTAAACAAAAGGCCAACGAGGGAGATCAAAAAGATGCCTATATTTTGTTGTAGGAGGAAAGGAGCAATCGGGGCTGCTGCCTCCAAGATGGCTCACAGATAGCTTGGGGAGGTGGCCTTTTCTGGAGAGCAGACAAAGAAATGTAAATTCATCATCAATATTCAGGACTGACCTTCATGCAGGTGCTCAGAGCTTGAGGATGACTATGGTTTGATCCCCAGGATGGAGGAAAAGGTTGATTTTCTTTCATTAGGATGTTAAGTCTCTACCCAGAGGCTGGTTGAGGCCATCTATGGCCCATTCTGTGGTTATCTTGTCAAGGACAATTTCAGAAGAATGTGTGGCTTCTTCTGCTCAGTGTAGGAGGGTAAGCCAGAGCAGGTGTCTCTTAGAAGGGTTGGGCTCTGAGGCTGCCTGCCTCATTCCCTCCTTTTCTTTGGGTGTTGCTTACTCATGACCGATGCCTGTTTTAAACTATTGGGCAGTTGTGAACCAAGTCTGGTGGTCTTATAAGGGGATAGAGCTTCTCTAGGGAACTTTTAAATTCACAAGGAGGTGGGGAACGGATGGCAGATCTAACAATTTTTCAGAGTATCTCTCTGGGAAACAGATAAATCGGTTGTTTCCTCACTGAGCTTGGGCTATAAGAATTTTTTTGGAGAAGGATAGAAACAATCATTACTATTTTTTATGGTGGTAAAGGGCTCCCAGCCTCTTATTAATCTGACTTGTTTAAACACAGCATAAAGAAACAAAAAGGCAAAGAGTATATATAATACAAAGAACAAGATAAAAAGTTTGGGATTCGATCTATGCAGGAGGTGTTTTGTAGACAAATATTTAGGTCTTTAATAGGTTTGCAAGCCCAGTTCTCACAGTTTTGATGAGTTTGTCCCTCGATGTCTAGTGGAACATTTTTTTTTTTACTTGAGTGCTGTTGAATCTAAGCTTTGAGACCCTGAGGCTGATGGAGGTCAGAGTTGCTAGCAACACCTCAAAATGACCAGTCCACTTTTGCTGGAGAGGCTCCAACTTCTAGGCTTTTACGAAGACCTAATCACCAGGCTGGAATGGGTGCAGGCGTATTTCTGGTTCAGGTGGGATCCTTAGGTGTACATACGTATGGAGAAAAGACTGAGTCACCCAAAGAGATTGCAAGTATTTAGTAACTTGAACATTTCCAACCTCATGGAGAGAGGGAGGTTGGTCACTATTAAGGCAGGTTATGTTGTTCAGATTATAGTTTTCTAATAAAGAGCGCCTGTATGGGCTAAGTTCTGGTTTGCCTCTAGGGGCAGAGAGAACTCTCAAGAGGGCCACAGGCAAGTACCTTTGTCCATACAAATTTGGTCTTTTGGCACAGCTTTGCTAAGTGTCTCTTTAGAGCATGGTTAACCTGCTCTACTTTACGGCTAGACTAGGGTCTCCAGGCCGTGTAAGTTCCAATTAATGTCCAGGGCGGTTGCCACCGATTGCACCACTAAGGCCACAAAATGGGGCCCGTTGTCGCTACCAGTGGAGATGGGAATCCTGAATCAAGGGATGAATTCGTTCAGGAAAAGCTTCAACCCAGTTAGTAAAGGTGTCAATAAAAACTAGCAGATATTTGTAATTCCAGGGAATTCGAGACATCTCAGTGAAATCTACCTGCCAGTCATCTCCAGGCATTGCCCCAGTTCACTGGACTCCTGGAGGCACTTCAGCAGTGTTATTGGGATTATTTTATTTATTTTTTTTTGCACAGGTGGGCAGCTCTTTACCAATGCCAAAATAGTGGCATGGATATTTGGTCCAATTAAATGACTCTTAAGCCAGTCCTGTAGTCCATTGCATCATCTATAATGGGTAGACTGGTGGGCTGTCTGTAGGATAGGGTGCATGAGTTTTGATGGAATGAAATCTTTCCATCGGGGGTGTACAGCCATCTGTCTTTGTTTAGAGTGGACCCTCAGGTCTTGGCAATGTTTTTATCTTGTTGGTAATACTCCAGGTGGAGGTTAGGTGGCGCTAACTCTAAATGGGGAATTGGTGGGGCTACTACAATAGGTTTCTGTTGGATTGTAGCCTTTTTTTTTTGCTGCTGCATCTGCTTTGTAATTACTCTTCACCACCGTGGTGTCTCTTTTCTGATGCTCTTTGCAGTGTACTACTGCTACTTGGGTGGGCAGGAGAATGACTCATAAAAGTTGTAAGATCCTTTGCGAATATTTAATGTCCTTACCTCCTGCTGTTAGGAGCCCTCTTTCCTTTTAGATTGCCCCATGTGCATGCAAGACCTCAAATATGTATTTGGAATTAATATAAATAGTTGCTCGCTTACCTTTGGCAATTCTAAGGGCCTGCAACACGGCAATGAGCTCGGCCTTCTGGGTGGACGTACCTGGTGGATGTATATTAGTCCCTGGAACCTCTTCTAATGAGACCACTGCATGATCTAGCTTTTCTTTTCCCTTGTTCCATGTAACTGCTTCCGTCAATGAACAGTTCAAGGCTGAGACTGGCAATGAGTAGTTCATCCACATATTGGAGGAGGACATCACTGGTTAGGGTCAGTTGTCTCAGCTCTTGGGCCAAAGCTGATCCAAAAAGAGTAGGGCTGTTTTTAAAGCCCCCTGGGAAGACTTGCCAATACAACTGCTGTTTGTCTTGTTCTTGGGTCTTCCCACTCAAAGGCGAAGATTTCTTGACTTTTTTCTTCCACTCAGAAGCAAAAGAAGGCATCCTTCAGGTCTAGCACAGTAAACCTGGAAAAGGTGGGCAACAAGTTTAACTACAGGGAGGACTGTGATGGTTACCTGGTTGACAGCTTGCAGGTCCTGAACTAACCTTATTCTCCGTTTTACTTCTTTACCGGCAGGACGGGGTTGTTAAACTGTGACTGACACGGTCTGAACAGTCCATGTTTCAGGTGTCTGGTGATGATTTTGCCCGGTGCCTGTTGGGCTTCAGCTCAGATGGGATACTGTTTAAGCTTTAGAGGAACTATACGAGGTAACAATTCAATGACAACAAGAAGGACATTTTTTTGTTTTCTCCAGTATTTTTTTGGCCCTCACTTATGGCACTACTGCATCTCTGATACCTGGATCAGTTAACCCTCAGTAATATCTTTCTTTCCCACAGTTAGTTGGCGGCCCAGTAGTGAGGGCCATTTGTAACTGCCACCTGTTTTTCATAAAGGAAAGGGTGTGTTAAAGATTTTTCTTTTGTAGAACAAGTTAGAGGTTGTAGAAAGGGAGGGTGTTGTTTTTGTTTTTTGATACTCTTACAACAGACACTGTCTGCCTCGTCCAGGTAGCTTTTTGTGTGTGTTGGGGGCGGGGAGGGGGGAGATCAGAAGGGAGTGAGTTGCTCCAGAGCCTACCAGAAACTTTACAGGTTCTCTCTCCACCTTTATTATAACTAGATGCTCAGGTGGACGATTTGCCTCCAGTCTCCCTCAATCTGACTCTTCTTATAGTGGCATGACCAGGCACTGGGCCACCTCTCTCTTTTTTTTAGTTCTTTTGCTTGGTATTTTGTACACTCACTTTCAATGTCTTTTCTCTTTACACCAGGTGCACTGGTCTCTTTCCAAAGGGGTGTTGGGGCTTTTGGCTCCTGCGGCCTTGGTCTCCCTTCTTTTCTTTGTTCTCTTGGGGGATGGCCTTCAGCCTGCAAGGTGGCAGCCAGGAAGGCTGCCTGGTGCTTTTGGTCTGCAACTTTCTTTATTGCTCCTTATCTCCGTTAGAATAAACTTGGCAGCCCAGTTCCAGTAGCTGAGAGGTTTTTTTCAACCCTATACCTTCTACTTTCTGAAGCTTTCTTTTAATGTGGGGGGTACCTTGCCCTGTAAAGATTATATTGACCATTCAGGCATTTTCAGGGCTCTCAGGATCCAGATCAGTAAACTTGTGAACATGGTCCTAAGATACTATGGCTCTCTTGAGAACTGATCTCACCTGGGGTATTTTCACTTTCCCTAACAGCTCAATCAAGACACCCAAAAGTTGTTCTGTTCCATATGTGGGGGTGGTGAGCTAACTGGCAGGACAGAAGGACCCAGGAGGGGTGGATACAAAGGTTGAGGGGGTTTTCTTAACAGCAGGGGTGTTACTGGCACGGTGGCTCCATTGGGTGGAGGCAGAGGGTAGGGAGGGGGCAGTGTGGGTGTCGAAGCAAAGGGAGCTAGGAGTTCTTCCTCAGGGTCAAGAGGGAGGACTGGCAGAAGTGATTTATCAGTCCCTTCTGAACTAAGATGTACTTTTTTTCTGTAACTCTTTGTTCCGATACAGAGTCATGAAAGCTTTCACACAATACTTTTCATCTCATTTACCCTCATGAGTACAGAAAAGATCAGTTTGGAGGATAATATAATTTAGAGACCAATTTGCTGGCTACTTTTCTTCATCTGCCAGTTCATATCGAGGCCACGTGGTGTTACAAAAATCACCTTTTTCTTCTTTGCAGGGTCTGACCTGAAATATTCCCAGTTCTTAAAGATGCATTTTAGTGGGCTGTATTTTAGGGTCCCTTGAACCTTCTTCACTTTCCGGACACACACAGGTACACATGCACACAACCTAATTGAGTGCACCAACAGGAATCTAGAGCCTTTTATGCCCTCAGTAGTCAATACTATGGCTTCCTGGGACTCTCGTAAGGCCTTACCTAGGAATTACCCTGCTACTTACCAGCCCTAAAGCCTTTTATGCCCTCAATGGTCAATACTCTCCCTTCTTGGGACTCTTCTAAGGGCTTACCTAGGTGCTTACCAAATAACCTCAGATACCTAGAACCTGTTACACCCTCAACGGTCAACACTCCCCCTTCTTGGGACTCTTCTAAGGCCTTACATAGGTACCAGGCATGTTTCATGTCTCCCACAGTCACTGTGAGTCCAAGGCAGGACAGTCTTTAGAATCACCCTTAGGTCTCCTAGAGAACTCTTTTGATGGTGCCAGACGTCAGGTGGGGTCCCCAGCACAACCCATCTCAGGAACCGAACGATGACTCCTGGGCGGCTCGCCAGAAATGTCACCAGGTGAAAACCCCAGGTCTTGTAGGCCTGACTTATAACAGCCAATAAACAAGAGATCGAGGTGGGAGATCAGAAAGATGCCTTATTTCATTGTACAAGGAAAGGAGCAATCAGGGCTGTTACCTCCAAGACTGCTCTCAGGCAGCTTGGGTAGGTGGGCTTTTACAGAGAGCAGACAAGGAAATGCAAATTCATCATGAATATTCAGGACTGACCCCCATGCAGGAGCTAAGAACTTGGGGATGACTATGCAATTTCATTAGACAAAGGTTCAATCCCCAGGATGGAGGAAGAGGTTGATTTTCTTTCATTAAGATGGTAAGTCTCCACCCAGAGGCAGGTTGAGGCCATCTATGGCCCATTTTGTGGTTATCTTGTCAAGGACAATTTCAGAAGGGCAGCTTGTTCTGCTCAGTGTAGGAGGATAAGTCAGAGCAGGCGTCTCTTAGAAGGGTTGGGCTCTGAGGCTGCCTGCCTCAAAACAAGAGGAGAAAGGTAGTCTTCTTTTAAAAAATAATTTTTAGAAAAAGATAAAATCATGACTCTCAGACAGATATAAAAATGAACACATGATAAAGGTTTTATTTAATTCATGAGGGAACCAGACATATATTGTAACCAGTTCAACAGAGAATCCGAAGAATAGACAAATTTATACACCAGGAATATTGAAATTAATATGCAAATTGAAGCCAAACTGATTTCCTCCGCAGTGGTGGAAGGGCGTAAATTGAACCTCTACTTGATAGGGCCTAATTTGCATCTCTCTCTATTACCTACATTTCACAGGGTTGGGAAAGAGCTCCCACACAACCAGAATCACATAGAAAGAGGTATTACAGATTTACAAGTCCGAAGTGGATTTGACAGTTGGCCGTTCTAACAAGCTCTGAAGTTAGGCTGGCCAAAAGTGCTAGTTTATGGACGCGCTTAGCGTAGAAAGGGTCAGATTTCAAGAAATCTCTTTATTACAAGGCGAGAATCAAAACACGCACTCTAAAAAGGGTGTGGTTACAGAGCTCTCCAGTCTCCTGGGTGGAGAAACAAGCCTTTGAAATTCCACAAAAACCCGTTGCTTTTGATTTTGATCAGTTGCCAGGGTTTAAACTCAGGAGCTTTCACCTAAATACCTGGGTTTCCAGCTTCCCCTGAAGACTGGAAAGGTCTGGCCACACTGCTGGCACTCCTGAGGGCTACGGCTGCTGCCATGAGTACAGCCACCCCCTGAAGTGGTACCTATGCACACTCTCATCACAGAGCCAACTGCTCCATAGTCTCCCCAACACCATCAATCATTATTCTTTTTCTCATTGATAAAGTTATCAGAAAAATGAAGTAATTCCTATACCTGCATCAAAACTTGTACCCACATCAAAAACTAAAATAGACCAACATGACTTTGTTTCAAAAGGTGGGGGTAGGGGGTGCGGGAACATATTTCTTTGAAGCTGTTAAAAATAAAATTTCTGCAAGATTAAATTTGTGTACAAACTCGTAAGCCTTATTTGCAATTCATGAGTTGGAAAGCATCTGGTCTGGATGTCAGAGAAGAGCTTCGAAGAGCGGAACAAAGCAGAAGGATTTCATGGGCACAGATGCACAGGAACAAGGAAACTACCGGGCAATTTTGGATTGGCTGGCAGGCATTTTCTTTCCTTATTTGGGATTAAAGGGAAATTTTGAACTGGGTTAAACTGAGCAGGCAAATCCTAAGTGATTAGGCTTCTGTTTCTGAATCGAACAATTTGAAAAAATAGAAACTTAGATAAGTTTGTACTAACTGATGTAGGGCTTAGCATGGGTGACTCCTTTTAGGGGCTAACAAGATTTACTTAACAGAAATGAAGTCTATTACTAGAGGTTTAATATGCAAAGTGTGTCTATAATGAAAGAATATACATATTCTTCACTCATTTACAGTTACTGGCCTGGCTGTTACAGGCATTTGAGCTTCTATTCCCGATATAAACCCAATATTGGAAAATATTTTCCTTAATTCAGAAGAGCCTCCTGACATGTCAGCTAAACACAATATGTGGTTCTTGTTTGGTTCATGATTCAAGCAACTGTGAAAGAGAATTAAAGAAAAATTTGAGGTACCTGGTACAATCTGAAATGGCCAGTTTGAGAATTGGGAGTGATTCCTGTTTTCGGTTCCATTTTCACCCTAGAGGCAGCCATCTTTCTTACTGTTTCTCAAAGAGGAATGTCCAGTAATGAAGACGTAACTACATTGCTACCCCTCCCTGTCACATACAGGCATAATTGCTGCACTGTAACCAATCTAAGAAACAGAGGTATACCCTTTTAAGCCAGTCGCCTTTCAGGACTGGGCACAGGAAGCCCTGCCTTAAAATGATCAGCTACCAATCAAGTAATGGCTTTTGATGATCTAAGCCTGTGATTACCAATCAAGCAATGTCTTTCAATGATTTAATTGCATAAATACCAATCAAGTAACATGTTTCATATTCGTTGTTCTCCTAGAAAACATCACAACTGAGTTGCCATTTTGAATTTCTGGATTCCACCAGGTGGCCTTCAGTTTATTCCCAGTTAGAGCTGTCTCTTTTCTTTCAATAAATTACTCAATTTTACACTAATCCGAGTACAGGTGTTTATGACAAAACCAACCCTAATAAAACAGTTTTGAAACAATCAGTATAGTTTAAACATAGACTGAGGCTTAGATGATAATTTTGTTGGTTACTTTTAGTGTGACTGTTATTTTGCTGTGTTTAAAATATTTTTATCTGTTAAAGGTACTCAATGAAGTATTTACAAGTAAAAAGACATGATGTCTAGGATTTGCTTGCTCTAAAATATTACAGGAAATGTGCACATTTGAAATGTTTCCGTAGTAAATGGTTTATAACACAGCGTCTACCCCCCCCCCCCCCCGCAGAGGAGACCGCGAGCCCCTTATCGCGCCAGGTGACATTTAGTTTCTTCTCACCCTTTGTGCTCTGTGTTCGCCCCCAAAACTGACGCAGCCCAACCCTATTGCAATATTACTAACTTCTTTCATTATGCTGGAAAAATTCTCCTGTACAGCACAATTCATTCAAATATTTTAATACAAGTGCTGATAGTATTTTTTAGGGAAAATATCTACGGCCCTGGGTTTTATCATGTAGAAATCTTCGCGCTTCAGATAGAGGTAGATAGCTGCTGTGGCATAACTCCGACTGATGGTGACCTTATGTATGACAGAACAAATATTGCCTGGCGTAAGGACAAATACAAACTGAAAATAAGAGATTCTAATTCTCCCTATTGAAAGTAATGCAAAAGGGTTCCCTTCTCCCTTGTTCTTTACAAATTCACTTTAACCCGTTGCCATCAAGTCGATTCCAACTCATAGTGACCATATAAGGACAGAGTAGAGCTGCCCCATAGAGTTTCCAAGGTGCTGCTCATGGATTCCAACTGTCAACATTTTGGTTAGCAGCCGAGCTCTTAACCACTGTGCCACCAGGTCTCCAAGTTCACTTTAGATAACTTGTAATTGTAAGTTCTGTCTCTGTCTCTTTGAAAAATACATAAATAAAAAATGTTTCCTTAAGGACCTGGGAGCCACATTTTTTTAAATGTAACCATCAAGGAATATCACACCGCTACCTCCCAGTTTCCTGAAAGGAGCTTAACATAACTTCAGGGATCCTGCCATAAAGATACGAGAAAATTAGCAATTTTATCTTGAACACTTGAATGTAATAGATCCTGTCTACCTAGCTATGTAAAGGGTCAGATTCCTATAATGCGTCATGTTCTGATTTAATGCTTATCCAATAATAAAAAATTTGTTTCTCTTCTATATTTGCAGAGAGATCTTCTGGGTTGGGAGTAGATTTTATTTTTAGTTAACTTTTCCCCAACACCAGACCTGCATCATCCTCACTATTACTGGCATATTCTAGCCCATCGTTGCAGCTACTATGCCAACCCATCTCACTGAGGGGCTCCCTTGCCCTCACTGGCCTTATGGATCACCAAATATGATGTTTTCTGTTGTGGTTTCTCTTGACGATGTGTCCAAAGCAAGCAAGTCAGACAGTGTTTTGTTGTCATCCATCATTTTTTCATTGGCTACTTTTTGGAAGGAGATCACCAGGCTTTTCTTCCGAGCCTGTCTTAGCCTGGAAGCTTCACTAAAACCTGTCCCCCATGGGTGACCCTGATGGTATTTGAAATATTGGTGGTATAGCTTTCACCATCACAGCAACGCACAAGCCACCACAGTACGACAAACTGACAAATGGTGGTCTTCTCACTTTACTACTGTTTAAAAATGAGGTTGTTGCTGGGTGAAAACCCCAGGTTTTTCTTGGCATGACTTGTTATAGCCAATAAACAAGAGGCTGAGGAAGGAGATCAAAAAGACACCTTTATTTCATTGCAATGGGAAAGGAGCAACAGGGGCTGCTGCCTCCTTGCAGGCAGCTTGGGGAGGTGGGCTTTTACAGAGAGTGGACAAGGCAATGCAAATTCATCATCAGTATTCAGGACTGATCTTCACACAAGGGTTCGAACCCCAGGATGGAAGAAGAGGTTGATTTTCTTTCATTAGGATGGATCTTAAGTCTCCAACCAGAGGTGGGTTGAGGCCATCTATGGCCCATTCTGCGGATACCTTGTCAAGGACAATTTCAGAAGAAAGAGCAGCTTATTCTGCTCAGTATAGGAAGATAAGTCAGAGCAGGTGTCTCTTAGAAGTGTTGGGCTCTGACGCTGCCTGCCTCAAGGTGTTGATAGTTCTGGGGGTGTTTTATCTCCATCAGGCCTTAGTACAGCAAATTGGGCTGACTATGTCCTGGGCCTGAGGACCTCTTCTCCCGAGCCCTGGTGGCATAGTAGTTAAGAGCTCAGATGCTAACCAAAAGGTCAGCAGTTTAAAGCCATCAGCCACTCTTTGGAAACCCTATTGGGCAGTTCTGCTTTGTCCTGTAGGGTTGCTATGAGTCAGAACCAACTCACCGGCACCTAACAACAGCAATGTGAGGACCTCTTCCCCCCACACTTTAGTCCTTCTCACAGAGCGCGATAATAGCCTGCCGATGCATCAGTGCTGTGGATCACAAGGCACCCACTCCACAGGGAGTACCAAAAAGCAACTTCCACTTCGGTGATAATCACAGGAACTTAGATTTTCAATATGTTATCTTCCAGCCAGCCTAATTCCAGACAAGAGCTTCCTTGGGAAATTCCCTGAAGCTATAAAAGGATCCTTTCCTCAGTCCACAAATCACAGTTCTTTATTCCATGTCTGACACAATTGCATCCTTTGGAGCCACATATACTCAACACTTCCCTTTGCACCAGTCAGTTCAAAGTCCTAAATGCTTCAGGGGGAAATGTACACTTAGAAGAGTCAGTCTGCCATCACCTCCCACACCAGGGGAAATGAAGAGGTGGAGCTTTTCTTCAGATAGGACTAAACGGCATGTCATCAACCTCAACTCAAAACTTCCTGTTGCATAAACCAAAACCAAACCAAACCCAGCACTGTCGAGTCAATTCTGACTCATAGCGACCCTATAGGGCAGAGCAGAACTGCCCCATAGAGTTTCCAAAGAGTGCCTGGCAGATTTGAACTACCGACCCTTTGGTTAGCAGCCGTAGCACTTAACCATTATGCCACCAGGCTTTCCTCCTATTCCATATAGTCTCTCCTAAATCTTGCAAATACTGTAAGAGACTCGCAGCCCTTAGTTCTTATATTACTGTACAGAAAGGTATCATTTGCATCATAGGAACAAGGGCCTCCCAGGTAAAAGGGAGGGAGGAGGTAGTAGGGTAAGGAAAATACACTACTAGAGAGACATCCCAGGCTAGTCCTAGCAAGCTGTGTGAACTTGGCAAGCCTCTTCACACTCCTGCATTCCCTTTCCTGTATACAGGAGGAAGAGTAAGCAAAATACACTACTAGAGGGACATCCCAGGCTAGTCCTAGCAAGCTGTGTGAACTTGGCCAGCCTCTTCACACTCCCAGATTCCCTTTCCTGTGCACAGGGGGAAGGGTAGATTGCCTATGGCTCTGATGCTTTTGGAGTTTACAAGAACTTACACTTATTCAACAAATATTTATTGAGTAGCTAATTCATGCCAGGCACTGTGCTGGATGCTACAGATATTTGGTTAGCTTCCAGTCTAGTGAGGGAGAATGACATAAATCAGAAGTGACATAAACTCATGTGAAACTGCACTGTGACAAAGAGACCAACAAGGTGCTGGGAGATCCTGAATATTTGGCCCGCCAAGGAGGTCAGGGAGGGTTTCTTTGAGGAAGTGGCAGTTAACCTAAGATTTGGAGATTGATGTGCCCTTTATCAGGTGAAAAAGAGGAAAGTCTCAGGCAAAGGTTATGTGGGGGGTGGAAGCACAGAGAGTACAAGGGACACCTTGCATGGGTGAGGGGCATGGAGAGCAGCAGAGCACAGGCCAGATGAAGTTAGAGAGAGGGAGGTGCCAGACCACAAAAAGTCTCAAGGCATTGTTAAGGAATTTTGTCTATCCAAAACTAACAATAGCAAGAATAAAATAAAACCAAAAAAAACCAAACCTGTTGCCTTCGCATTGATTCTGACTCATAGCGACCCCATAGGACAGAGTAGAACTGCCCTATAGGGTTTCCAAGGAGCGCCTGGTTGATATAAACTCCCGACCTTTTAGTTCACCACTACGCCACCAGGGTTTCCAACAATATAATAGTTAACATTTATTGATTGCTGAGGGAACCCTGGTGGCACAGTGGTTAAGTGATCAGCTGATAACCAATAGGTGGACGGTTCGAACCCACCAGCCACTCCACATGAGAAATATGTGGCAGTCTGCTTCTGTAAAGACTACAGCCTTGGAAACCCTATGGGGCATTCTACTCCATTCTACAGGGTTGCTATGAGTTGGAATCGACTCAACAGCAATGGATTTTATTGATTACTATGTCTCTGAGGGCTCTAGAAACATGCTGTAGTTATAGTAACATTTTTTTTTTTTTTAGTAACACTAGTAAGAAGTGTTACCCACTGCTGAAAGTGGAAGGAAGTGGATAGGTGTGTGAGAAATTAAGGAGGTAAAAATCAGAGGACTTGGCAATGAATAGGATGTGGAAAGTGAGAAGAGGAGATTTCAAAAATTAACTTGGAATTTTTGGGTTTTGAAATGAATAGATGATGATACTCTTCACTGGAACAATGAACACCAGAAGAGGACATATTGGGGATGTGTCGAATCAGACACGCTTTTGAGATACCCGAGAGGAAATGTCAAGGAGGAAGCTGGCTGCAGTAGGCAGCATGGCCCCCCAAATTAGTACATGTACTAATCTCTGGATCCTGGGACCATGTTACATTACATGACAAAAGGGACTTTGCAGATGTAATTAAGGTTATGATCATTAACGGATAATCCTGAATTATTTGGGTGAGTCCAAACTAATCACATGAACTCTTAAACTCAGAGAGCTTTTCTTAAATATGACACCAAAAGCATAAGCAGCCAAGAAAAGAGAGAAAATGAACTTCATCAAAATTAAAAACTTTTGTGCATCAAAAGACACTACCAAGAAAGTGAAAAGACATAATGGAGTACTATGCAATGATTAAGAACACAATGAATCTGTGAAACATCTCATAACATGGAGGAATCTGGAAGGCATTATGCTGACTGACGTTAGTCGGTTACATAAGGACAATACTGTATGAGACCACTATTGTAAGAACTCAAAGTTTAAACATAGAAGAAAATATTCTTTGATGGTTATGAAGGTGGGGAGGGAGGCAGATGGGTATTCACTGATTAGATAGTAGACAAGAAATATTTTAGGCTAAGGGAAAGACGGCACACAATACAGGGGAGGTGAGCACAACTGGACTAAATCAATAGCAAAGAAATTTCCCGAATATAACCAAATGCTTCGAAGGCCAGAGTAGAGGGATGAGGGTTTGGGGACCATGGTTTCAGGGGACATATATGTCAATTGGCATAACAAAATGTATTAAGAAAACATTCTGCATCCCACTTTGATGAGTGGCTTCTGGGGTCTTAAATGTTAGCAAGTGGCCATCTAAGATGCATCAATTGGTCTCAACCTACCCAAAGCAAAGCAGAATGAAGAACATCAAAGACACAGGTAAATACGAGCCCAAGAAACAGAAAGGGCCACATAAACCAGAGACTACATCAGCCTGAAACTGGAAGAACTAGACGGTGCCTGGCTACCACTGATGACTGCCATGACAGGGAACACAACAGAGAATCCCTGATGGAGCAGGAGACCAGTGGAATGCAGACCTCAAATTCTTGTAAAAAGGCCAGACTTAATGGTCTGACTGAGACTGGAGGGACCCCAGAGGTCATGGCCCCTGGACCCTCTGTTAGCCCAAGACTGGAACCATTCCCAAAGCCAGCCCTTCAGACAGGATTTGGACTGGACTGTAAGACAGAAAATGATACTGTTGAGGAGTGAGCTTCTTGACTCAAGTATGTGGGCAGCTCCTGCCTGGAGGCAAGATGAGAAGGCAGAGGGGGACGGGCTGGTGGAATGGACCTGGGGAATACAGGGTGAATAGGAGGAGTGTGCTGTCACATGAGGGGGAGAGCAGCTAGGGTTACATAGCAAGGTGTGTATAAGTTTTTGTATGAGAGACTGACTTGAATTGTAAACTTTCACTTAAAACACAATTAAAAGAAAAAAATGAAAAGACCCACAGAATGGGTGAAAATATTTGAAAATCATAAATCTGATAAAGGTCTAGTATCTTGAATATATTAAGAGGTCTTATAACTCAGCAATAAAAAGACAAAAAACCCAATAAAAAAAAAATGGTAAAGGACTTGAATAGAAAGTTCTCCAAAGAAGATGTATTAGTGGCCATTAAGCACATTAAGTGAAGCTCAACGTATCTTTTCGTTAGGAAAATGCAAATCCAAACCACAATTACGAGCTACCACTTCACACCAACTAGGGTGGCTATAATGAAAAAGAAAATAAAAAGTATTGCAAAGATGTAGAGAAATTGGAACCCTTATCCATTGCTGGTGGGAATGTAAAATGCTGAAGGCACGGTGGAAAACAGTTTGGCCTGTCTTCACAAAGAATTACCACATGACCTAGCAATTCCACTCCTAGGTACACGTAAAGAACTAAAAGCGTATGTTTACACAAAAATGTGTTTATGAATGTTCATAACAGCATTATTCATAATAGCCAAAAATGGAAACAATTCAATGTCCATCAACTGATTAATGGGTAAACAAAATATAGTTTATCCATAAAATGGAATGAAACCATAAAAAGGAATGAGTACTGATATAGGCTACAACATTGATGAACCTTGAAAACTTTATGGTAGGTGAAAGAAGCCAGTCACAAAAAAACCACACATTGTATTATTCCATTTATATGAAATATCCAGAATAGGCAAATTTGGAGAGACAGCAAGTAGACTAGTGGTTGCCAGGGGATGATCCATGGTTTCTTTTTGGGGTGATGGAAATGTTCTGCAATGATATAATGGTGATAGTTGGACGACATTGTAAATATACTAAAAACCACTGAATTGTGAACTTTAAAATGGTGAATTTTATGTCATGTAATTTTTTCTCAATTCTTAAAATTGTAAAAAAGGGAAGAAAAATAAAAGCAGAGAACTTTCTCCAACTGCATTCAGAGAAAATGAGGCTGAAGAAGAGAGTCAGAGAGACCTGAAGCTTGAGAAGAACCTGGCACATAGTTGCTGGTTTGAGGTGGTAGGGGCAATGTGACCAGGAATACATTGGGAATCAGAATGGGGCTTGTGCTGACAACCAGCAAGGACGCAGAGACCTTAGTCCTACAACCACAAGGAACTGAATTCTGCCAACAACCTGAATGAGCTTGGAAGTGGCTTCTGCCCCAGAGCCTTGTGAGACTCAGCAGCAGACTCGGCTGAAACTTACTCTTCCTGGGTTTCTCACCTACAAAACTGTGAGATAAGTACTGGATGTTGTTCTAAGCTACTAAATTTGTGGAAATTTGTTAGAGTAGCAACGAAAAACGCATACATTGTTTATATACAGACAAGTGTTTTGACTGGACATATAGTTTGTGCAGCCATGGAAATGGTTAAGAATGCCAAGGGAGGGAAAAGGGCTTGAAGGTGAAGGAGACTAAGATGAGTCTCAAGAATTGCTTCATTTAGTGGCCTGATAGAGTCACCAAACGACACAGAAGAGGACGAGCCAAAGGGGCGCAAGGAGAGTGAGGATGATACGTGTTATTTTTGCATTTTTGGTCAGTGGTCTCTGTCTCAGAAAACAGAATCCACACTGGGTAATTGAAGTAAAAGAGATTTATTACTAGTCAAAAACAACTTATAGAATTGTTGAGAAGTCAGAGAAATTGACTCTAGACTGAACTTCCAGGAATAACTCCTAAAACTACACTGTGGTCTTGGTCCTTCACAGGAGCTGCTGCCTCTGCCACCATCAGGAAGCTACTACTCTGCTTTTGGTTTAAGAACCTTCCTGCCTCCCCAACAAGGCACACCGATGCCGAAAGTCCTGCCTCTCTGTCCATTCGTCCTCAGTTTCAAGTCAAAGTCTTATGAGAGGCTTCTGACTGGTGAAACCTATGTCTCATCTGAAACCTGGTGGCAATGGGCTCTGGAAAATGTTGTTTTAAGGTTTCTACCCCTACCAAGAAGGCATGCAAACAGGGGAATGGAATGAATGTTGAATGAGCCAACCCACGGTATCTTCCACTGAAGGCAAGGAAAGATTGTATTTCAACTGTAATCTGGCTGAAGATCCAGGTAAGCTGTGCTTGGGCTCTTCACCCACAGAAACAGATCATAAATGGGTGTTGTTTTAAGCCACTAAGGTTGCGGTAACTTGTTATGCAGTACAAAAAATGAATACAATATGTAAACATAAGGATGATAACATTTGCTTTGCTGGTTGATGTTAGGATTATACAAAATACATGAGCATAGCCGACACAATCCTGGCACCCAGGAAGATCTTTCCCTCTGTCCTTCCAGGGAATCTTACATCCCAGGTGAGAAGTGATCCATTCCAACTCAAAGATCAGGTGATTCTTAAGAATCACCAGGGGATCTTATCAAAACGTAGATTATGATTTGGTATACCTGGGGTGGGAATGCAAATTCTCAGCAGAAGTTCAAGCTGAAATGAACCAATTAGAAGCCCTGTTGGAAACCCATCCCTGTGGTTACATCAGGGCTATACTGTTTAAGATCTACTCCCTGCCAATGACCAAGTACAGCAGGATTCCAAGGCAGGCCTTTCCCAGAGTCTGGCAGGCAGCATTGGCTCAACTATTCTGAGCTTGCCTTAGAATTGTGTGCAGTCTGGAGGCTTCCAGCTACCTTCTCTCCTTTTTTCCCTTGGGCTCATCTAGCATTTCAGTCTGCTGACTGTCTTTTCTCCCTAGCTCCCTCCTCATTACCTCTCACAGATGTTGCCCCTAATAAACAACCTGCAGGTTTAATCCTGTCTTGGCATCTGCCTCTTGGAGGACCCAGAATAATATGAGTTGTGGCAAGAATGATTTGAAATGGGGTTGTAAGATGGGCATTTGGAACTTGGTCCATCTACCACCCAGCAGGTGAAGAGGGTGTCGTCCTGGTGGCAGGTGGGGCACCACTAGTCTCTGGCGTAATGTGGTGGCTCAGTTGCGAATGATTTCCCCACTGGAGACTTGGCAAATGTTTTGGTGGAAGGGAATGCAGTGGCAGGTACCATGACAAAGGAAATATGGGTGGAAAGATGCCTGCAGGAAGTAGCAGAGTTGCTTGGATGCTGCTATGTTATTGTGATGCCCAACAGAAGACTAATGAGTGTTTGCAGTGGAAGACCAGGCACAGCTGCAAGGCAGGGTGATGATGTAATTGTTAGAGCCACAGAGCCCAGAGAGGCTTCCATGCTCATCCGAGGAGGTCTATTATGCAAAGGCCAGGGCCCTGGTGTGGAAAACTGGGGGCCTTCAAATGTGCAATAGGGATATCTGGCTGGATGCCTCTGAGGATGTTAATTCTCTGCCCCGGCAGAGGCGGTCCACCCTCCCCTAGTAAGGTCCAGTACTTCCAGTGGTGTTGCAGAGGCCCCTCCCCCACACAGCAATGCTACCTTGAGGAGATTCCCCCACCTCATCTCCTGCCCTCAGGGGAGTGTAATGCCAGAGACTCCCTGTGGAAAAGAAAAATGGCAGAATGGAGAACAACAGTGAGAACTGCCCCTGTGTTGGACAATACTGGGAGCAGACAAAACTATATTAGCTACTTGTTCCACGAAATACTTGCTCCTAGAGTTAAAACATGTGTCTGTCAGTTTGTCATACTGTGAGGGCATGCATGTTACCGTGATGCTAGAAGCTATGCCGCCGGTATTCAAATACTAGCAGGGTCATCCACAGTGGACAGGCTTCAGCTGATCTTCCAGACTAAGACAGACTAGGAAGAAGGACCTGGCAGTCTACTTCTGAAGAAAGTTAGCCAGTGAAAAGCTTCTGAATAGCAGCAGAACATTGTCTGATATAGCACTGGAAAATGAGCCACAGTTTGGAAGGCACTCAAAATACAACTGGGGAAGAGATGCCTCCTCAAAGTAGAGTTGACCTTAATGATGCGCATGGAGTCAAGCTTTTAGGACCTTCATTTGCTGATGTGCACAACTCAAAATGAGAAGAAACAGCTGCAAACATCCATTACTAATTGGAATGTAGTGGAAGGTATATAGTAGAATGTACAAAATATGAATCTAGGAAAATTGGAAATCGTCAAAATGGAATGGAATACATAAACACCAATATTCTGGGCATTAGTGAGCTGAAATGGACTGGTACTTGGAATCGGACAATCATATGTTCTACTATGCTGGGAATGACAACTTGAAGAGGAATGGCATTGCATTCATCATGGAAAAGAACATTTCAAGATCTATCTTGAAGTACAACACTGTCAGTGATAGGATAATATCCATACACCAATTAATACCACTATTATTCAAATTTATGCACCAACCACTAAGACCAAAGACAAAAAAACTGAAGACTTTTACCAGCTTATCCAGTCTGAAATTGATCGAACATAAAATCAAGATGCATTGATAAATACTGGCAATTGGAATGTAAAAGTTGGAAACAAAGAAGAAAGATCGGTAATTGGAAAGTATGGCCTTGGTCACAGAAACTTTGCTGGAGATCGCGTGATAGAATCTTGCCATACTATTTTTGGTGACTTTTTCATTGCAAATACTTTTTTCAACAACATAAACAGCAACTATACACACGAAGCTCGCCAGTTGGAATATACAGGAATCAAATCGACTACATCTGTGGAAAGAAATGATGGAAAAGCTCGATATCATCAGTCAGAACAAGACCAGGGGCCGATCGTGGAACAGGACATCAATAGATCATATGCAAGTTCAAGTTGAAGCTAAAGAAAATTAGAACAAGTCCACAAGAGCCAAAGTATGACCTTGAGTATATTCTGCCTGAATGTAGAGACCATTTCAAGAACAGATTTGACACATTGAACACTAATGGCCGAAGACCAGATGAGTTGTGGAACAACATCAAGGACATCATACCTGAAGAAGGCAAGAGGTCATTAAAAAGACAAGAAAGAAAGAAAAGACCAAAATGGATGTCAGAAGAGACTCTGAAACTTGCTCTTGAATATTGAGTAACTAAGGCAAATGCAAGAAATGATGAAGTAAAAGAGCTGAACAGAAAATTTCAAAGGCAGCTCCAGAAGACAAAATAAAGTATTATAATGACATATGCAAAAACCTGGGGTTAGAAAGCCAAAAGGAAAGAACACACTTGGGATCTTTCAAGCTGAAAGAACTGAAGAAAAGATTCAAGCCTCGAGTTGCAATACTGAAGGATTCTATGGGCAAAATACTGAATGGTGCAGAAAGCGTCAAAAGAAGATGGAAGGAATATGCAGAGTTACTGGACCCAAAAGAATTCATCAATGTTCCATCATTTCAGGAAGTAGCATATGATCAAGAACCAATGGCACTGAAGTTAGAAGTCCAAGCTAATACTGAAGACATTGGCAAAAAACAAGGTTCCCCAGATACAAATCCATCCATATATGAGCAGCTGATATTTGACAAAGGCCCAGTGTCAGTGAATTGGGGAAAAGATAGTCTTTTTAACAAATGGTGCTGGCATAACTGGATATCCATTTGCTAAAAAATGAAACAGGACCCATACCTCACACCATGCACAAAAACTAACTCCAAGTGGATCAAAGACCTAAACATAAAGACTAAAACACTAAAGATCATGGAAGAAAAAATAGGGACAATGTTAGGAGCCCTAATACAAGGCATAAACAGAATACAAAACATTACCAAAAATGATGAAGAGAAACCAGATAACTGGGAGCTCCTAAAAATCAAACACCTATGCTCTACTGAAGACTTCACCAGAAGAGTAAAAAGACCACCTACAGATTGGGAAAGAATTTTCAGCTATGACATCTCCGACCAGCGCCTGATCTCTAAAATCTATAGGATTTTGTTAAAACTCAACCACAAAAAGACAAACAACCCAATCAAGAAGTGGGCAAAGGATATGAACACGTACTTCTCTAAAGAAGATATTCAGGCAGCTAACAGATACATGAGAAAATGCTCTCGATCATTAGCCATTAGAGAAATGCAAATTAAAACTACGATGAGATTCCATCTCACTCCAACAAGGCTGGCATTAATCCAAAAAACACAAAATAATAAATGTTGGAGAGGCTGCGGAGAGATTGGAACTCTTGTACACTGCTGATGGGAATGTCAAATGGTACAACCACTTTGGAAATCTATCTGGCGTTTTCTTAAAAAGTTAGAAATAGAACTACCATACAACCCAGAAATCCCACTCCTCGGAATATACCCTAGAGAAATAAGAGCCTTCCCACGAACAGATATATGCACACCCATGTTTATTGCAGCTCTGTTTACAATAGCAAAAAGCTGGAAGCAACCAAGATGTCCATCAACGGATGAATGGTTAAATAAATTGTGGTATATTCACACAATGGAATACTATGCATCGATAAAGAACAGTGAGGAATCTGTGAAACATTTCATAACATGGAGGAACCTGGAAGGCATTATGCTGAGTGAAATTAGTCAGAGGCAAAAGGACAAATATTGTATAAGACCACTATTATAAGATCTTGAGAAATAGTATAAACTGAGAAGAACACATACTTTTGTGGTTACGAGGGGGGAAGGGAGAGAAGGTGGGAGAGGGTTATTTACTGATTAGTTAGTAGATAAGAACTACTTTAGGTGAAGAGAAGGACAATACTTAATACATGGAAGGTCAGCTCAACTGGACTGGACCAAAAGCAAAGAAGTTTCTGGGATAAACTGAATGCTTCAAAGGTCAGCGGAGCAAGGGCGGGGGTCTGGGGACTATGGCTTAAGGGGACTTCTAAGTCAATTGGCAAAATAATTCTATTATGAAAGCATTCTGCCTCCCACTTTGAAACGTGACGTCTGGGGTCCTAAATGCTAACAAGTGGCCATCTAAGATGCATCAATTGGTCTCAACCCACCTGGATCAAAGGAGAATGAAGAACACCAAGGTCACACGATAACTATGAGCCCAAGAGACAGAAAGGGCCACATGAACCAGAGACTTACATCATCCTGAGACCAGAAGAACTAGATGGTGCCCGGCCACAACCGATGACTGCCCTGACAGGGAGCACAACAGAGAACCCCTGAGGGAGCAGGAGATCAGTGGGATGCAGACCCCAAATTCTCATAAAAAGACCAGACTTAATGGTCTGACTGAGACTAGAGAAATCCTGGCGGTCATGATCCCCAAACCTTCTGTTGGCCCAGGACAGGAACCATTCCTGAAGACAACCCATCAGACATGGAAGGCACTGGACATTGGGTAGGAGAGATGATGATGAAGAGTGAACTACTTGTATCAGGTGGACACTTGAGACTGTGTTTGCATCTCCTGTCTGGAGGGGAGATGGGAGGGTAGAGAGGGTTAGAAACTGGCAAAATTGTCACTAAAGGAGAGACTGGAAGGGCTGATTCATTAGGGGGAAAGTAAGTGGGAGTAAGGAGTAAGATGTATATAAGCTTATATGTGACAGACTGACGTGATTTGTAAACGTTCACTTAAAGCTCAATAAAAATTATTATACAAAAAAAAAAATGAGGTTCCAGGAATTGACAGAATACTAACTGAGATGTTTTAACAAAGGGGTACAGTGCTGGAAGTGCTCACTTGTCTATATCAATAAATTTGGGGGACAGCTACCTGGTCAACCAACTGGAAGAGATCCATATTTATGCCTATTCCAAAGAAAGATGATCCAAACTAATGCGGAAATTATCGAACAATATTGTTAATATCACACAAAAGTAAAATTTTTCTGAAGATCATTCAAAAGCGGTTGTAGCAGTACATCAACAGGAAACTGCCAGAAATTCAAACCAGGTTCAAAAGGGGATGTGGAACTAGGGATATCATTGCTGATGTCAGATGGATTCTGGCTGAGAGCAGAAAATACCAGAAAGATGTTTACCTATGTTTTATTGACTATGCAAAGGCATTTGACGGTGTGAATAATAACAAAATTATGGATAACATTGCAAGAATGGGAATCCCAGAACATTTAATTGTGCTCATGAGGAATCTTTACATAGACCAAAAGGTAGTCATTTGAATAGAAAAAGGTGATACTACGTGATTTAAAGTCAAGAAAGGTATGGGTCAGGGTTGTGTCCCTTCACCATATTTATTCAATCTGTATGCTGAGCAAATAATCTGAGAAGCTGGACTATGAAGAAGAATGGGGCATCAGGATTGGAGGAAGACTCGTTAACAACCTGCGTTGTGCAGATGACACAACCTTGCTTGTTGTAAGTGAAGAGGACTTGAAGTACTTATAGTTGAAGATCAAAGACTACAGCCTTCAGTATGGATTACACCTCAACATAAAGAAAACAAAAATCCTCACAACTGGATCAGTAAGCAACATCATGACAAATGGAGAAAAGATTGAAGTTGTCAAGCACTTACTGGTGAAGATCAAAGACCACAGCCTTCCTTCAGCATGGATTACACCACAACATAAAGAAAAAAAAATTCAACGGACCAGTAAGCAACATCATGATAAACAGAAAAGGTTGAAGTTGTCAAGGGTTTCATTCTACTTGGATCCAAAATCAATGCCCATGGAAGCAGCAGTCAAGAAATCAAATGACACATTGACCTGGACAAATCTGCGGCAAAAGGCCCCTTTGAAGTGTTAAAAAGCAAAGATGCCACTTTAAGGACTAAGATGTGCCTGGTCCAAGGCATGGTGTTTTCATTCATCTTATATGCATGTGAAAGCTGGACAATGAATAAGGAAGATAGAAAAAGAATTGATATCTTTGAGTTATGATGTTGGTGAAGAATGTTGAATATACCATTGACTGCCAAAAGAACGAAAAATCTGTCTTGGAGGAAGTACAGCCAGAATGCTCCTTGGCAGCGAGGATGGCGAGACTTTGTCTCACATATTTTGGACATGTTATTTTTTTTATCAGGAGGGATCAGTCCCTGGAGAAGGACATCATGCTTGGTAAAGTAGAGGGTCATTGAAAAAGAGAAAGACCCTCAATGAGATGGACTGACACAGTGGCTGCCGCAACGGGCTCAAGCATAGCAACAATCATGAGGTTGGCTCAGGACTGGGCAGTGTTTTATCCGTCGTTCATAAGGTCACTATGAGTCAGAACCAACTCATTGACACCTAACAACAACACCTAACAACAACAACAACAAAGATAAAACAAGAATCCCTGGTGATGCTTTTGGGTATATACCTAGAATTGAGATTCCTAGATCATATAGTAATTCTGTGTTTAACTTTTTGAGGAACTGCCAAACTGTTTTCCACAGCAAAGACTTTTTATACCAAATCGTTAATCTGTAAATAAACTCTTAACTATACTCAGAGTATTCCTATTCTTAAAACACTATCTTAATTGCACTAGTCCCCTGATTAGAATTTCCAGGTCTCCCCACTGCCTACTGGTAAAAGTTCAAAGTTCTAGTGCTGAAATTTAGAGTTTTCTAAAATCTGATCCCTATTTATCCTTCCGGCCTTGTCTTCTGCTATACTCTTCTGCAGTCCAGAGGCTCCAGCCAAAAGGAATTATTCAGGATTCCTGGTACGTGCCCAGTACTTTTCTGTCTCCAGGCCTTCGCTTATTTTTTTAAGTGTTTCAGGCTTGCCCTCTCTGGTCCCAGAGGCTTAGCCAAGTTTTAGGGTTAGAAGGAGCCAAAATGAAGTGAGGAAAGGAAAGGGAAGGGATAGGACCTGCACTTGGGTTGGGGTGGGGTAGTTAACACATAAAATCTCGACACTCTTGAAGACCTCTTTCTCTACTTGTTCATCGTCCTGCTTTCTTGCTCTGTAGCAATGGTTGTGTGAACATCCCTTAAAAACAGTGTAAGTGTACATAGGGAAAATGACCACTACTCTTGCTCCCCTCCTGCAAACACCACCTGGTGTGTTCAGCCCAGCTCTATCTCTGCCCATTAACTGCCCACCCTCCTTCACCCTAGCTCCCCCTCATTGGATTCCCATGGGCTTTCTTTGCAACCAGTAATATGGTTCTTCACAAATACAAATATTCTGCTGGTATTTGTGTACCTCTCTCATCTGCTTAATTGTGGTTAAAAATATATTTAACAAAGCATTTGCCAATTTTTACAAGTAGAATTCAGTGACATTGATTACATTCATCATGTTTGTCTTAGGCTGGGTTCTCTAGAGAAGTGAAACCAGTAATACATATACATATAGAGAGAGAGATTTATATTAAGGAAAACAGCTCACGTGATTGTAGGGGTTAGAACATCCCAAGTCCTTGGATGAGGATAGAGTCCTTTCCCAATTCACAGAGCCACAGAAGCTGGTAAACCCAAGATGAGCAGGTTGGGAAGCAGAACTCCTGCTCACAGGCTGTGAAGGTCAAGGAATCCCCCCGGGAGGTTGGGAGGCAAGACCACAAGGTTTCTACTGAGTCACTTAGCTGCAGGGGCTGGTGAACCCAAGATAGGCAGGACAGGGAGCAGGACTCTTGCTCGCAGGCCATGAAGATCGGCAAATCCCAAGATGGACAGGTAAGCTGCTAGCTCAAATCCCAAGAACCAGAGGTCAGACAAGCGACAGGCACTGGATCCAGAACAAGCCAATCACCTTTGCAAAGCGAGCAGGAAGGAAGTAGGTGGTGGAAGGCGGAGAGATGAAGGCTGAGAGATGAAGGCTGAGGGGATGGTGAGCTGCCACAGGACCCACCCCCGCCTGTACCACTCAGCAGATTCCATCATGGGAGTGATCACATACCAAATTTCAAAAGGAAAGTGGTCACAACCTTATATGACTGCCAAAACACTGAGAATCATGGCCCAACCAAGTTGACACACAGTCTTAACCATCACAATGTTATACAACCATTACCACCATCCTTTTCCAATTTACTCATCCATCACTAACAGAAACTCAATGCCCCCTAAGCAATGACTCCCTTTCCCCCTGCTTTCCATCCCTGCTAGCCACTAATAAACTTGGTTTTCTATATATTTGCCTATTTCATATAAGTGGGATCATACACTTTTGTGACTGACTTATTTCACACTCAACATAATGTTTTCAAGATTCATCCATGTTGTAGCATGTAATATTCCATTGTATGGGTATACCACATTTTGTTTATCCATTCATCTGTTGATAGACATTTAGGTTGTTTCCACATTTTTGGCTAATGTGAATACTGCTGTAATGAACACTGTTGAACAAGTTTCTGTTTGCAGAGCTAAGTGTCCACTTTGGGTGCCTCTCCTCTAGGAAGTGGGAGAAGTGGTTTCTCATGCAAACAATTGTTTTTTTGTCTGCATAGTCCCAAATAATCGAATTGAATTGTTTTTTTAAATTATTGAGTTGACATAAGCAAACAATAGCTTGGGTAGTTCACAACGGCATGAATCTGAGGTTTTATCTTTGAGTAGAAAAGTGTCCAAAGTTTCACAGCAAAAGCACTGAAGTGTAGGTGTAGAAATGTCAGCAGTAGAAAATTCTTATCCTTATCCTAAAACTGAATTCACTGGCCTTGGTAAAAGGAGCCCTTTGCTCAGCCTCTTCTGTGTGCAGGCAAGTATAAACATGTCACCTTCTTTGTGACTCCTTTGCCCTCAAAAGAATGCATTAGTAGGCCACATAATGATGGCTGAGTCCTTCCAAAGAATAGGCCGTGACAACATTAATGGCTTATTTGCTTCCTTTACCGGTTTTGTCATTTTCCAAGGCCCTGGAGAACAACGGGCAGTCTTTCTGCTTATCTGAGAAATTACTCTGTCTAGAAAATATGATCACACACCAGAGCAGGCACCAGATGGGAAACAGTATTCCAGATGTCTATCCAGGCAGCAGAAAGCTGACTAGACCACTTCATGCCCAAATTTAAAAGACCCCAAAGCTCACATCAGTCCTGAACTGGTCTTCTCACTCCCACTACTCACAAACTGCAGAATCCCTAGCATAGTGAGTAACTGAGAAATCCCGTAGTTCTTTGCACCCATTTTTCAAGCTAAGACCCAGACAAGTTAAATGATATCCCCATAGCTGACTAGTGGCAAATCCAGGTCTAGAAGGATCCCAGGTGGATCCAGGTGTTCTAGTTGCAAACTGTGACTATAGAAAGGTCTGGGCTATCAAGTGATCTTTTTACTCATTATGTTATTTCACACTGTAGAATAAGATATTTCATTTCAGAAACCATGATCACTCCCAGTCAGATTTCAATAGATAAGATAGAGAGAACTTGAACCAGCTAAATCCATTATAGAAAAGCACAGGTACTTCTCAATTTTGGAAACATTAAGGGTTTGACTACTCATCATCAAGTCAGACTCCAAATTTTTCACTCTGAAAAGTTGTTAGAGAATAGAGTCATATTTTTGACATTCACACTTTACAGAACTGTCTACTAAAATAACACTAAAGACTATTTGGAATCTTCAAAGTGTTGCCAGTGCCTCAACACCTTTAATTAAGTAAGATTCTTGCCTTTCACTGGTGAAGAATGAACAGGTAAGGCATGGAGAATTTTCCACATGAGCAAAGCTTTATTAAAAGAGGCTTGCAAGCAGAGATGAGGAGGGCCTAGGCAATGCTTACTCTCATCTCCCAGAACAAAGGACTTGCACAGGTTTTTAAAAATTCTTGCGGGGGGGGGGGATTCATGTTTATTCAGAGGCGTGGGTGGGGTTTTCCAGCAAGTGGCCCATTTTGGGTGGCGATAGGTTAACTAAGGTGTGTGCACAGCAGCTTTTTAAGAAGGTTTTAAGACGGTTTCTATCCCGGAGGCTTCTGGGACCTGTAGCAGGGCTTATTGTGGGGTGTCACACCTGCGCAGTAGCCCACTCCCCAAGTTCGATTCCACAGCTGAGGCTGCAGCCCCTCACTACCCCTGGTGGAAGATCACACAGCAGTCACAGGTGGATGTTCCGCACATGTCCCTGGGGCTAGTTTCATCCAGCTGCTTCTGAAAGACAACTTTAAGGAAGTTTCGGGGCTGTTTTCTGATACCCTGCCCCATTGTTCTGGGGAATGGCTTTGTTTCTGCACCCTGGCCCATTTCCTGTTACTTTGTTACTTTAATTTGTTTATGTGAATTGCATATTTGGGGGCCCCTCTGTTCCCTGTCTTAAAAGAGGTTAACTATACAAGCAGCCTTGCATGATCAATTAGATTTTTTTCCCCAAATGCATTGGTAAGTAAGCTAATTTGGAGCTCAGTGTGCCTTTTGCCATAGGAGAAGTATCGACTGTGGAAGGGAGAGTTTCCGAATTAGCCAATCAAGGCCTATTTGACTACAAAGTTGGCATGCTCCAGTCCTTATAGGCCTGTCCTGAATCCTTTCTGCATTGCAGGAAGCCATGACTGTAGGAGCGAGGAGGTCACTGACAGGAAGGAAAGAGACTTCCATTCCTACTCTAACCCTTACCAGCCCCATGACCTTTGAACAATTTCCTTATTGCCTTTGAAACTCAGTTTCTTCTCCCATAGAATAGAGATAATAAGAACCGACCCACAGGCTGTTGTAAGGAAAAGATGAACTAAGAGTCTGTGAATCTCCCAGCTTTGTTTCTGCCCTTAGCAGGTATTCCATGAATTTGTTCTCTGACCTTACCTTCCTAGGTGTAGAGTCAGCCCTAGGTAAAGATTCTGTCGCTTTTTTCCCTCTATCAGGGTGTGTGTTAGTTTCCTAGAGCAACCACAAATTGGGTGGCTTATAAAAACAGAAATTTACTGTCTCACAGTTGTGGAGACTGAGCCTCTGAGATCAGGGTGTCCCCGCATTGATACCTCTGAGGCTTTGAGGGGAATCTGTTCCATCCCACTCTCCTAGCTTCTGGTAGCTCCAGCAGTCCTTTGGTTTACAGCTGTAACATCACATCACATCCTTCCTCTGTTTTCCTGTCTTTGTGTATCTTCTCTTCTTTTGTAAGGACAGTGGTCATGTAAGATTAGAACCCACCTTACTCTATTCTGACCTCATGCTAACTTAACTAATAACATCTTCGAAGACCCTATTTCCAAACAGTATCACATTCACAGGTACCAGGAGTTAAGACTTCGACATGTCTTTTGGGGGGACACAATTCAACCTGTAACAGTGTGTTTTTCCTCTAGGTCCCCAATACTAGTGGTGTCCTAAGCCCTTCACTGGGTCACCCCAACTAGTCCTGCTACAATCCCCTGGTCCTTAATCAATTCCCTACCCCCTAGTTGAGCTAGGTGTTAGAGAAGAAAAATACCTGATTGAATGGGTTCATGTTCAATGGCTCATAGTGTCAGAATCCTCCAAGAAGTACGTATATCTTTTTTAAAAAGTGCTCAAAAACCCAGGTGAATCTGAAATATTAAAGGCAAGATAACAAAATCTAAACAAAGGTTGGAAGCAGTGTTAAGACAAGCCATTATGATGGGCAGAGGCAGCCATGCCTCAGAGCCAGCTAGGAATCAGCTATCAGAGAATTTTTGCTTTGCTCAGCTTCTTCCTTTCCTTCTAGGTCCTTTGATGGTAGGGTCATGTCATTTGATGGTATTTGCATGTCAGGGACTATCTGGCTGCTCTTCCTCTGGGCAATTCTTCTCCATTCTTTAAGAGGGAGAAATTCTAAATGATGTGATTTGAGCATGAGTGGTCAAAGTTGCAGCCTCACCTTTCCCAGTCTGAGATATGGCCTCTCCTGATTTTTAGGGCACAAGAATACTGTATATGTGTCTATACCCCCCAAAGGTCCTAGAATTACAGTTAGTACAGGTTCACTGAATGAATGAATGAATTTTAGAATCTGGTAGACATTACTAATGCTTACCTCCAGTTCTCTCCGGGGACAAAAGAGGCTATATGCCAAACCTCCCTGCCATTAAATGGGGCCATGTGACTTGTTCTGGCCAATGGAGTGCAAGCAGAAGTGATGTGTGTTACTCCTGGTCTGAACTGTAGATGAGACCTGTCCAAGCAGGATCTTATCTTGCATAGGCTGCCAGAAAATAGGTGGTTTCTGGAGTGTCTGCGTGGAGCAGATTACTCCCCACACCTGCTGAACTGTATTGGATATATACGTCTGTGGAAGGGTCCAGGACTTCTTTGTTCTGCAGCATAACCTAGCCTATCCTGACTAGTAATCATTTAAAGGCTAAGGCAAAGAAAAAAACCAAAAAAAAATTTGTAAGTGCTCCTGAGAATAGATTCTTGCCCAAACTTCGGTTATTGTGTGACCTAACTCTCATTAGTCAGGCAGGATCTAAAGGTTAAACATCACTTGAAGAAGGGTACCCGATCTGCAGAGACTCATTTGCGTGAGAACTGAAAGCTTCAGTAACAGTGAGTTCATTCCTCTGCTGCCCTACAGGTTAAAACAGAGTATCAAGGGAATGTGCAAGACACACCATGAAAAACAGCGTCACGGCATCATGTGCACAGCCTTAGAACCATATTCTCGATTGATCTGTGCATAAATGTTTAAAATGCGCTTGATTTCATTTTTAGGTTTATAAACAAGTGGTTGACATTTGCAGAAATGAGTACCATATGAGCCTTGTCAAGTCTGCAGCTTGCTCAGTGGGCATACCTAGCCACGTTACAGGATGCCATCTACTTAGCAACCTCCTGGCACACTTCCCTTTTTCTCCGCGAGTAGTGTTTGGCCCAAGGCTACAGGCAGCAGAGCAGGGCAGGAAGAGTCCACTTGTGGGCCGTGTCTCCACATTCACCTCCCCCAAAATTCCCACTGTTTTCCATTCTGGCGTTGGCGGTGACTTTCAGTAGGATGGGTACCATATGTTCTAGTGTTTCTGAAACCATCCCAGTTTCTAATATTTTGCCTCTATCTGTAATCCATCAAAATGCCCCAGATTCCAATGTTTTCATATACAAACTACATCTACCAGACAACTTGTCACACTAGGAAGCAATACAAAATTTCATCTTGTCAGCACGTGGCTCAGTTTTTGGTTGAAAGAAGTATTCTTCAGCTTCAGATACCAACAAACTCTATGATGGTAAGGTTTATTGCTGCCAGAAAATTCTGGCCAAAGTAGCAGCATATTGAGTCCTATTGATCGAAGGATTGATCTCAGAACATGATCTTACTGGCTTACCCGTGGTGTCATCATTCTTTAGCAGAAAGGTTGTGGCCCAGCTGCCTCCAGTGAACACATGCCACGTATTTTGTGAGACATAGGTTTCAAGCCTGGATATGTCACTTAGCCTCTGTGCACAAGCTTGATTCACGATGTGTGCTACATCTGTGTTTTCACCAATTGACCAGACTCAGGGTGTTCAGTTTCTCATGCTAATTGTTCCCTCTACTCCAGCCCCACTCTCAACCTGAAAGGGTAGGTGGTGGGGCCCACAGCAGGATCTAAATTGCACTGTGAAGGTCAACTCCTCAACCACCACCCCCAGGTCTGCCCCAAGTGTCTGAGGCACAGTCATTGAAGATACTTCCTCAGGTTGGAAGTTTGTGTCCTGTTCAAAACCAGCACCCCAGGGGTCCCTGTACCTTAAACCTTGGGCTGCTAACTCCTCTGCCTGAGCATGTCCATGAGCTCCTTTCAAAGGGCATCTATTGAAAGTGAGCCCAGGAAGTATGGAGATGGGCCAAGGCGGATTGGTTTCTAGAGAAGAGAGTAGAGGAGGACTAGGTCTTGGGGGTGCCGGAGTGGGGCAGGGACAAAGGACTTTCAAATGGAATGGGTGTGTGGAGCCCTTACTCTATGGCAGGGACTAGGCCAATTGCTTTATGTATATTAGTATTGGCTTTAATTTTCTCAACGACCCTGGTTAGTAAGGCATTATGCTCATTTACAGATGAGGAAAGCACCATCTTAGGTGGCTAATGGATTCCCCGGGATCATACAGCCAGGATAGAACGGAGCTGTGTCCTGAGTCTGAGAGTCTACTTCTAAGGCACTTACTCACCCCACTCTCTAGACTGCAATGGGCCTCAAAGCCAATTTTAGTGGTAGCCTAACAACCTCTGTGACCAGGCTTTATTGGTCCAGGCTGTGAGATGGAGGAGTTTAAAGCATTAAGATCGTAAGCTTCTGTGACTATCATGGCCAATGCTACAGTTCCTCCTGGAGTCGTCATAAATTCCAGGCCCAGAGTTTTCAGACAGTCATCATGGAACCATATGCAGCTCTTGGAGAGTCTGGCACATGGGCCTAGATTGATTTGTAAAGAGCCAGCCCAGCCTATTTGGGTTAAACTCTTCCCAGAAACCTGAAAAGCGTACCCTACTGAGCACTGGCAAGTACCCTGAGCATTATGTATCAAAGCAGCATTAAATTAGAAATAGAAACATCCTCACACATTCACCCATGGAGGGTGAATTACGGACTGTAGGAGATAAGCGCTCTCTGCATGGAGGTTTGTAATGGCTGGAACAGCAGCGTCCTCTGATGGCCACTTGCCCAAAGCAGTGTGGCTGGGCTGCTCCACTAGAACACTCACCCCCAGACCTAGCTGTTGATGTTCCTCAACATGACTGTGACAGCTGTTACAAGGCTGGGCCCCAGGCAACACATCTCCCCTCCATACTTGATCTCAGATATCAGCCCTACTAGCTAGGCTGCTTTTTCCAGAGCAGGCTGCTCAGGGCCTCCTCCTAGCTGCCTCCCCTCTCTACAGTATCCTCCTTCCTCCTAGAGGCTCCGCCTCCCTGAAAGCCTCCCAGCAGCCTCTTCTCCCATCAAGTGCTGCTCACAGTGCCCCCAGTCAGGAGGCAAGAACCAGGAATGGAATACGGCTCCACCCGGCCCCACCTACTGGCTGCATGACTTGCAGCAGCCCACTTGGCCACTTGAGCAGTGGTTCTTAAACTCTAGAGTACGTAAGAATCAGCCGGTGCAATTGTAAAAAATCTCTGCAGGGGGTCCTGGGGCTGACATCTTCAAAACAAGTGTGATTCTGTTTTGAGAAACAAGAAATTGGAATCTCATTCTCCTTCTTCATAAATGAGAATAACCATTCTTTATTGGGAGAATTAACTGAGATAATACACAAGACAGCATTAAGCATAGTGCATGGCCCAAAGTAGGCATTCCACATGTCTTAGATTTGAAACCAAATCTAGTAAGATACGGTGGTGGGCAAGCATGTACTCTTGTCAAGGGGACAAAGACCAACCGTAAGTCTCCAAAGTAGTGGGGTTGCTACCACTGGTTCTAATGAAATACGAATATAAGTGAATTCAATTTCCAAGTGCATTTTCAGAGATTAAAGCATCCAGCTTTTATCAGAGATCAGCTGTGTGAACAGCTGAAAGTAGTTATGGCTGAACCAATGACCAACAGTTCAGGAACAGGCGAATGTCACTAAGACAGCTGTTCTAGCAAGGATGAAAACCAGACAGTTCAGCACTCAGAAATCAGTGTAAGGAGAGTCTAACCTGGTGGTTTGCCCAACCCCAGCTTTCTTTGCTTGTGTCTCTGGAAATGTAGGAATATCAGAATATATAAAAACAAACAAAAAACCTTACATGGGCAGGATAAAAACAAACAAAAAACCTTACATGGGCAGGATTTAGACTTTGTCCTTAAATACCCTCTTTTATTCGTAAGTCACAGGCATTTTTTCCACATTTTACTATTTTGCTAGGTAGTCATGAGATGGCAAGGTTGGCAGGTAGAAGCAGCTAGCCAGCCTGATGAAAGAAACGTAAACTTTCTCATAGAAGACCCCAGGGAGAGGGGTCTGGTGAAAGATCCCTTTTAGAACCTAAGTTGAAGAGTTTGTTGGTTTGTTTGTAATTATAAAATGTTAAGGCATTTTATAAATCTCCTGATTCTACCTAATAATTTTACAGAAGGGGAAACTGAGAGCCCCAAAGATGTGAAATAACCTCGCCAAGATCTCACAGGAAGGGAAGTCCGTTCTCAGTGGCCCATGACACCTCCTTAGGCTTTGGCTTCTCTGCCTAGATTTATTTTTCTCTATAATACACTTGAGAACTGGAGAAAATGACCATTTATGGAACAGTGTGTGTGCACATTTACTGACCCAGAAGAGCATGGCAATGACTATATGCCTGAGACTCTAAAAAAAAAAAAAAAGAGACTCTAGTACAACAAAATTACTTAAATCATTTCAATTTGCCAAAGGATCCCACAACTAAATGCTTACTGCTTCCCACAGTCATTGCCATTGACTATTTCACTCCCATGGTGCACACAACGAATGAGCCTATTTCCTAGTTGTTCAGTGTAAAAACTGAACAGCTAGAAAATAGCTGTTCCTCTTGAACAGGGAAAAAAGATTTAGTGGAAACAAATCTCATTCATTTGTTCATGCATCAAACAAATCTTTGTTGAGCTCCTGTTATGTGCAAGACACTATATTAGCCTAGGGAATGTAGCTGAGAACAGTTCATCCATAGCCCCTGCCCTTCTGAGACCCACAATCTAGTGGGCTAAGGGAATACTTTGGGACTCACAGGAAATTACATCCTAGTGTCATAAAGCCTGTGGTGGGGAAGTCTGAATAGCTAAGGGAGCACCTAGAATGGTGTATCAGGGCTCAATCAGAGAAACAGAATAGAACCACAGGAGATAGAAAGAGAGGTAGGTAAGTAGACAGGTAGGTAGGTGTGTGTGAGAGAGAGAGAGAGAGAGAGATTTGTTACAAGGATTTGGACTTAGGCAATTGCCAGAGCCAGTTAAGCAGTCTCTATGTAGCCAGCAATCTCTGTGTCACCAGCAGTTTCTGGAAGCTTGTTTTCATCTCTGATGCTGGAGCTTCAGGCCACGGGGCAGGCAGTTAGGAAGGGAAGATGGCTTTTAAGTGGGGAGATCAAAAATAAGCTGGGACCAATGTTCATTGCAGCACTCTTCACAATAGCCAAAAGGTAGAAACAACCCTAATGTCTGTCAAGAGATAAGTGGATAAACAAAATGTGGTATATACATAGAATGGAGTTCTACTCAGCCATAGAGAGAAGGGAAGTCCTGACACGCGCTACAACACGGAGGAACCTTGGAAACATTATGCTGAGTGAAGCAAGTCAGTCACAAAAGGACAAATAGTGTATGATTCCACATACATTAAATATTCGGAATAGGCAAATGTATACAGGCCTGAGGTTATTAGTGACTACCCAGGGTGGATGAGTAGGTGGTAGGGAGGGCGAAAAGGGACTCACTGCCTAGGAGATGCTGAGCTTCATTAAAAAAAAAAAAAATTAAGGGCGATGGAAAAAGTAAATTGGAAGAGGATGGTGGTGATGGTTGTACAACACGATGAATAAAATTAATGTCACTAAATTGTACACATGAAGGTTGTGGAAATGGCAAGTGTTTTGTTACATACATGTTTACGACAATTAAAAAAAAAAAAAAAACCAAGCTGGAGTCCAGAGGATGGAATGAAACCTGTGTCAGTCCTTGTGGCCTCTGTCCTTGGTGGAATAGAAGTCCTGCAGAAGCCAGGGCCCTCCATCACGGAGTTCAACACACACACCCAGCCCAGGGCTGGAGAAGTCAGAGGAGAATCCAGGGACAGGGAGCAGGGTGGGCCGGCCACTGCCCCATGCCACTGAGGTGAGCAGGCAGACGAGGGACAGCGTGTGTCAACTGCCAACAGCTGCCGCTTCTGTTCCCACCTTCTAGGCCTCTGACCAGGGTCTCCTCTGTGGCTCACCCTGACTGGAAACATACAGGGAGGGGAGTCCTAGGAAATGTAGTTCAACCCAGCTTCATGAACACATCTTAAAGCCACCACGGACAGCAACCTGGTCTGGGCCTGGGAGCTAAGAGAAGCAACCAGGAGGAAGTGACCTGTGAGCTGAGGCCCAGGAGAAGTGAGGGAAGGTTTCCCACCAGGGCAGTGTCACGGGAAAACACAGCAGCTATGGTTTGCTGTGTGGAAAGTCTTTGAATTTTTAAAAGGAAATGGGAATAAAAAGGGAAAAGTCGTGTCCCCAAAGAAGGAAGTTGTTCCGAAACAAGAATATGGCCCATTTATTGAGTACTTATGTGAGTTGAAGTCACAAACTGGTTCAAAAGCTACTCTCCAAACCTGAGTGTTTGTTTGATTCCAAATTTCCTCCCTTCCATGTTTCTTACTTGCCTTCCAAACCCTCCCAAACCTCATTTCCCTTCTCCTCATTGGCAAGGAAATGGCAGGCTGAGATCCCAGTCACACAGATACCTCAGCTTGTTTTCTTAGGCCTTACCCAGGAGTGAGGTCAGTCATAGGGTAGAAACCCTGCAGCTTGGGGCTGCAGGCAGGTTCTTATATTATCACAGGAAGAGCCCGAACCCCTTTTACATCTGTGCAGTCAGAGCCAGGTGCCCCATCCCAGCAAAGAGCAGGGAAGAAAACACATCCCCAGATTCAATTTAGTCCATTTCCTGAAGTGAAATCAAACCCACTAGAAGAAAGGCAGCTTCATGTCTCCCCCAACCCAGTGCAAAGCCTGAGAAAAGCTGCTGCTTCTCAGCTTCTCCAGAGAGAACATTCTTGAAAAAGTGATCCCTCTCAGGAAAGCCACCCTAACAGGGCTACACCTCAGACTGGCTGCTTCCAGCCAACATGGACAGCAGTGGTAGCCTACATATGGTGGCAAGAGGGGAGTGAAAGGGGCCTATGCTGTGGAAGGGACAGAGACTCCAAACAGAAACACTGAGTCCCAGGTGGCAGGTCCTCCTTCCCCACCATGAGCAGCAGATCCTTGTGTCACTAGGGCCCCCAAGACCACCCACGGTTTAATGATTTGCTAGAAGCATTCACAGAACTCTGAAAAGCTCTTACACTCACAGTTATGGTTTATTACAACAAAAGGATATAGATTAAAATCAGCAAATAAAAAGGTGCAGGTGTGAGCTTCCAGTGGTCCTCTCCCAGTGGATTCGTATTGACAGAACTTAATTCCTCCAGCATCGATGTGTGACAACATGCACAGGGCATTGCCAACCAGGGAAGCTCCCCCAAACGTTGGTGTCCATGGTTTTTATAAATTGGGGGTTGTTACATACGCATGGAGTGCCTGTGTGTCCGACCTTAGTCTCTCAGACTCCTGCCTCTCCAGAGATCAAACCGATACTGCGCAGCCAAGGCCTCTCCCGTAAACCACCTTGTTCCCATAGCTATCTGGCTGGCCCAAGGTGACACATAAACAACAACACTCTTCTCAGGCAGGGCACTCCAAGGGCTTAGAGGCTACCTGCCAGGAGTGGTCAAGGGCCTTTCTTTGGCGTGTGCAGGGTGTGAGAACCCCAGACCTGCTGAGTCAGCCATTCACTGTGAGCCCACAAATTTCTCACATGTCCAACATGGAGTCTGAGGGGCAGTCCTATGTCTAGGCAGAGAAACACTTGGGAGGGAACCAGGGGGCCAGGGCCAGCCCATCTCTGTTCCTAACTAGTCATGCCACCTCAGGCAAGGACCTCTAAGGTGCAGTACCCTTGTTTCCTCATCTGTAAGATGATGGCGGTACCACCCACTCTGAATTTCCTGAAAGGCGTAATGAGGATCAAACCACACAGAGTATTAGGGCTAAAAAGGTGCAGAGACCAAACAGACCCTTCAGGGCCCTCTGCCTGTGTAGCTGCCATCCCACTTTCCCTGACATTTATACAGCACTGCCTGTGTGTCAGGCTCTGTGGCAGGTGCTTTATGCAGGTCATCCCATTTAGCCCTCAAATCATTCCATGAGGAAAGTGCTATTATTACGCCCACCTGAGAGAACTGAGTCTTGGTGAGGTTACCTCGGGTCACGTCCCTAGTTCAGTAGCCGAGACAGATTCTAAAATGTACAAAGACAGCCGGAGCCAGGAAACTAAAGCCAAGTTTATTGCTTGCCAGGCAAGGGAAAGCTGCTTCATCCACTCAAAGGTGTGTCAGCAAGTCTCCAAAGTTAGAGTGAAAGGCTGGGTGCAGAGTTAAAAGAAAAGGCTTTGCTCAGATAAGGTGGGATTCTGAAGGCATTATTGGTTGTTTGACAAGAGGACTGTAAAGTCCCCTTGAGACTCGGCCATGCCTCTGGTTTTTGCTGCTCTCAAACAGGTCAGAAGGGGTTTGGTAATCTAAGCTAAGCAGGCTCAGGCCACACAGCAGGCAGAAGTGTGTGCACCTGTGAGTAGGAAGCTCTTGACCAGCACGCGGGCCGTCTGGCCCCTTTGCTCCACTGTGGCTCTCTTCTCCACCAGCCCCAGCCCAGCCCCCCTCAGCTACAGCCCGTTAGGGAACTTGGACCAGCTTCAGAATATGCATTTTGTCAGTTTTTAACAACCTTGTGTTTGAGGAGCACCTCGTTTTTATTTGAGAGCTGCAAAGATAAATGCTACCATTGGGCTGTGATTTGTGCTCCTTTACAGGCTCATACGCTGCTCCTTGTCCCCAAAGATAAATCTGGAAGGGGAAACAACTGCTCAGTTGCTACAAATCATGCCAACGTTCTGGGGAGAAAATCTCCATAAAAGACCTCAGAGGAGGTGTGCGTGTTTAGGCAGGATTTGGAGGAAAGGCAGAGCGCTTGGCACGGAGCTGCGGAAGGCTTTTTCCACATGGAGGAACTCTGTGAAGGATGTCAGAACCCTACAGACAGCAGGTCTGACCCTCTGTAAAAGGAGGGAGAAGGACACTGTGTGAGGAGAAAGACAGGGCCCGCGTGCGGTTCCTCCTGAGTCAGACAAAGTCACGTGGACTTGAGCAGGAGCAAGTCTCTACAGCACCCAGGACTGGGAAACACAAGCAAAGCACTCAGAGGGGTCAAGGAGACGGAGGTTGTCGTCATAGCAGGATCTGCCCTTGAGATGAGAGTGCCTGCGGATTATCTGGAATGCTTTATTATTATTATTATAGAAAAAACCTGAAATGTCCTCAGAATATGTCAACGTTACCTTGATCAAAATACAAAGATGGAAAATTAAATTGGGATATAGTTCTAAATTTATTGTCCTTACCTCTCTCCCACCCTCTTACCTCCATTCATGAAAACATTCAAAATTGGCCCTCTTTTATAGTTCAAAGAAGACTGAGGACTTGATGCTGTGGCATTTGAGCTTCTGAGTGAATCATGGCCTATTTTTCCTGCCCCAACAACCTAGAACGTGGTCCTCGGGGAAGTTTCTTTTTCTGTAAAAGCCTAGTTCTTGTGCCAGTCAGACAATGTCTCATCTGATGGTAACAATGACAACTGACGCTTACTGAGGGTTTTCTATGGGCCAGGCTTCATGCTAAGCACTTTAGCTACATCTCATTTGATCCTCCCAACAATCCTATGTACTGGAAACATTACTGACCCCATTTCTCAGACGGTGAAGCTGAGGCTCAGAGAAGGGAAGGGACTTGCTGGAAGTCCCACAGCTGGTAAGTGGCAGAGCAGGGATTTGAATTCATAAGTGAACTCCTGCGTACCACTACCTCCCTCTAGAACTGACAAGAAAAAGGGAGAAACCAAGACAGTGACCATTTTCACCATAGAAAAACAACTTTGACGTGACTCAAGGGCCCAGACTTACTTAGTACTCCCAGGAAACTGATCTATACTCTGCTCTTGAAAGAATTCAGTCCTTAGAGCCAGAAGAGCTGGTTTAAATCCCAGCTTGACCAATACTAGTTGAGCATGTTGGGGTGAAAAAGCACTGAACTCTCTCATCTACACTATCTTCACCGATTAAATTCAGACTCTAATAACACTTATCCAGCAAGTTTGGTCTGAGGAATAAAGGAGATGCTTTATCTGAAAGTGAGAAACACTATACTGGCTTTTTCTTTCCGTCTTCTGCTCAGAATGTCCCTGAATTTATCTTCACTTCCCTCAACCTGCTGTCTATTCCTCCTGTCTTCCATGAGGCCCTCAAGTCTCTCTGATTGCCTTGGATTGTTCACATAGACCATTACCTCAGCTTCAGGGAACTGCAGCCCTACAAAGCATTTATTAAGTACCTAAAACTTGCCAGCACACTTGAAATACAGCCAAGGGGAGGACAGGCCTTTGAGGAGGCAGAGTGGGAAAAGCCTGGTGTTGGGCCTCAGCAGACCTGTATTCTGGCCCCCATACCCTCTACTAGCTTTGTGACCTTAGAAAGACACGTAGCCTCTCTGAGCCTTAGACTGCTCATCAGTAAAACACTGCTATTCTTGCCAACCTCACAGGCAGGTGGAAGGATCGTATGAAAGAATGCATGTGGAATCTTTCGAAACCACCAACTGTTATGCGAACATAGGGAATAATGCTGTGAGGCAGTGCTGAGGCAGACATATAGAATCCCACGTACAGAGATCTAGAAGAAATCTGGAACCAGTGCATGTAAAGGCCATCCAGAAAAATGGCACAAGACCGGCACACCTGCAACACGCCCAAATCACAGGCAAGTTCATTTTGGAAGGCAGTTGTCAGGGATGGCTGGAGAAGAGGATGCATTTGTTATTGACAATTGTGATTGGGAGCAGAAATGTATTTAAGTCTCTGTTCATACAGAAAAACCCACTGACAGTAAGGAGGAATGTCTGTAAGTGTATCTTGAAAATTACAGTGATGTGATTCCCTAGGTAGCACTAATGTGTTCCCTAATGGTGTTCAAGCCGCTCGGCTCCTGCCGGGAACATGGGTCTCTGCAGCAGTAAGCAATTGAAGCTCCTAGAGCTAAGAAGGTGAGGAATCCAGAGCTGCCCGTGAGTGGGTTCGAAAAAGGCCGCACAGCTTGCCTCATCTGCATAAAACCTACTACTAGCTTTCCTCACAGGACATAAAAGAGATGTGCTGAGCGTCTGTTAATAATAATAATAATAAAATACGGGCTTTGTATCTAAGTTGGTGCTAAAAAAAAAAAAAAAAAGTTGGTGCTAAGGCAGGAATAAAATACCTCATGTAAAGTCCTACCTTGGCTACTTTTGCTCATTCATTTAACAGATGTTTATTCAGCACCTACTGTGTGTCAGGCACTGTCCTATGCCATTGGAATGCTCCACTGAACATAAAAAAAAAAATAGCTGACAAAAATCTCTGCCTTTGTATAAGGAACTTAGAGAAGAAATGAGAAAGTGATGAATGCTACAGAGAAGAGGAAAGAACAACTTGAAGGGGTCAGACGTGCAGGGTGGGGCAGCTGCAATCTTCAATGTTGCGGTCATCTTGAGCTTGTTCCTTAACTTCCATCTGCCTAATAGGGTCGCAGCCATGATAAATCAAGATAAAGTTTTTCATGTACTCAGTATAATGCCTGTTCAGAGTAATAACCAAGAGGTTATCATCACCATGATCATTCACTGGAGTTTTGTACACCAGACCCCTGTGCACATAGAAAGAGAGTTCAGTGCAGCGTGATTGTGGAGCTGACGCCATCTCTCCCCCAGCACCACTCAGCCTGAACACACTTTAACAAGGACCTAAGGTGATTTTGATCCAAAGCAATAGAAAAGGTTTTAAAAGCAAATACTCTTGAGATAGAAAGCATAGCGATTTAACTTTCAGTTCTCTTACCCGTAGTCACACTGTGTTGGTGGAGGAGGTTAACGCCAAGATAAGAAGCAGCAGAGAGAGCACAGGGGCCTGAGGGCAAGAGGAGGAGGTTACTAACAGGAAGAGGAAAGATGAAAAGAAAAGACCCAACGCATCAGCTGGCTTCCAGGCTTTATATCCCAGTGCCATGCCCAATAGGAGCTCAGCACAGGATTGTCCGCACAACAAACATACATCAAGGACAGGGTGGAACTGAGATGACTTCAGTTATGCTAAGGGCCTGCTTCATCTCATGGACTATATGGGAGTAAGAGAAACAGCTGGCATTACAGGTAGGAGCCGCAGCCTAGTAGCACCAGTTGCCATCAAGCCGACTCTGACTCATGGTGAAGCCATGTGTTTCAGAGCAGAACTGTGCTCCACAGAGTTTCAGTGACTGAGTTTTTGGAAGTAGATCACCAAGGAACCTCTGCGTGGACTCAAGCCTCCAACCTTTCTGTTAGTAGCCAAGTATGCAACCGTTTGCACCACCCTGGGTCTCCAGCTACAGCCTAAGAAGCGGAAATAATAAGGAATCAATCATTCATAATTCCTCTGTGGTGGCAGGAAACATGATTTATCAGTGGCCTCAACTATTTCCTATCCAGGCAAGTTTATGCCTCACAAAATTCCACCTGCTGCAGGCTAGTATTAGTTTTATAGTTCCAGGGGCTATTTAGGTTCAACGTTAATATTTTTTGTTTGTTTGTTTTTACTAGCTGTTTACTTCTCACAAGTATCATAGGGAATTAATTAATCAAGCATTAGCATAGAAATATATTTCTCTTTATTTGTATAATAAATTTTATAAAACCAGTCAAATTGTGTCTTTAAAAGTTATACTTTTTCTAGCTTGCATTGGTAACTCCTAGGTCAGGTAACTCCTAGGTCAGAGGCAGCGCAGGAGATCAGATATATCAGAAACCATGTGAGAGGCCTACTCTATGGTTGTGCTTGTTGCTAAGGGACTATTTGATATGCATGAAAATTCAGGAAGTGGCTGGGCTTGTCCTAACAATAGGTTTCTGGTGATGGTGACTGCTTACAGGGCAACTTCACCCAGTTCAGGTGGAGCTGCCTCCTCAACTAGGCCTTTAAAGACAACGGTTCCCAACCAATTTGAGTGTAAGGATGCCATTAAACATCAGAAAACTTCAGAGGTCCCTGTGATAGTTAATTTTATATGTCAGTTTGGCTAGGATATGGTTCCCAGTGGTTTGGCTAAATACTAGACTAGTTGCTGTTCTATAATGTAATGTAATCACTTGCCATAATGTAGTCCAGTGTAATATAATCAATCAAACCATTGAAAAGGAAATTTCCTTATGATGTGTTATGCTTCCAGACTATAAATAGATATTTGGCAGAACTCATTCTCTCTCTGCTTGGCACTTTTTCCATTACCTCACCTATAGATCATGGGACAAAAGCCTACAGAAGTCTCTGGACTGCCACCTGACTTACAGATTTTGAACTTGGCAGTCCTTACAACTCCATGAGCGGGAAAGAGTCTTCGGGTTGTCACCTGACCTACAGATTTTAGGCTTTTCGTATCCCCACAATCCCATGAGCCAGCAGGAGTTTCCAGTCTGTTTACTGACCTATGGATTTTGGAATTGCCAGCCCCCCACAATCACATGAACCAATCCCTTGAAGTAAATCTCTATCTATCCTCTCTCTTTAGAGAACCCTAAGATGTTAATAGTCCTTATATCATTTATCAAAAAAAAAAAAAAAACCTCTTTACAAGAACCTAAACAAATAAATTTGGTAATATTTTAAAGTTACTTTTGTGCTCACATTAGCAGCCATGCGGCGTCCACCCACACTCCATACAACCCAGACCATAGACAGTGCTCAGTGAGCACGTAACAGGACAAGCACAGCCTCAATGTGTTCTTCAGAAGGAGAGCTTGTTAGAACAACATGAGGAATATTTAGAAAGAGTCAATGGCATGAACGAACTACCATTTGCCAACAATTAATTTAAACCAGTATACATGGGAAACTGAGATCAGATTCAGCTGTGATTAGGTTGTGACGCTAGCCTTGTCCTGGTACTGACCTGGGCCTTCCCTTCTATTTCTGGCTTCTTTTTGTCTCTAATGTGAACCATCTCCTGCTGTCTCTTATGGCACCACACAAATGAACATAAATGCTGATGTGCTCACTGCAGAGAACACTCAGTCTTTTTGCATTTCTCGAAGTTCAGTTCTTAAAGCACAGATTTCCACCCCAAATTAACAGAGCATTTCTCTCATTCTCACTGTTCTCTTCCTGTTCCTACTGGTCCAGATCCAGGAACCCAGGATTTGCAGGAGGTGCCTCCCCCACAAGACCCCTCCTCAGATGGCTCCTGAATGCCTTCCTGGGATGGACCCTGTCTCAGTTTCTTGATGCCGCTATAACAGAAATACCACAAGTGAGTGGCTTTAATGAACAGAAATTTATTTTCTCACAGTTAAGGAGGCTAGAAGTCTGAATTCAAGGTACCGGCTCTAGGGGAAGGCCGTCTCTGTTGGTTCTGGGGGAAGATCCTTGTCTCTTTTCAGCTTCTGTTACTTGGTTCCTTGGGACATAAAGAGGCTCAGGGGCTTACTGGATCAAACAAGCAAGTGAGCCATTTGGGATGTGCACACAGGTCTGGTAGTGGTAGTCATACTCACTTACTTATTGTTTATTATGACAAATAGGTCTGCAATGAACTTGGGGACTATTTTAGAGTGATTCAGGTCTTCAGTTTAATAAGCCCCAAATGTAGCACAAAACAGGCCCTCAAATATTAATTGCATGAATGAACACCACTAATAAATTCTTTGGAGAGATAGCTGGAAAAAAATGTTCATGACTGATAAATGTTGTGCAGGGTAAGTTTAACAAGAGAATCCTGATACTTCATGGAAATAAAGGAAAAAAGTCACAAGTGTTTAGTGATTCACCTTTGGTAGTTGAGAAATAAGTACTACATCAAACCTCATGAAAATGACCTGGGCATCAACACACCTAAATTTTAGTCCTGATTTTGCTTTTAATTTGCTGGTAGCATTGAATAAGCCTACTTTAGAGTCAATTTTTTTTTCATTTGTAAATTGAAGTTGGACCAGATTACATCTATACATCTATGGTTCATTTCTACTCAGTGTATGATTATATAATGGTCTCTGGTACTCCTGCAAGTCAAAAGTCTTTTAAGGAAAAAAAAAAGGTCTACATTCCACTGGGGAAAAAAAACATCATCATTGCCAGTCATCATCGCCATTACCGTCATCGTCCTCGTCCTACTATTTTCTAACTGTTTGCTGTGTGCCAGTCTCTGCACTGGGTCATGTTATCCACATCATTCATTCAGTTCTTTTGACAAGTCTTAGCATTCCCCTGAATTCATTCAGAAAGAGATTTATAGTCCCCCCAAAAAGGATAGGATTATTACTAAATTGTCTTTAGGTGCTGTCGAGTTGGTTCCCACTCAGAGCAATCCCATGTACAACAGAACGATACACTGCCCGGTCCTGCGCCATCCTCGTGATCTATGACTATATGACTAAAAGCTACCATGTATTGGGGGTCTCCTACATACCAGGTACTTTACATACTTTTTCCCTAATCCTCACAACCCAGCAAAGTAGGTAGTATGATTATAAGTATTCGTTTTCCATTGCTGCATACAAAATGAACACAACTTAGTGGCTCAAAGCAACACTCATTTATGATCTCAGTTTCTGTGGTCAGGAGTCTGGCACAGCTTAGCTGGGTCCTCTGCTCAGACAACTTCAGGAGCCCGGCGGTGGCGTAGGTGTGACAGGCTGTCTCTGAGTGATGTCTGCCAGGGTCACCCCTCGACATCAGAACTCCTTACAGGGGAGAGGACACTGTGTGACCACAGGACGATGCCCAATAGAGGGAGAGGGGAGGGGTTGGGAGGGAGAAGCCCCTGTGCAGGGGTCTGAGGAAGAGACGGCCTAGCCCAGAGGCTGCTTGAAGCAAGTAGGGGGTAAACAGAGAGGCCAAAAACAGAATGTGAGGTTAGGAGGTAAGACAGTAAGGCTCAGTGGATGGAAGGAAAGACAAGACGAAATAGGTGGAGGTGGAGGTGAAATAAAAAATTCTCCAAAGCTGCAATCAAGGTGTCAGCCAGAGCTACGATCTCATCTAAGGCTTGACGGGCTTGACGTCTTCTAAGCTCACTGGTTATTGGCCCCTAAGGTGTCCTGATCCCCGAAAGTAAGGGTTCCCTCCTTGCAGAAGGTGGTTGGGCTCAGGACTACTTCTTGCTGGCTGTCAGCTGGGGGCTATTATCAGCTCCTAGAGGCCAGCTATTGTTCTCTAACCTGTGGTCTTCTTCACAGCGTAGCGGTTTGCTCTTCATGGCCTTCAGGAGAATCTTTCCGATGCTGTCTCTGATCTCTAGACCTTCTTTTAAAGGGCTCACCTGATTATGTCAGGTCTACCTGGATAATCTCCCTTTGATTAACTCAGAATCAACTGACCTGGTACCTTAATTACATCTGCAAAATGTTTTCCCCTTCGCCACATAAACAGGGGTGGTACCCTATCCTATCCGTAGGTCCCACCCACACTTCAGAGGGAGAGATGATTACATAGGTCATGTGTCCTAGAGAGTGGGGATCCTGGGGACCATCTGAGAATTTTGCCTCCTGTAAGGCCTGTGTTAGAAGTCTTAGGTCACAGGCAGTAAGAAGTAAAGCCGGACTTGCAATCAGGTGTGTGAGAGTTTTGAGCCCAAGCCGCTTCTCACACACCACACCCCTGTTTTCACAACAAACCTCAGGGTCCCAAAACACTGAGCTCATCAGGGACACCTGCCTAAAGTGCTCGCTGACAAATCCAGCTCAAGATTCCCCTGGGAGCCCCTCTCGTAGGCAGACAGTGCTTTCAGTCCACTAGTCACCTCCCAGCAGAGCATTCAGAACATGCTGCCACACACAGGCTCAGGCACTTACCTCCCTTCTCTACACAGGTAGCAAGATTTTCTTCCTATGCTGCAGAGCAAAGTGTAAGGAACTAACACCTGTTGAACGCCTACTAAACACAATTATCACCCTTTATATATATATATTTCTTAATAGTTGTACAGCCTGAGGCTCAGAGAGATTAGATAATATGCCTGAGCTCATGCAGCTATTAGGTGTTGCAGGACTTGAACCCAGAACTGTCTGATGGCAAAGCCATTTGATTTCTGTATTGCATTATTGAATTTTTTTTCTCTCTCAAGTCCAGTATGGTCTCAAACTTTGGACAGCGTTTAGATAGGTATGAGATGTAAGGGAGCCTTCAGGGGACTTCTTGTTAACAGATATGCACTTCTCAAGAGTGACAACCTAACAGATTAATATTATTTGTGACTTGCTATTTGTACTGAATTTTACATGACATTTCTGTTCTTAAGTACCTGTATAGGCCTAAGAGGTGATTAGATATCCAAGAAATGTCTGAAGAGAGCAAGGCAGAAAGGGAAGAGAGGATGCCACATGGGGTGTTTGGTGGAATGAGGATGCTCTGCTACAGAGAGGTCGTGGACAGAACGTTCCCCCTGCTTTAAGCATGCTTCTATTGCCACCTAGCGGTCATCTGTGGAAATGCCTCTCTTCGTCCACCGAGTACTATTTGCTCAGAGACCGGTGGACTCCTTGAGGCCCTGCAGTGCTTCCCACAGGGCGTGCCTGTGTGCTTGTCTTTTCTATTAGCAGCTTTCTTTGGTAGTTGTCTCCAAGGTTTACTGTATGTAAAGAGAAATATAAGATTTTGATATCACAGAGGGTTGATATCACTCAAGTCTTCTCAGCCCAAAAGAGTGGGATTTGTCACTTTAGAAGCTCCTTTTGGGTAAGAAAATACCCTTATGATCTCTCAGTTAGGCTGTGTTCTCCATACCTGCATATCCATTTCCCACCTTTCTGTAAGGCCTAGGTCACGTGCTGTGTCTCCTTCATGAGGCTTCCCAAACGGTCACCCTGTTTAGTCCACATTCATCACATGCCGGTGCTTCATGAGCATGTAATTCTCATGACAACCCTATGGGGCACGGATGAGTGTTTCCATTCTACAGCTAAGGAGCCCAGGCACAGTGAGGTCACACAACTAGTACTTGACAAGGCTGGGGTTCAACCCCGCTTGGCCTCCTCCCCGCACCTAAGGCTGCACTGTAAACCTGCTTCTCATCACTCAACTCCCCCAGGCGAAATGGTAGCTCTAACTTTTGCCAGCGTTTTGTTTCTATGCCATTAGTCCCATTTTTCACTTTCCCCCTCAGATTACTTTGCCTTTCCGTAAGCCAAAAACTTCATGAGGGGCATTGTCCTTGGCTGTGGTATCTTGGCATACTCACAATCCTACATGTGGTGATCACTCAATAAAGATTTGTTCATCCATTCATTTAAGTCACCAAATGGCAACTGCTTCAATTACCAGAACGTTTTTGGTTCTAAATTGGTGTCTCCCAAGGTGGGAACCTGAGGATGCCTGGTGTCACAGAATAACTGACCTTCATCTACTTACATGCACACAGCCGTGCTCACAGATGAGGTAGGTGGCTGAGTAGGAGGCAGGAAACAAAGGCAAAGCAAGAGGGGGAGGAGAGAGCTGTAGACAGTCTGAGAGCTGCATCTGGGAGCAGGGAGTCTTGGTTTACATTGTATTATGGTAAACTGGTTAGCAGGCAGGGACCAGAGAGGTCAGTCCGGGCGCTCCGTCCTTGAGCAGGCTGACCAGAGGAATCAGAGAAAACGATGTCACTTGTTTATTGATTCTCAGACAACCTTGGGAGCCCGGCAGTGGCGTGGGTGTGACAGGCTGTCTCTGCGTGATGTCTACCAGGGTCACCCCTCCTCACCAGAATTCCTTACAGGGCAGAGGACACTGTGTGACCACAGGATGATGCCTGATTGAGGGAAAGGGAAGGGGTTGGGAGGGAGAAGCCCCTGTGCAGGGGTCTGAGGAAGAGACGGCCTAGCCCAGAGGCTGCTTGAGGCAAGTAGGGGGTAAAGGGAGAGGCCAAAAGCAGAATGTGGGGTGAGGAGGTAAGACAATAAGGCAAAGAGCTCACCTGATTATGTCAGGTCTACCTGGATAATCTCCCTTTGATTAACTCGGAAGGGGTGGGAAGGGGTGGGAAAGGGTGGGAAGGGCTGGGAAGGGGTGCGAAAGGAGAAGCCCCTGCACAGGGGTCTGAGGGAGAGATGGCCTAGCCGGGAGGCTGCTTGAGGCGAGTATGGGGTAAACGGACAGGCCAAAAGCAGAACGTGGGGTGAGGCGGTAAGACAGTAAGGCTCAGTGGAGGGAAGGAAAGACAGGATAACAGGCGTAGGCAGAGGTGAGGCGGAGCTAGGATGCAGGCAGTCGGGCAGCGGGGCGGTGGTCCCTGCCGCCTTCCCTCTGAGCCTCCTCAGGGCCTGGGGCGGTGGCAGCTGGTGGGCGGCTCAGCATGACACACTATTTTGCAAAGGGTGCCTGCGCCCTGGGAATCAGCACTGTGTACAGCGCAGGGGAGAGAAGCTTGCTATTTGAGATGAAGACGACACGGAGTCTGGCGGACGACGAGAGGACCGGTCTGGCGCCCCCAGTAGTCGGTAATGGAGTGGCTCCAGGCCTGGCTCTTGGGCCAGAGGGACCCAAGCCGGGCTAGTGAGACCCCGCAACCCGATCGGGCGGGCTCTTGTGCCCTCTCACCACCCCACAAGCCCACAGGTCGTTCTTCACAAGGCGGAGTAAAAAACAAAGTCCCTGCCAGCCGAGGAGAACCAGCTGAGCCTCTGGGTTCCACGAAACATGGCGTTCTGATCCCACTCCCCTCCCTAAAATTTCTACTAAAAAAGCCAGAATTTCTGACTTTCCAAGAAGGCACTCACCGATACCTTCGTAAGAAATTACAGATGTGGAAGTTTTAAGAGCGGGTCTCTCAATTTCTACAGGCTCCAGAAAGCTGAGCGAATATCATCACCTCTTCAGAGCCCTCACCCAAAACCCAAAAACCCAGGGCCGTCGAGTCGATTCCAACTCATAGCGACCCTACAGGACACAGTAGAACTGCCCCATAGAGTTCCCAAGGAGCACCTGGCGGATTCGAACTGCCGACCCTTTGGTTAGCAGCCGTAGCACTTAACCACTACGACACCAGGGTTTCCAGAGCCCTCACATGTCCTTAATATCACCTCCAACAGTCGTTGCCGTAATATCGTCAGTACGTTTTATTTTTGTGTGTGTGGCTGTTTCTAATTATTCCCTGCACTTAGGGAGGGCATTTTGTATCACAGTTTTACTTTGGGCCATTTAAAACTATTTCCATCTTCCCGTATGTTTGGCTATCACTAACTGGGGAAAGTTATTTTTAGAATCTCCTTCTCTTTCCATCTTTGCAGATCTGCCCTATTTAGACGGAAAAAAAAATCTAGAAAGGAGTACATTTTTTAGAGGAATACCAGGCGTGCTTTTACAGTTTTATAAGTCACTTTTTCTTGTTCAGTTTGGAGGTCAGTAAAGGGACCAGGAGTTCCTGGGTGGGGCGAACGGTTAATGCACTTAGCTGCCAACCAAAGGTTGAAGGTTCCAGTCTACCCAGAGGCAGCTCTGAATAAAGGCCAGGTGATTTACTTCTGAACAGTCAGCCATTAAAAACCCTGTGGAGCACAGTTCTACTCTCGAGTTCCCTGTGGTTCCATGAGTCAGAATCCGAACTGATTTGGTTTTTTTTTTAAAGGGGACCAAAAGCCAAAATCCCGGATTTTATTCCCTACTGTCTCCACTGAAGAAACCCACTGCCATCAAGTCAATCCCGACTCATAGCAACCCTGCGGGACAGAGTGGAACTGCCCCACAGAGCTTCCAAGGAGCACCTGGCGGATTTGAACTGCCAGCCTCTTGGTTAGCAGCTGTAGCACCTAACCACTACCCCACCGGGGTTTCCTACCTCCACTGGGATGGAAAGAAAAGCAAGGATTCTGTTCATTCCTCAGGACCCAGGTCGGTGTCCTCTCCTCTGCTGTCCGCCCTGTGTCCCCTCCCATCCCACCCGCCTCAGCCACACCCCGTCCCTAGATTTCAACACCACACTGCACCCACAGCCTGCCTATGGGTTTACATTTCCAATACGACCTGTACCCCACAGAACTATGCCAGACTTAAAATTTATTAAGTTAAATATGAAGAATTCAAATTGGATTTAAAATTGTTTTAGCTAGTTCATACCGTAAAGCAACTGCAATCTCTGAATTAGTAATCTGATAAGCAGCTTTAGAATTATTTTACTATTTTAAAACAATTAAAAATAAGAGCAGTCTCGACACACAAATATTCATTTATTGATGTCGAAATTAAGAAATAGCATTTTCTTATCGTCTGGTTTAATATTTTGTTTTTAAATGCCATTCACTAAAAATAACTTAAAAAGTAGTTTTTGAACCACATAGAAACATCAATCTTTTACTAATTTTGGCCAAAATCAGTTACTATTGAACCAGTTTAATTTCTCTCAGTTCTTCATTACTCAGAGACTGACAATTAGCATCTGATTCAAATATGTGAGCAGAGAGTTTTATAAAGGATTAATTTAAAAATAATTAACCACTCAATGCAATCCCCATCAAAACTCCAGCAGCTGTCTTTACAGAAATGGAAAAGCCAAACCTCAAATTTATATGGAAGGACAAGTGCCCGTGAAAAGCTAAAGCAATCTTGAAGAATAAAATAGGAGGACTTATGCTTCTTGATTTCAAAACATACTATAAAGCTACAGTAGTTAAAACAGCATGGTACTGATATAATAATAGACATATAGATCAATGGAGTAGAATTGAGAATCCAGAAATAAATCCATGCACCTACAGTCAACTGATTTTTGACAAGAGTGCTAAGTCTATCCAATGGGAAGGGAAGATTGTCTTCAATAAATGGTGCTGGAAAAATTGGATTTCCATGTGCAGAAAAATGAATCAGGAGCCAGCCTTCACATCATACACAAAAACCAATTCAAAATGGCTCAAGGGCCTAAATGGGAAAACTAAAATCCTAAAATTCTTAGAAGAAAATGAAGGGGCAAAGCTGTGGGACGTAGTTTTTGGCGATGGGCTATCAGATATGACAAGAAAAGCATGAGCAACAAAGACAAAATATATAAATGGGACATCATACAAATTAAATACTTTTTTAAAAAAATGAAATTTAGATGAAGGTTTACAGAACAAACTAGTTTCTCGTCAAACAGTTAATACACACATTATTGTATGACATTGGTTAACAACTCCAAGACATGTCAACACTCTCACTTCTCAACCCTGAGTTCCCTATTACCAGCTCTCTCGTTCCCTCCTGCCTTCTAGTCCCTGCCCCAGGGCCAGTGCCCCCCTTTACTCTTGTTTTGTTCCATGGGTCCGTTCAGTCTTTGGCCAAAGGGTGAACCTCAGGAGTAACTTCATTACTGAGCTGAAAGGGTGTCTGAGGGCCATACTCTCAGGGTTTCTCCAGTCCCTGTCAGACCAGCAAGTCTGGTCTCTCTTTTTGAGTTGGAATTTTGTTCTACATTTTTCTCCAGCTCTGTCCATGACCCTCTATTGTGATCCTTGTCAGAGCACTCAGTGGTGGTAGCCAGGCACCATCTAGTTGTACTGGACTCAGTCTGGTGGCAGCCGTGGTAGATGTGGTCCATTAGTACAAATTAAATACTTTTGTGCATCAAAGGACTTTTTCAAAAAAGTAAAAAGACAGCCTACAGACTTGGTGAAAATTTTGGGATCCATATATCTGATAAGGGTCTAATATCAAAAGACATAAAATACTTCCACGAGTTAACTACAAAAAGACAAACAATCCAATCAAAAATTGGGCAAAGAACTTGAGCAGATATTTTACCAAAGAAGTTATTCAAATGGCCAACAAGCACATGAAAAGATGCTCAAAATCATTAACCATTAGGGGGATGCAAATCAAAGCCACAATGAGATGCCGTCTCACCCCTATTAGAATGGCAATGATGAAACAAGAAAAAAAGGTAAACGTTAGGTGTTGGTGAGGTTGTAGAGAAACAGGAACCCTCATCCATTGCTAGTGGGAATGTAAAATGGTATAGCCGCTGTGGAAGACAGTGTGGCGGTTCTTCCAACAGTTGAGTAGAGAACTGCCACATGATCCAGCAATTCCACTTTTAGGTATATACCCAAAACACCTGAAAACAGCGACACGAACAGACATATGTACACCAGTGTTCATTGCAGCTCTGTTCACAATTGCCAAAAGGTGGAAACAATCAAAATGTCCATCAACTGATGAATGGATAAACAAAATGTGGTATGTACATACAATGGAATATTACATAGCCATAAAGAAGAATGAAGTCATGATACATGCCTCAATATGGATGAAACTAGAAAACATTATGCTGAGCAAAATAAGTCAGTCACAAAAAGACAAATACTGTATGATCTTATTTACATGAAATAAGCAAAAATATAGAAACCAAAAATTATTAGTAGTTACCAGGAATGGAAGGGAGGGGAGAAGAGGGAGTTTTTGCTGAAATTGCATTAAATGTATGTTAACCACGGTAGAATAATTTGGAAAAGGATAGTGAGAATGGTTGCATAACTAGAAGAATGTAATCAATGTCACGGAATTATACATGTAGAAATTGCTGAATTGCTGTATGTTTTGTTGTGTATATTTTCACTACACACACACACACACACACACACACACACAAAAGAATTCAACAACTGCGGTTAGAAGACTGGGTAGGAAATTAAGTCTTCTGGCTATTGCTATCTTCCTAGCCTCTGTCGTTATCTTATATATCCAAGAAATTAACTTGGGAAGGAAAAGGGAAAAGTTCTTGTTTTCACATGCTGGTAAGACAGTCTAGTATTACTATGTCTAAATATAAGCTTTAAAATTACAGGCAATTGGTGGGGGCTCTGCCATTTTTGAAAAATAAGTAGACATATCTCCGCTTTTTAAGTTAAAGGTGAGAGGTAGAAAATACAAGCACGTTCAGAGCAGGCTCTAACACAGGGTTTCTGCGCTGAAATTAATTCCTTTTGTGTGTGTCCTTTCTAGCCACTGTCTTATGACTCCCACCCAGGTGATCAGGTGGGGCTGCGCAAGTAAGATAACTGTGTCCCACTGGCGGATTGGTCAGTTTTGCCTCAAAGAGAGCCAATTCCAGAGCGAAGAGGAGAGCCTACCACCACCAAAGAAGGAGAGGCCAACAGCAGAGACCAGCAGGAGACAGCACAGTGGGCTTCCCAGGCCTTGGAGGGAGAAAGCTGAGTGCCTTTGGGCAGAGACTGAGAACCTGGGAGAAGTCTACACCTGACCCAGGAATTTGGGACTTGCCAGCATCCACTACTGCGAGAGCCATTTCCTTCATATGGTCCGTGAGTTCTGTGAGAAGTTACAGCAAATTAGCAAACCCAAAGACAGGAAAGAGAGTACTGAGGCGAGGAGTAGTTGATGGCAGAGATGATGGAGTGGGACAGCAACTTGGAAAAGTTAGACATTTCGGACATCTTACCCTCCTCCTTAGAGGAACCAGTTTTGTGCTGATCCTTATAACAGAAATTATTTGTTTAGTTTCTCAAATTTGAATGTGCAAACAGATCACCTGTGAATCTTGTTAAAATGAAGGTTTTGATTCAGTAGGTCTGGGGCAGGTTCTGAAATCTCACATTTCTACCAAGCTCCCAGGTGACACCCATGCTGCTGGTCCAGGGACTATAGTTTGGTGACAAGGATGTAGGCTCTGGGTCTATTGGTGTAGTTAATTAGGCTTTCTATTGAGCTCAAGAGCTTCTTACTCATTTGTTGTCCCCAGCGCCTAGAGAGTGCCTAACTCCAAGATAACAGTCAACGAATATTTATAGAATTAATGAATCTTAGCCTTTCCATCTCTGAAAGAAAGTATTTTTCTCAAGTGTGTATGAGATAACAACCAAAAGAAAGTTGCACAGAGAGAATTTGAAAATTCACCAGCCCAAAAGTGCTCATCATCACACCTGTGTCCACTTTCTCTTTGTAGAAATGATAAATGCATTAGGAAGGTAAATAGCTTGGTAGGATTAGATGGTTATGAGGTAAAGGAGGATTCCTGAGAGGGTGGATATGGTAAATATGCTGGCAAATTAGAGAAAGGTTCTTTTCCCAGCAGACACAGTCAGGTACCAGTTTTCAAACTGTGCAGTTACAAACAGAGCCCCGGTGAGCATCCTTAGAAATGGAATCCATGTGCACAAACATGATAATTTCCTTCAAATTGTTATATTCCAAGGAAATTAAAAGAGAGTATGCATGTCCTTTCAATGGCATGCTGGAATGTTGTTTAACAAGCCCACCCAAGGATTATTTAATTCTCTAGGAAAACGTCCCTGTGTTTGACTTTGGTGTTAGCTGTGTGAATATACCACAAACACTGTGAAATTATATGTTACCTTTATAAGATTTCTGACCTGTACAAAGATTATCACAAAGGTTGTGGTTTTATTGCCCTGAAGAATATCACCCAGTTCTGTATCTAACCATGAATTTCATTCTAACATTTCTTTTTCAAAATGCTTATAAATACCAAATTTCTCAAAATGCTTTTGAACTAGTTTTACTAGATCCTTCATTAATGAGTTGAATAAATATTTGACATGTATTTGTTTTATATTTGTATAAGAGTTATGTTTTTAACTTTTTGAAAATTATGCTTTGACAGAATAAATTTTCAGAAGTATAACTGATCTCTATACATGTATTTAAGAAGCTATCCTTTCTAAACTCTATCTGAGGTGCCTCATCTGCACTGGGACCTTAACCAGATGTCAGCATCTTGGATTTGGGGCTGATGCTCACAGGGATGAGACTGGGGGCAGGGGCGGGGGGTAGGGGATGAGTGTATTTTGCATGTGAGGGGAGTGTAAATAATTTGTGGCCAGTGTCAAAACTGTGGCAATTTTTAAATATGTCCTCAAATTCTTTGGCACTCCTCCCTTGGTGCAGCCTAATGCCCCTCCCCTTGAATCTGAGCTGTACTTAATGACTTGCTTCCAGTGAGTAGAATGTGTGACTTCTGAAGTTAGGTCATAAAAGACATTATGGCTTCCATCATGCTCTTTCTCCTAGATTACTCATTCTGAGAAAAGTGACCAGCTGTAACTGAGCAATGCTCAAGCAGCCCTATGAAGAGGCCCACATGACAAAATTGAGGCCTTCTGCCAATAGCCACAGAGGACCTGAGGGAGGCCCCTTGCCAAGAGCTACGTGAGTGAGCTATCTTGGAAGCAGATCTCCTAGCCCCAGTCAAGCCTTAAGATGACTTAGCCCAGCTGGTACCTTGACTGCAACCTCGTGGTGGGCTCTGAGGCAGAACAACCCAGCTAACCTCCCCCAAACTCCTACTGTGCAGAAACCATGAAATAACAAACGTTTGCTGTCTTAAGCAGCTTAGTTTTAGGTGATTCATTACACAGCAATAGACAACTAATACAACTAGTTTATTAGGCACATATAGTTTAAGGCTTTTCATGTATATTGCAAAACTGCCTTCCTGAAATGTTACTCCAATTTATACTCCCACCAGTAGTTGCGAAAGAGTAGTCATTTCCCCACTCCCTACTCTCATTAAATTCTGTTTTTCTTTATTATCTTTTCCAAGGTGATTACAGAAAATGATATCTCATTGTTCTATAATTTTGTTTTTTTTATAGTCTCAAGTGAGGTTGAACTTTTTTTCATGTATTTATTGCCTATTTTGTGAATTTCTTGATCAGGTAGGTCCTTAGTATCTATTTTAAATCATTGTGTGAATATTCTCCTTTATTGACTTGTAAGGGCAGTTCTACTCTGTCTTATAGGGTCGCTATAAGTCGGAATTGACTCGATGTCAGTGGGTTTTTAGGGCTCTTTGGTGTTTTGGCGTTTAGGTATTTTAACCCTTTGTTTGCTGTTACGTGGCAAATATTTCTCCCAGTTTACCTATAAACATGTAGATGTCCCCTGGTGGTGGCCATGGAGATGCACTGCCTAGACCCCCTTCCAAGCAAGGACTTGCTACCAGCTGGCAGTTGGCAACCTTGAGTGGTCTCTTACCTCAACTGCAGAGAGCTGCCTTGCCCAAGCTCCTGCTCTTCCTGAGGTGACCTGCATCCATTGACTAATTGTTGTAGGGTACAGTGGTCCTGCCTTTTAGGCAAGCACTGTACCCCCTGACCCCCAACAGACCGTTTATATCCGGAGCCCTCCATAGGTTTAGTATTGCTGAGCCTACTTTGTAATCTGACCTCTCCTTCTGAGAAATCCTTCTTCCTTCACCTCCTGCGCACAGGTGTTGGTCTCTAATAAAAACCTTGTACATCAAACTTCATCTCAGCACGTGTTTCCAGAAAACCCAGCCTGTGAGATGTTGGAATTTATTTGCTTAACTGGTCATTGACATAAATACATTGCTACCTCTACACAAATTCGTTATCCTTGAAAATAGTGTCTTTTTGTTTTTATCATAGGGGAAACTTGTTTTTTTATAGAATGATCATTGAAATAAAACATACAAAAAACTGAGTACCATTAAAAATTGAGTCTTTGTCTAAAGATTCAAGGTCATCCCCCAGCCTCTCACAGCTATTATTCAAACTTGTTATCTATACTATGTTCTCCAAATATAGCCCCCTCTTTACTTTGGCATGGAAGCCCTGGTGGCATAGTGGTTAAGAGCTATGGATGCTAACCAAAAGTTCAGCAGTTCAAATCTACCAGGTGCTCCTTGGAAACTCTATGGGCAGTTCTCCTCTGTCCTATACGGTTGCTATTAGTTGGAATTGACTTGGCAGCAATGGGTTTGTTTTTGGTTTTTTGCTTTGGCATATATCCCCTGTCACTCACTATCCCTTTATCTTGCTTTAGTTTTCTTTATTGCATTTTATTTGAATATCTTTTATATTTATAACTGCCTTGTAGCACCTGGAATGGAGCATGATTGTAATAAGCATTCAATAAATATTGGTTGAATGGATAACTAGATAGACGAGTAAATGAACAAGTGACTCTGGGCCAAAAAACTGTATCCAGACCAATAATTTTCCCTCCTCAGGAAAACGAAGCATGGTTTTAACTTGCCTGTGTGCTGCCAATGGTGAATGTGCTTGGCTACTAACTGAACGGTTGGAGGTTTGAGGCTACCAAGAGGTGCCTTGGTGGAAAGGCCTGCGGATCTATTTCCAAAAATCAACGATTGAAACCCCTGTGGAGCACAGTTCTGCACTGACACACATGGCTTGCCATGAGTTGGAGTCAACATGATAACAACTGGTGGTGGTGGGATTGCTTGATCGAGTTGCCGAAAATATTCACTGTAGATACGCAGATGTATCCAGATTGCTCTGGAAAGCATTTTTTCTTTGTTCTTGTCTTTTTCACAGCCTCACCCCTGTTGCAAGCTGCAGAATTGCACAGCTTCAAAGGAACTGACAAGAAGGTTGTGCTCAGGTGGTCAGCAATGGCAACACATGGCTGGAAGTCCTCATTCTGCAGATGCCACTGTATCCTTGCTGCTTAAAAGCATCTTAATTTGTATAGTGTGAGGAAGGTATTATCTTCTAGTTACACCCCAAATTTCTAGAATCCTGGGTTAGTATCCAGCCCCCTAAATCTCATAGCTTCTGATCCTCTGTGATGGCTCCTATGTATCTGTTGATGTTGGGTACTTTCAGACTTCAGTGGCCTACTTCACTGTATCTTGTTTTTGTTTAGATTTCTCCCAACATTAGCTCATTGGATTGGAATGTGTTCGGCTCGTATTTTTTTCCAGACTATTTAAAGACAAGTGAACAAACTTGGGAAGGGTAATCAAGGTGACCAGGGGGCCTGAGATAGATCTAGGACTTTACCATCAATCCTCCTCGTCGGAAGCAGCCATTAACCTTATCATTGTTGAGTGAAAGGATGGAGTAGGGCCGGGGTCGATTTAGAGATTCCAGACTATGGGGCATAGCCACTCTTTCCAATTCTTTTGGACAAAGAGCTAACCTAAGGAGAAAACCTAAGTGCACAGAACACAGTAAAAGCACAGTCCATGTGTACATTTAAGTTCCCCTGCAGCATTTTTGTCACTTCTGCCCACAATGAGAGTGTCTTTAAGGTTGTCATTGTCCAGTAGCTTCCCACCTAAGAAGGAAGGATGTTTATGTTAAGTCTTTAAGCAGAAGCATCTTTCTAAGTTTCCAAATTAACCTTTTCCAATTTAAGTAATTTGTGGGGGACAAAATGTCATCTTTTGTTATTTTTTTCTCAGAAGGAATTGATTTTTTTTTTTTTTTCGTAAGAAAGAATTGAGAAAGGGACTGGACAGTGGGTAGGAGAGAGATGCTGATGAAGAGTGAGCTATTTGTATCAGGTGGGCACTTGAGACTGTGTTGGCATCTCCTGTCTGGAGGGGGGATGGGAGGATAGAGAGAGTTGGAAGCTGGCAAAATTGTCACGAGAGACTGGAAGAGCTGACTCATTAGGGGGAGAGCAAGTGGGAGTACGGAGTAAGGTGTATATAAACATATGTGACAGTTTGACTTGATTTGTAAACACTCACTTGAAGCTCAATAAAAGTTAATTAAAAAGAAAAAAGAAAGAATTGATTAGATAGAACAAATGCAGGAGATCCCAAATGTTGAAATTATCGGGAGATCTCTAAACTGCATAGAATCACATTTCTTAAAACACGGTTCTACCTGTGTTGCTGAGAAATCCATTAGCTCTTTGCATTTTTTTCAACATCATAATTATTGTTGTTGATTCCTCTATTATGAAGTATCTATTACGTGAATCTCATTGGGAGCAGCTTTTCTATCAGGATCAGCTCCTCGATTCTGTCAGGAGAGAGTTCCCTAGATTTGTTACTAAACATTGGCCCAGAAAAGAGAAAACATGAGCACGAGGAGCTTTGTTAGCCTGACATTGTGGTAACCTCCAACGTTTATCCTAAATGTTTTAGGATTCTTTTGAGTGACAAAAGCGTATTAGAGGAGACACCCAGGTTTTGGTGTCTTTTTTGTCTTCTTCTATGGAAACATGACCAGCTACCTTTTAATAGCCATAGAGGAAATAAAATCTTTTCCCCTGGTAGTGATTATTTTTGTTGGGTTTGTAATTTTGAGGTAACTGATGTGGGAAAAAGACCCATTTCTTCAAGGAAGGCAAGTAAGGAAAGAACCTGGTAAATTTTTCCAAGGAAGAGGAGTAGGTAAAATGTAAAATTATAGCCATGAAGAACTTGACTGTTCATGTGTTAATAATCTCTACTATATAAACTAACCAAAGGTTAAACTAACTAACAGCATATTACCCTTTGCTGTCAAGTCGATTCTGACTCATAGTGACCCTATAGGGCAAAGTAGAACTGCCCGATAGGGTTTCCAAGGAGCGGCTGGTTAGCAGCTGAGCATATTAAGACACAGGTAAATAGAGAATTAGTGAATTGAAATTAAAATCATTAAAAATCTGTAGGACAGGAATGGAAATAGCAAAGAAAGGATAAGATACATGAAAGATAAAATGAGAAATCCCAAAATATGTCTAGCAAAACTACAGAAGAAAACAGAAAAATAGAAGGAGGGCAATATTTGAAAAATTAAAGGCTGGAGATTTTCTTCAGTTGGAAAAAGAAAATATCAGAACCTGAGCAGGAAAAATAAAAACAAAATTACATCTAAACATATTGTAATGAAATAGCAGATGATCAAAACCAAAGAAAGAAGTCTTAAAAGCTACCAAACTAGCTGCCAAAGAATGGCAGTTATACTGGAGAAGACTTTTCAACAACAGTAGAAATCAAAAGACAAAGAAATTACTTTTCAAAGTTCTGAGAGAAAAAAAAAAATTCTGTATCCCTAGAATTCTATACCCAGGTGTGCTATCATTCAAGAGTGAGAGCAAAATGGTTATTTTTCTAGACAATCAATTTATTCACAGACCTTCCCTGAAACAACTGGTTAAAGCTGTACTATAAGAAGAGTAAGTTTTAATCATATTCAAGAAGCATATGGTAAGCATGTTGGTAAATCTAAATAAGCACTGACTATAAATAAAAACAATAGTATTAGTATTGACTAATGGAGTGTGTTGGGCGGGGATGTCAGGAGGAAAAACATGATGGAAATAAAGTATCAAAAAGTAACAACATGAAAAATAGGAGGTTGGTTTTGAAAAGTTCTAAGATCTTCATATTGTTAAGACAGAAACACTGTCTTTAATATGTAAGTAAATATTTAATTAAAACTTGAGGATAATTTGTTAAATTAATGGAAGGGGTAGAAAAAGGAAAATAAAAAAACAATAGAAGATAATAAAGGAGGGAACTATGGTAAATGGAAAGCACAGAACAATCTGATAAAAAAATGTAATGTATCAGTAATCAACATAAATGTAAATGGATTATATTTGTCTATTTAAATACAGAGACTCTAATATTCATTTAGAAAATCCATCTACGTGTTGCTTCCTCTTACTGGCTTGCACTTTTATTGATCAGAAGTTAACCTGTTCTTATTTGTAATGTGTCTTTTTTATTTGATTGTGTCTAAGATTTTCTTTTTATTGTTAGTTTTAAACAGTTTGACTATAAAATTTAGGTAACAGTTATCCCCAAATTGGTCTATAGATTTAACACGTCACAGCAAAAATCCCAGCAGGCTATTTTTATAGAAATTGACAAGCTTATTGTAAAACTTATACGAAAATGCAAAGAACCTAAAATAGCCAAAACAACTTTAAAAAATTGGAAGGCTTATGATTTATACTACCTGATTTCAAGTGACAGTGAAATTTTAAAGTGGTTCAGAGTCTTTCTAACCCTGAGTAGAGGGAAACAAAATGGGGCATTAAGTAAAGCCCACCACCCCCCCACCCCCGGCAGAACATATAGAACTAGAAACCAGGACCAGACTATACATAGAGGTAAAGGCGTCAGGAAGAGGCTCAGAAAGCCTTTCAGGAACTGCATGCTGACTTTTGCCCTTTGAGAAGTGGTGCCACCTTGGAGGTGTCTTTAAAATTATCTCAGCTCTACAGGGACAAAAGTGGCTGACATTAGTGAGGCACTTGTGCAAGTGTGCCTCCAGAACACTGAGACTGGGCAAACTGGATGTATACTGCCCCAAGGGAAGGGCAGCCAGGCATCTCCTCCTGACAGTCTCTTAGGAGTCTGTCTTAGCCTGGGCTCCCCCAAAAGTAGAGCCTGGCACGAAGTCCTGTGCAAGTACTTGATTGAGGCATGTGGCCTAGGGAGCAGAGTTGAGGGACAGGGAGCCTGAAGCTGGGAAAGCCAATACAAACTTGTCTAGCATATTGGCTACGGGAACTGATTGCTTGACCCTACGAAAAACCTGAAAAGCTGTAGGAAATACTTTACAGGATCTTCTGTTAGAGGGAAGAGAGGGGGAAGCATTTTCTCATCTCACTTTGGCTAAAGATTTGTCCTATTGGCGCTAATTCTCTCACATTTTCAGGCTGTGCATTTGTGGATATTGAACATTCTGAGGTGTTCTACACCACAGGTAAATGGTCGAGCCCCAGAACAGGAAACAAGGGACCATAGCATAGGTCTGAGACAGAAGCTCTCAGTCTGCACTGCCTGAAACTAGGTGGAGCCCATGCAGAACTGGCTGCAGTGGCTGGAATAGAAGACAGGTAAGACCCAGGGGATCCAGAGGTGACACGTACGAAGCGTTCAATATGTATGATGTCTTATCTCTGCCTCCAAACAAAGGATCTGGAGTTGCAGGACTATTTTTCTGGACCACAAAGTAAGATGACCCAAGGTGGTATGCTGAAATCAGACTGCACAGCAGTAACAGCGGAAAGCAAATCCCCTGTGTCACTGCGAAGGTAGCTGCATTAGCAGCCGGAAGCTACAAATTAGCATAAGGCAAAGGAGGCTAGAGCAAGGAGCAGCATCTGGCATCCTTTGGCACAATCAGTGTGATCTGATCAAGGCTCACTGGTGAGCACCATGGGAACCAGCTTCAGTAGGGCTGTGTCAGGAATAGGAAGGCATGTGGGGGATTTGTCTTTGGATCTGCGGTGGATAAGCTCTCCACTCTCAAGCCACTATGGCTTGAGGGACATTTGGGAACTTGAGGCACTTGGGGCAGTCAGTATCGCTCACCGAAGATACTGTAGGGATGAGAATGGCCATAGCTGGAAACGTGCGTTGGGTAGGGGTTATCAGAAGCAGGAATGGTACCTTTTGGCACTGGGGAGACCAGAGTGGTGTCTCCTTGGTCAGACTTGGTGAACCAGAGAGATCTGAATTCTCCTGGGGAAGAGCGAGCCTAAGGTCTTGGGATGAGAACATGTGTGACAAAGACCATCTAATCCAAGGATGATATTCACTTACTCAACAGCAGATATAGCATAGGCTCTGGCTAGTAAGGGTAGGTGCTTGTTAGAAGCAACCAGTGGGACATACGGGGCATTCAGATGAACATCGACTCTGATCCATGCCTTGTCTTGCACTACCTACTGTAGCTTACAACAACGGTAATACTAGATTAAAAGCAGAGTGGGGGGTAGATTTTGTCTTGTGTCCTGGCCATGATCTATTAATAGTTGCTGCCTGGAATGCTGTTTTGAGAAGGATTCTATCGGGAAAGGGTGCTCTGATTAATGATCAGTTAGTATTTTTAGTGATAGCACTATGAGTTGGAATCAACTCTACAGCAACAGGTTTTTAATGGCTATGGGTGCAGAGCTGGAGATGTTCATGTGTGTACTGTATTATAGATGAACCGGCCCTGGGCTAAATGATATTTACACTCATTCAACAAATATTTATTAGTCCTCTACTGTGTGCCTAGCACCTTGTTAAATACAAAGTCAATACAGAGATGAAAAATGCACAATTCCTATGCTAAAGAAGATCACAATCTAGTTAGGAAGACAGACAAGTACATAGATCATTTTAACACAAACAACAATAGCATTTATAGAGATATACATGGGTTAGAGAAGAGGAAGCATTTTTTCATCGCACTTTGGCTAAAGATTTGTCCCCTGGGCACTAATTCCCTCACACTTTCAGGCTGCATACTTGAGGACACATAAAGGAACATAACTTAAACAGACTTTCCAACTATATTAATTTAGGAAAAGATATAAATGGTTGAAATCAGTGTTCATATAAGGAAGAGAGAATCAGGGCAGCAAACGCCCACTTCATAAACTTAGCTGCATGAAGTCCAGAAGTCATGGAAAGCTGAACACCCTGAGTTATCAGCATTTTTGTTATCTAAGTCTATCTCTATAGGGTCACTATGAGTCAGAATCAACTCGATGGCAATGTGTTTGGGTTTTTTTGGTTTATCTCAATTTAGATTTTGGGGGCACTTTTTTTTTGTAGGTCAGGCCTAGGGCAAACTGGTGCCAATTAGTAAGCTTCTGATTTTCGCAACAGTAAACTTTTTAAAAATTGATGTACGCATTCCAAAGGGCTTGTGGATTCTAGAGGCAGTTGATACCATCATGTGCTCTGCCAGCCTCCAGAGTGGGCCTGTGTGCCAGTGGGAGGGAGAACTGGGAGGCAGAGGGAAGGCTTAACAAAAGTGCTTTAAATCTCGACACTATTAAAAGAGAAACACAGAGATGGAGAGAAATCATTAAGCTCCTTAAGCTAAAGCCCTGGGAAGCAGCTCCGCTTTTCTTTAAAAAAGCATATGAGTTCAGAGTTAAACATAGTTAATTCCAACCAATGGATGGAGAAAAACACATGCATGTTCAGTAAGGTTGAATGTAACTCCATTTAGCTATCCCTTTGCCTCCAATCTGGATGTGAGGAGAAGCCAGCGTCTGGCCCTTCTGCTCTCCGTGACACATCAGACTGAACAATGAGCTCATGGACCACCTTCTCCAAGCTTAAATCCAACTGAAGGCAGAAATGTGAGGACACTGAAGCCCAGAGCAGTCAATGGCTTGCCCCAAGTCCCTCATTCATTCACTTCACACGTATTTGTTGAGCATCCCTCAGTGCTGGGTTCTGTGCAATATCCACATGACTACACTACAGAGGCCAATTCCAGACCAGAATCTGTAACTCCAAATTACCCAGTGAGGCCTTTTCCACTGTCCCACTCTGCTCTGCCACCCTGTCTGTGGCCACTGAAGGCACATGAGGATGTGATTCCATGAGACTGGGGCTTCTAGGAGTGCAGGGCAGAGAGAAGAAACAGTGAGTCTCAGCTTCAGATAAGGGATAGGCTCTGGGGCTTGCTTGGATAGAGAGAGAAAAGAAGTGGCTGTGGCTTAGAAGAAGATTCTCCTCATTCTGGAAGGAAGTGAAGAATGAGTCCCAGAAGTAGAGGGGTAAGGCAGTGCCTCAGGGAAATGGCCTGCATGGTCCCCCTCAAGGGTGGTGCCCTGGGCACCAGTATCCCAGCCTCAACTAGCCTGCCCTGGGCAAGCTGGTCATGAAAGTAGTGGTGTTGCCTGTCTTTTAAGGGCCATAAGAATGTACGACTTAAGAACAGAAGGCCCTCTAGAAGTATGGACTGCATGAGAACACATGGCCTTTGCAGTACATGTGAGAGTGGGAGGAAAGGGCCATGATGATGACCAAGCTTACAGTTTCAACAAACTCTGGATTGTGGGAGCTCAGGTTTTGGTTAAATTTTATTTTAAAAAAGGAAGTATCAGTTGTGTCTTGATCTGAGGGTTGTTACAAAATTAAACCATTCCCCCAAGTAAAGCTCACTGTGATGGTTAAGGTTGAGTGTCAACTTGGTTGGGCCATGATTCTCAGTGGTTTTGTAGTTATGTAATGATGTAGTCTACTCCATGATGAGATCTGCTGTAAGCAGCCAATCAGTTGAAAGGGAGTTTCCTTGGGAGTGAGGCCTACCTCCAGTGTATGAATGGGTGTTCTGCAAGGCTCTCTCCTTGAATCCTGCATCCTGCTCTGGTTCTTTGGACTTGAACTAGCAGTTTACGTACTGATTTTGGGATTCGTCAGCCTCCACAGCCTGAGAGCCAGCAGGCTGCTGTCTGACCTGTGAATTTTGGGTTTGTCAGCCCCCACAGCTATGTGAGTCAGGAGAACCATCCATACTGATGCCTGACCCATGGACTTGGAATTTGTCTACTTCTACAACCACATGAGCCATTTCCTTGAGAAAAATCTCTCTCTCTCTATGTATATATGAATGAACATATATACACTTCACTGGTTTTTTTTCTCTAGAGAACTCAGCCTGAAACATTTGGTACCGAGAGTGGTTCTAGAGAAAAAAAAAATGTAAGGATGAGTTTTCTAAATTGGTTCTCAAGTGTGGTTAGTCTTAAAGATGTTGATGACTCTCCTTCCAGTAGTAAAGAGGGCACTGCTAATCCATGGCATCAGGTGGCAATAGAAATATGCAAAATATCACCACCAATAGATCAAGTATTGGTGAGAGGTGAGGCTCTGGGTGATCACATGTTTGATACTTTCCTACAATTTTACCCACCAACTCACCTTATAACCTGAGCTGTCTAGCATGAACTGGGTGTTGTCTGACCCACAGAGCCATAAACTGAGATGCACACTTCAGACGTGCACAACAGCACTCTATTGTTAAATGGAAGTGGTATACACAAAATTGGCCCTGAGCAGGACCTAAAGCCTCAAGTAAGTTGCATGAAGAAGTGGCCCAAATGCCCATGGTCTCCACTCCTGTCACATTACCTGCCCTCTCCCAATCTGCACCTATGACCTCATGGGGAGTTCCCTATGATCAACTGAGTGAGGAAGAGAAAACTCATGACTGGTTTACAAGTGGTTCTGTACTATATGCAGGCATCACTTGAAAGTGGACAGTGGCAGCACTACAGCCCCTTTCTGGGACCTCCCTGAAGGACAGTGATGAAGGAAATCCTCCCGATGGACAGAACTTTGAGCAGTGCACCTGGTTGTTCACTTTTCCTGGAAGAAGAAATGAAGAAATGTGTGATTGTATAGTGATTCACAGGCTGTGGCCAATGGTTTGGTTGAATGGTCAAGAACTTGGAAGGAATATGATTGGAAAATTGGTGACAAGGAGATATTGGGAAGAGGTTATGTGGATAAAAAATGACCTCTCTAAATGGGCCAAAGAAGTGAAGATATTTGTGTCTCATGTGAATGGTTACCAAAGGGTGACCTCAGCAGAGGAGGATTTTAACAATCAAGTGGATAAGATGATGCATTCTGTGGAAACCAGTCACCTCTTTCCCCAGCTATTCCCATCATTGCCCAATGGGCTCATGGACACAGTGGCCATGGTGCAGAGATGGAGGTAATGCATGGGCTCAGCGACGTGGGCTTCCACTCACCAAGGCCAACTTGGCTACAGCCACTGCTGAGTGCTCAACCTGCTAGTAGCAGAGACCAACACTGAGTCCTCATTCCTTGAGGTGATCAGCCAGCAACCTGGTGACAGGTTGATTACATTGGACCACTTTCTTCACGGAAAGGGCAATCTTTTGTTCTTACTGGAATAGACACTTACTCTGGATGCAGATTTGCCTTCCCTGTGTGCAGTGCTTCTGCCACAACTACCATTCATGGACTTACAGAATGCATTATCCACAGTCATGGTATCCCACCCAGCATCACTTCGGATCAAGAGACTCACTTCACAGCAACTAGTTTTGCTTCTCTGGAGAATCCAGCCTAAGACATTCATTGACCTCATCACAGATGTGCTTTCCTCTTCAGGCACAAAGTCTAACACATAAAACCATCCAATAAATATCTGAATGAATGAAAGCATGTATTCTTGTGTCTTAGTTATTTAGTGCTGTTATAACAGAAATACAAGTGAGTGGCTTTAAAAAACAGAAATTTATTTTCTCACAGTTTAGGAGGCTAGAAGTCCAAACTGAGAGCATCAGCTCTAGAGAAAGGCTTTTTCTCTGTGTGGGCTCTGTTTCTTTTCACCTTGTCTCTTTTCAGCTTCTGTTTCTTTGTTCCTTGGAGATCTCATGTGGTGTGGCATCTGTCTCCCCCTTTTCTCCTTGCTTGCTTGCTCACTGAATCTGCTCTTTTTATATCTCAAAAGAGATTGACTTGAGACATATCCTACACTTATACTGCTGCATTAACATAAAGAAAACCCATTCTCACATGGGATTATAACCACAGATATAGGGGTTCAGACTTACAATTCATATTTTGGGGAACATATAACACTCCTCCAGGAGATGTCAACCCCCACCCCCTTTTTTGCTTGGCTTTAGTTTAATGACATCTGCCAATATAAAGAAGGCTAAAGGCCTTCCCCCCATGTGTCTGTCAGTTTGTTGTCCTGTGGGGGTAGTGTGTTGCTGTGATGCTGGAAGCTATGCCACTAGTATTCAAATACCAGCAGGGTCATCATGGCGGACAGGTTTCAGCTGAGCTTCCAGATCAAGACAGACTAAGAAGAAGGACCCGGCAGTCTAGTTCTGAAAAGAATTAGCTGGTGAAAACCTTATGAATAGCAGTGGAACATTGTCTGATATAGTGCTAGAAGATGAGCCCCTCAGGTTGGAAGGCACTCCAAAAAATGACTGGGGAAGAGCTGCCTCCTCAAAGTAGAGTCAACCCTAATAATGTGGGCGGAGACAAGCTTTCAGGACCTTTATCTGCTGATGTGGCATAACTAGAAATGAGGAGAAACAGCTGCAAACATCCATTAATAATCAGGATGTGGAATGTACAAAGTATGAATCTGGGAAAATTGGAAACTGTCAAAAATGAAATGGAATGTGTAAAGATCCATATCCTAGGCATTAGTGAGTTGAAATGGACTGGTATTGATCATTTTGAATTGGACAATCATATGGTCTACTACGCCGGGAATGACAACTTGAAGAATGGTGTTACATTCATCATCAAAAAGAACATTTCAAGATCTATCCTGATGTACAGTGCTGTCAGTGATAGGGTTATATCATATGCCTACAAGGAAGTCCAGTTAATACAACTATTATACAAACTTACACACCAACCACTAAGGCCAAAGAGGAAGAGATTGCAGATTTTTACCAACTTTTGCAGTCTGAAATTGATCAAAGATGCAATCAGGATGCAACTGATAATTACTGGTGATTTGAATGCAAAAGATGAAAACAAAGAAGAAAAGTCAGTAGTTGGAAAATATGGCCTTGGTGATAGAAACGAAGCCAGAGATTGCATTAGAGAATTCTGCAAGACCGATGACTTCATCACTGCAGATATAAACCATGACTATAAACGTGGACCTCACCAGATGGGATACACAGGAATCAAATCAACTACATCTGTGGGAAGCCACGATGGAAAAGCTCAATATCATCAGTCAGAACAACACCAGGGGCTGACTGTGCATCAGATCATCATCACTCATATGCAAGTTCAAGTTTAAACTGAAGAAAATTAGAACAAGTCAACAAAAGCCAAAGTATGACCTTGAGTATATCTCACCTGAATTTAGAGACCATCTCAAGAATAGATTTGACGTGTTGAAGATAGAAGAACAGTCAAGTTGTGGAATGACATCAAGGACATCATACTTGAAGAAAGCAAGAGGTCATTAAAAAGACAGGAATGAAAGAAAAGACCTAAATGGATGTCAGAAGAGACTCCGAAACTTGCTCTTGAACTTCGAATACCCATTACTGTTACCTGTTTCCATTGAGTCGATTCCGACTCATAGCAACCCTATAGGACAGAGTAGAACTGCCCTGTAGGGTTTCCAAGGAGTGCCTGGTGGATTCAAACTGCCAACCTTTTGGTTAGCAGCTGTAGCTCTTAACCACTACGCCACCAGCATTTACAGGTTTTAACATCGAGTAGCTAAAGCAAAAGGGAAAAAAAGATGAAGTAAAAGAGCTGAACAGAAGATTTCAAATGGATCAACAAGACAAAGTAAAGTATTATGATGACATGTGCAAAGACCTGGAGATAGAAAGCCAAAAGGGAAGAACATGCTCAGCATTTCTCAAGCTGAAAGAACTGAAGAAAAAAATTCAAGCCTCAAGTTGTAATACTGAAGGATTCTATGGGGAAAATATTAGATGACACAGGAAGCATCAAGGTGGAAGGAATATACAGTCACTATACCTAAAAGAATCAGTCTATGTTCAGCCCTTTCAGGGAGTAACATATGATCAGGGACCTATGGTACTGAAGGAACAAGTCCAAGCTGCACTGCAGGCATTGGCAAAAAACAAGGCTCCAGGAATTGATGGAATACAAATTGAGATGTTTCAACAAACAGATGCAGCTCTGGAAGTGCTCGCTCTTCTATGCCAAGAAATTTGGAAGACAGCTACCTGGCCAACCAACTGGAACAGATCCATATTTATGCCTATTCCCAAGAAAGGTGATTCAACCAAATGGTCAAATTATCAAACAATATCATTAATATCAGATGCAACAAAATTTTGCTGAAGACCATTCAAAAGTGGCTGCAGCAGCGTATCAACAAGGAACCACTAGAAATTCAAGCCAAATTTAAAAGAGGACATGGAACCAGGGATATCCTTGCTGATGTCGGATGGATTTGGGCTGAAAGTAGAGAATACCAGAAAGATGTTTACCTGTGTTTTATTGACTGTGCAAAGGCATTTAACTGTGAAGATCATAACGAATTATGGATAACATTGTGGAGAATGGGAATTCTGGAACAATTTATTGTACTCATGAGGAATCTGTGTGTGGATCAAGAGGCAGTCGTTTGAACAGAACAAGGTTCTGCATGGTTTAAAGTCAGGAAAGGTGTGCATCAGGGTTGTATCCTTTCACCATGCCTATTCATTCTGTATGCTGAGCAAATAATCTGAGAGCTGGACTATATGAAGAAGAATGGGGCATCAGGATTGGAGGAAGGCTCATTAGCAACCTGCATTATGCAAATGACCCAACCTTGCTTGCTGAAAGGGAAGAGAATTTGAAGCACTTACTGGAGAAAATCAAAGACTACAGCTTTCAGTATGGATTACACCTCAACATAAAGAAAACAAAAATGTTTACAACTGGTCCAATAAGCAACATGATGATAAATGGAGAAAAGATTGAGGCTGTCAAGGATTTCATTTTACTTGGATCCACCATCAACACCCATGGAGGCAGCAGTCAAGAAATCAAAAGATGCATTGCATTGGGAAAGGCTGCAAGAGATCTCTTTAAAGTGTTAAAAAGCAAAGATTTCACCTTGAGGACTAAGCTGCGCCTGACCCAAGCCATGGTGTTTTCAAATGCCTCACATACATGCAAAAGCTGGATGATGAATAAGGAAGGTGGAAGAAGAATTGACGCCTTTGAATTGCAGCGTTGGTAAAGACTATCGAGTATACCATGGCCTGCCAAAAGAACGAACAGACCTGTCTTGGAAGAAGTACAACCAGAATGCTCCTTAGAAGCAAGGATGGTGAACCTATGTCTTACAGACTTTGGACATGTTATCAGGAGGGATCAGTCCCTGGAGAAGATCATCATGCTTGGTAAAGTAGAGGGTCAAGAAAAAAGAGGAAGATCCTCAATGAAACAGATTGACACAGTGGCTGCAACAATGGGCTCAAGCATAACAACGATTGGGAGGATGGTGCAGGACCAGGCAATGTTTTGTTCTGTTGTACATGGGGTCGCTACGAGTCGGAACTGACTCAATAGCACCTAACAACAACAAAGGCATACCAAAAGCCAAAACCAAACCCTGTGTCATCGAGTCAATTCTGACTCATAGCTACCCTATAAGGCAGAATAGAACTGCCCCATAGGTTTTCCAAGGAGTGGCTGGTTGATTTGAACTGCCAACCCTTTGGTTAGCAGCCTGAGCTCTTACCCACTGTACCACCAGGGCTCTGGCTAAAGGCTAAAGGCATAATTCAGGAAATGCAGAAATGGTTGTGTTTGCCCAAAACAATTTAAAATTCTTTCAACTTACAAACAGTGTAAATTATGTAACTTATCAGCTTTCTCTCTTCTAGCAGAAAAAGAAAAAAAGAGTCAAATTGATGGCCTATTGTGCACATTTTTTTTATTAGCCTCTGACTGGACTATATTTCATGTCCTTGTCCTTGTTTTTTTTTCTTTCTTCTTCTTTTTTTTTTTTCCTCTTTCCTGCTTTAATTTTATATCTCTTTGCTGTAGTCTTTGTATCTTAGTAAAGCATCTAAATCCTTTTTGGAACAAGATAAGGATGGAAATAAATACATAACCTCATGAGTAGAGGTAGCTTAGTGTGCAGGTCCTCTAAGTAGATACTGTCTCTCTGCCATGTGTTTAATACAGATGTGGGAGGTGAGGCAGGTCTCTAAAGTGAAGATTACTGAGTCACCTTGGAGGAACCCTGGTGGTACAGTGGTTACATAAGTACTTGGCTGCTAACCAAAAAACTGGCAGTTTGAACCAACAGCCACTCCTCAGGGGAAAAATGTGCCAGTCTGCTTCCACAAATATTTCAGCCTCAGAAACCCTATGGGGCAGTTTTACTCTGTCCTACAGTGTTGCTATGAGTTGGAATCAACTTGATGGCAATGGGTTTGGTTTTTGTGCTTGGCTGTTGGCAGTCATTCATTCAGTGGGAGCTGTGCCATTCTGACAACTTTGCATCTTTTTTCTTCTGGACCCAGAGACAGGTATATGTCTAAGAGTAGAACTATTTTTGTTAGTTGTTATCAAGTCGGGTCCAACTCACGGTGACCTCATGTATAACAGAACGAAACATTACCCTGTCCTGCACCATTTTCACGATCATTGGTATGTTGGAGCCCATTGTTGTTGCTATTGTGTCATTTTCACTGACCCTCTACCAACCATGATGTCCTTTTCTAGTGCTTGGTCTTTTCTGATAATGTATTTTTTTTTTTTTTATCCAAAGTAAGTGAGTTAAAGTCTCAACATCCTTTCCATCCTAATTACATTCTGATCGCATTTCTTCTAAGAATTGAATACCAAAACCCAACCAGTTGCCGATGAGTCAGTTCCAACTTACGGTGACTCCGTGTGTGCAGAATAGAGCTGTGATCCACAGAGTTTTCAAAGCTGTGACCTTTCAGTAGCAGATTGCCAGGCTTTTCTTCTGAGGCACCTCTGGTGGGTTCAAACCAGCAACTTTTCAGTTAGTAGCCCAGTGCTTAACTGTTTGTGCCTCCCAGCGATTCCTTCAATTGGATATTGCCAGTCTGAGAGCTAAGGCTCACCGGACTGATCCCAAAACAACATCGTTCTCAGGCTTTTTTTTTAACAATTGGCCCTCAAAAGTTCTGAGAGCACCAGTGAGATTCCTGCATCATAACACTTTTGTGTCTGCTATTTCCCTATTGGCTCTGTAGAACTGCCTCCTGGATCTTTTTCCTCAACTTTGAGCCACAGGATGTGTCTTAGTCATCTAGTGCTGCTGTAACACAAATACCACAAGTGGTTCGCTTTCACAAAGAGAACGGTGTGTGTCAGGGATATTATACATTATATATCGTATATATATAAACTAACCCATTGCCGTCGAGTTGATTCCGACTCATAGCAACCCTATAGGACAGGGTAGAACTGCCTCACAGGGTTTCAAAGAAGTGGCTATTAGATTCAAACTGCTGACCTTCAGGTCAGCAGCCGAGTTCTTAACCACTGCGCAACCAGGGCCCCATTTGCGTGCGTGCGTGTGTGTGTGTGTGTGTGTGTGTTATTTTTGTTACAAAAGTACATATAACATAGCTTTACCACAAATAGCAGAATCTTTTCTAAAAGTAAAATACTGCACTGAACTTCAATACACAGATGTAAAAGCAGTGGCATCACCAGGGCTGGTGTCACCCAGTAGGGTAACTCACGGTATCACCCCCTCATGCTAATTACCACAATATTGTAGCTAAAACACCAGAAAATTTGACAAAATCAGCAACTAGAAAAACACGGCAGCAACAAAAACCACAGTGCATGCAGACAAAACTACGTGACTTGAAGCATTATTGTAATTGGGTAATAATGACAGTTCTGACCAGAGCACATCAGAAGGTCCAAAAAGTGATCAGCATATAGTTTTAACCTTTTAGGTATGTTGGTACATATAAGCTGGGCTTATGAAAAACATTTTCATTGTTGTAACTAACTACAGGGATACTTTTATAAAAAATAATAGATTTCTGCTGAAACACTGCATGTAGACTGTCATTTTGGTGTCACCGCCTACGCCAGTGTCACCTGGTGCAGTCTGCACTCCAGGCACCCGCCTGGTGACTCCACTATAGAAGGTGGAGCTGGATGAAGTGAGGGAGATTGTGGGGTGTGTGGATAGAGGCAGAGAGACAATCCCGGCCCTCATCAGCTCCAGGGAGCACAGATTGAAAACCTCCGTGCTAGCGGACTCAAAGGTGAATTAGCTACCCTCCATTGAGCAGGACAAACATATAAACCACGAATAAAACACAGAGAGACAGGGCTATGATGGAGAGGGCATTGGAGTCCACAGAAAAGGTCACCTAAGCCTTAATGGGTGAAAATACGGGGCAAGAAGTACTAAGTGTTGAGGGCATGCACACAGCTCAGGCGGGCAGAAGGAAGGCCTGCGGCAAAACAGAGGAGAGATGGGGAGCAGCCAGCTGATCAGACACCTGCGTGCCATTCTAAGGAGTGTAGATTTTCTCCAAACTTACCTGAATCCTATGGCAGATATCAAGCATCAAAGCAGAGGAGGGACACTACAGATTCTCAGATTAAAGGGGTAGGAGGGAGTGCGGCCACAGGGCCAACTGAAGACAAGGGGGCCTGTTACTGTTGCAGGGGAAGGACCAGGTTTATAAATTCGTTCTTGGAGCATTGTGTCCCGCTGTTCCCAGACCCTGTTAAGCTTCTTGTCCTGTCTTCGTCTCTTGCCTCTGTCTCCATTACACTCCAAAAAATTTATTTCTCCGCAACTCCCTGACCCAGAAAATGGATACAAACGGGAATATCAATGGCATCCTTTCACGGTAATATTCTTAGTTTTCTCTTTCTCTCACTGGCTAAGAATTGCCTAAATTATTCCTGTCACTAAGATTTCATTTATTTATTTACTTATTTAAAAACAAAGCCTGGCATGTAGTAGAAATTCAATCAATGCTTGTGAAAACTAGAGGATCTTGACATTTCTTCAACTCTGATACCATGATTGTTAAGGTGGCCTTTAAGGAGGGAGATGGCGTATGACTCATAGTAGGTGACCGAGCTGTGTGCTGTTTTAACAGGAGGAGGGCTGGTGTCAAGTAAATTGCACTACTTGGATTTGGAGTTCTTTGGATTTTGGAGTGCCATTTCTGATCTTAGCTATGATCAGACAATTACCTGAAGAAATTAAATGCACTTCTCTGGGCCTCAGTTTCCTCATCTGTGAAAAAAAAAAAAAAGGCCTATCACCTTACAGAATTGTTGTCAAGTTAAATGTGACAATGGTACATAAGGAAATCATCCTTTACCTTGCCTCTGGGTGATAGGGAGATGTCTTAGTCATCTACCACTGCTATAACAGAAATACCACAAGTGAATGGCTTTAACAAAGAGAAATTTATTTTCTCACAGTCCAGTAGGCTACAAGTCCAAATTCAGGGTGTCAGCTCCAGGGCAAGGCTTCCTATGTCAGCTCTGTAGGAAGGTCCTTCTCGTCAGTCTTCCCCCGCATTAGGAGCCTCTCCGCACAGGAACCCTGGGTCCAAATGACTCGTCTGCTGGCTTCTCTCTCTCTTTTTTTTTTTTTTCAATTTTTATTGTGCTTTAAGTGAAAGTTTACAAATCAAGTCAGTCTCTCACACAAAAACTTATATACACCTTGCTACATACTCCCAACTGGTCTCCCCTTAATGAGATAGCCCACTCCTTCCCTCCACTCTCTCTTTCCTTGTTCATTTTGCCAGCTTCTAACCCCCTCCACCCTCTTATCTCCCCTCCAGGCAGGAGGTGCCAACATAGTCTCAAGTGTCCACTTGATCCAAGAAACTCACCCCTTACCAGCATCCTTCTCCAACCCACTGTCCAGTCTAATCAATGTCTGAAGAGTTGGCTTTGGGAATGGTTCCTGTCCTGGGCCAACAGAGAGACATGAGGGACCTCATACTACCAAGAAAGCAGTACTAGAGTAAAGCATGTCCTTTGGACTCAAGGTTCCCGTGCAGAGACGCTCCTAGGCCGCAGGAAGATTGATGACAACGACCTTCTTCCAGAGTCAACAGACAGAAGAAAGCCTCCTGGAGCTGGTACCCTGAATTTGGACTTCTAGCCTATTGACTGTGAGAGAATAAGTTTCTCTGTTAAAGCCATCCACTTGTGGTATTTCTGTTATAACAGCACTAGATGACTAAGACACTGAGATATGAAAACACTTTAGCGTAGATGTACCTTGTTGGCAAGAGATCAAGAAAGGCAGTGTGGGACAGAGCTTAGGTCAAGTATGGGATCATTCACCAGTCACCATGAATACAAAGTGTAGAAAGGAAGAAAACCTTAGGAGTGTGCTGTTTACCACTAGCATTGCAAATGTTCACTCTTATCAGTGAACTCATGGGATTTCTACCACTTGATTTCCCTCTGTTGGAGACTCTGTTGGAGAGACAGTGTTACATAGTGATTCTTGCGGCCCAAATTTCAGAGTGCTGCTCCCATAATCAGTGTAGCTGTTTTTGTTGTTAGGTGCTATTGAATCAATTTTTTACTCATAGAGACCCCATGTGACCGAGTAGAACTGCCTTATAGGGTTTTCTAGAATGTAATCTTTAGGAAAGCAGATCACCAGATCTCTCTCCTGCAGACCTGCTAAGTGAGTTCAAACCATTGACCTTTTAGTTAGCAGCCGAGCTCTTAACGATCGTACCACCAGCGCTCCTTAATTTGTGTAGTTAACACATTTATTGTAAATCCAAGTTAACATATTAAACTGACCCCACTGACAATTCTAGTGGCAAAGTTGCCCTCTGTCAGAAAGATGGCAGCCTCTGACCTACTGCCATGTGTAGTGACTTTAATTCCATTCTTTATTCTCTTCTCCATAGTTTCAGAAAGGAAAATTGAATTATGAAGAACTTGCCAGAGAAAAATTATCTGGCAAGGAACGGTCTTCATAGGGACAAAGAATTTTACCTCTTTCCATTGAGTCCCCAAACCTAGGTATCTCAGAGAACTGTGTATATGAAGTACCAGTTGCCACTGAGTCAGTTCCAACTCATGGCGACATTATGTGTGTCAAAGTAGAACTGACCCACAGGTTTTCAATGGCTGATGATTTGGAAATAAATCGCTACAGCTTTCTTTCAAGACACCTCTGCATGGACTCGACCCTCCAATCTTTCAGTTAGCAGGTAAGCACATTAACAGTTTGCACTTCCCAAGGACTTCATACGAAGTACAGCAAGTATCAAAAGTAGAGAAGATGGAAAATAATTAAACGCAAACACGACAGGAGAAAGCAGAAGCCCTTTGACTGCTGAAAAAAATTATCTTCAGACAATATCGTTTTAGCTCATTGTGTTTACTCACATCACTTTCCTGTTGCTGGAACTCAAGAAGTAACAACTTGTGGTCATGAGGCTCCATATCCATGCATTATAGCTTCTGCTTGGCAGTAAAAGAATATGTGGCTAGGCAACTTTGGTTGAATGCTTGAAATTCTACTACATTATCATTTCTTACAGAACAAGACTTTCGAGCTCATGAGCTTCCAGAGGAAAATAACTCCTCAGCTCATCTGCCCTTATTAAGTTCAGACTTGAGTGCTCACTCTTCTTCCATTATATACACAATTTTCTTTCCATCCTGTTTTCTTTTCAAGACATGTAAAGTCGGCCTGAAATTTGCACGCTGTTCATTTATTTTTAAATTGTGGAATTTCTGAAGAGGTTACATGAAATGGTAAAAACTGTCAAATATATATGCCATATAGAGAAATGTAAATGTTTTTATTGTAAAAGAGATATAAATGCTTCTGTACTTCAATTCCAGTAAAACTGGCAGTAGTTCTTAAACACAATGCACCCACTTGAATTCTCTGTATAAAAAATGTCATTTTTTGGCAAGCTGTACCATGAATTCAAAGTATCTTTAATTTGAGTCTTGCAAATCATAACTAGTTTTATTTCCAAAATGTCTGATTTTACTGGAAGAGCCTTGAGTTTGTTCACAGATGCCTAACAAACCAGTTTAAGTAGTTCTTATCCAGGCTAGATAGCGGCTTTTTTGTTTCTTTGTTTTTTAAATAATCTTTTATTGTATTTTCAGTGAGAGTTTACACAGCACACTAGGTCCCTATTCAACAATTTCTACACAAATTGTTCAGTGGCATTGGTTACATTCTTCACAATGTGTGAACATTCTCATTATTCCTGTTCTGAATGTTCCATTTCTGAAGCAGGCAGTCATGAAAGGGTTATTAACCATCCCATAATAGTTGTTTTTCAGAAAAGCCTACTCTAGCTACATTCTGGTTACAACTTTTACAGCACTTCGCTATGATTGGTTGAATTCCCAGGTTTCTTCTCTTCTCCTGGCAGGAGACTGAGACGCAGGCGCATTGACTCTGAATCTACCCACTGTATGACCTTCTTGGGGTGGCAGTAGCAAGCCATCACCATTTTTTTAGGGCTGTGGACAGTATTTTTAGAGCCTTGTGCAAAAACTCATTCACTAAAATTATGCGGACTGCACACGCATCACAAGGCTGGAGATCCTCCCCTCACTGTTCATGCATATGTATGTCACTCCCTATAAAAGGAGGAAATCTGCCCTGGTTCAGGGAGTTGGCAGCCTTAGGTGACAAGACCCTGACTGTCTCCCAGTTTGCAAACTGTGAATAAACCTTTCTGTTCTTCCAACCCTGTGTCTGGCTGACTTCAATTCGCTAGTCTGCTTGACAAGAACCTATTAGTTGGTGGCTTCATTTCTAGTAATTTAGTTTCCCTGCCCCCTTACCTTCTCATTCTTTTTTTTTTTTTTTAAGTAATTGTTGACCTTTTGGTCTTTATAGATAATTTTTTATAGGGGCACAGTACTCATGGGTGATATTCTTTATTTTGTGAGCCAATCTGTTTTATAGCTAAAAGATAACTTCAGGGGATAGTTTTGGTTCAAGATACAGAGTATCTCAGGGCAATAATCTTGAGGAGCCCTCTAGTCTCAACTGGTCCAGTAATTCTGGACTTTTTCAGAATTAAAGTTCTGTTCAACATTTTTCTCCAACTCTATCAGGATCCATCTACTGTGGTCCTGATCAGAATGATTGGTAGTGGCAGCTGGGCACCATCTAATTCTTCTGGTCTCAGGGTGGATAAGGCCATAGTTTGTATGGACTATTAGTCCTGAGGCTAGTTTCTTCTCTGAGTCTTGGGTTTCCTTCTGTCTCTTTTGTTCTGAATGTCCTGGGTTTCCTTCTGTCTCTTTTGTTCCGAATGAGTAGGGATCAATAGTTGAATTTTAGATGGCTGCTCACACACAAGCTTTTAAGACCCCAGACACTACTCACCAGACTAGGGTGTAGGACATAAATGTTATGAAATATATTATGCCAATTGACTGAGGTGTTCCATAAGACCATAGTCCTAAACTTTCAAATCCAGAAACATAATCCCTTGAGATGTTTGGTTATGTCTGAGTAGTCTTCGTAACTGTGCCCCCATGTGCTTTATTATACATATGGATATATATGCATGCACACATATACATGCATATGCATATACATATATATGTTGTTGTTGTTATTAAGTGCCACTGAGTCAGTTCCAACTCATAGAGACCCTACAGGACAGAGTAGAACTGCCCCATAGTGTTTCCAAGGAGCAGCTGGTGGATTTGAACTGCTGGTCTTTTGGTTAACAGCCAAGTTTTTAACTACTAGGCCACCAGGGTACCACGTATATATGTGGTATATGTATATGCATATATGAATACATATATACCCGCACAGATGTTTTTTGGTTGTTGCTGTTGTTGCAAAATTATCTATGTCACAACAATTACCAAAAGGTCCTCTTTTCTTGTGTACATCTTTTCCTATATTTGGTGTTGCATTTCCCATCACTAAAAATAAAAAGTGTCTACTACCTAGAGAATGATTCACCCTTTCCCTCCTCCCCATGCCGGGTAAACACCAATGAATATTACCCATTGCCATTGAGTCAATTCCGACTCATAGCAATTCTGTATGACAGAGTAGAGCTGCCCCGTTGGGTTTCCAAGAAACACCCAGTGGATTTGAACTGCCCACCTTTTGCTTAGCAGCCAAACTCTTAACCACTACACCACCAGGGTTTCCAATGAATGTTAGTTTCTGTATATATGCCTATCCTTATCTTTTTATAAGAGTGAGATCATAAAATATTTGTCCTTTTGCGGCTAATTTATTTCACTCACATAATGTCCTCCAAATTCATCCACATTACGTTTCAAGTATTCACTATTATTCTTTATGTAGATAGTGCCTTTTTAAACAGTAAAACTATGGCCTTCCAAATCTACCTCATACCTCCTGAGTCATTTAATATGCCTGCATTTTGCTGGGGAACAATCTGTACAGGCCTAGCACAGTTATGTAGAAGACAAAGTATTTTACAGAGGACTATTCTTCCAATCTCTGTAACCTGACAGAGACATAAACTCTGGAATCCAGCCTTTGTTTCCCTGGCTTTAGGAGTTGATGAATGGAGCCCTGGTGGCCCAATGGTTAAGGGCTCAGATGTCAATCAAAAAGTTGGCAGGAGGCAGAGCCAAGATGGTGGAATAGACAGTTCTGGTGAGCCCTCTTTACAATAAAGACCCAAAAAAACAAGTGAGACAAGTATATTTATGACAAGCTAGGAACCCTGAACATCAAAGGCAAGCTTAGACAATGAACTGAGGAGCAGGGGGAGGAAGAGACAGTTCAGAAGCAAAGAGGAGTTACCAGGCCTGAATCACAGGAATCCCCCAGGTACCATTCCCAGGAGCAGCAGTGGTGGGCTAGTTTTCGGCCACAGTTCCCTCAGGGAGAAGCAGCCAGCCACACAGCCTACTCACAGCTAAGGAACCAGAGAAGAACGGTGCTCTTGGCAAAAGCTAAGAACTTGTGTATATTTTACCGCAGCCTCCCCTCCTCTGCCTGCTCCCAAGCTGACTTCAGCGGCTGACTTTCCTGAGCCTGAGATAGGTCCTGTTGAGTGCCTAGAGCCAACCTTCTGGCCTTGGAGAAGTAATAAATTTGCAACTGGGGAAAAACGTAATTTTCCAGCTCCACTAACTGGGACACCTGAGCTGAATTCATACAGGAAAAGTGAATGGACTCCTAGACTCATATACCTGATAACAGCTCTAGTCATCTGAGGACAGGACGTCAGAACTCCAAAGTCAAAAAAAATCAAGCTAGCTCACTCAAGCAACCCATCTGGGCATATCAAAACAAAACAAAGCAAGAAGCTATGACACACTAAGCAAACGTAAAATAAACTAATACAATAACTTACAGATGGCTTGGAGACAACAGTCAATATCAAGTCACATTAAGAAACAGACCATGATCGCCTCAACAAGCTCTCAAAACAAAGAATCCAGGAATCTTCTAGATGAAAGTGCATTCCTGGAATTACCAGAGCCAGAATACAAAAGTTTAATATGCAGAACCCTTCGAGACATGAGGAAGCAAATGAGGCAGTACACAGAACAAGCCAAGGGACACACAGATAAAGCAATTGAAGAAATTAAAAACATTATTAAGGAACATAATGAAAAATCTAATATGCTGGAAAAATCCATAGGCAGACAGCAATCAGAAATTTAGAAGATTAACAATAAAATTACAGAAGTAGACAACTCAATAGAAAGTCAGAGAAGCAGATTTGAGCAAGCGGAAGGCAGAATTTCTGAACTCGAAGATAAAGCACTTGGCACTAATATAAAAAAAAAACTACTTATATAGTTGAAGAAAAATCAGATTAAAGAATTAAAAAAAATGAAGAAACCTTAAGAATCATGTAGTACTCTATCAAGAGAAATAACCTACAAGTGATTGGAATACCAGAACAGGGAGGGATAACAGAATATACAGAGAGAATTGTTGAAGATTTGTTGGCAGAACACTTCCCTGATATCGTGAAAGATGAGAAGATACCTATCCAAGGTGCTCATAGAACACCACATAAAGTACATATTAAAAGAAAGTCACCAGGACATAATCAAAGTTGCCAAAACCAAAGATAAAGAGAGAATTTTTAGAGCTGCTAGGGTTAAACGAAAAGTCACCTACAAAGGAGAGCCAATAAGAATAAGCTCAAACTATTCAGCAGAAACCATGCAGACAAGAAGGCAATGGGATGACTTATATAAAAAATTGAATGAAAAAAATTGCCAGCCAAAAATCATATATCTAGCAAAACTGTCTCTCAAATATGAAGGTGAAATTAGCACATTTCCAGATAAACAGAAGATTAGGAAATTCATAAAAACCAAACAAAAACTACAAGAAATACTAAAGGGAGTTCTTTGGTTAGAAAATCAATAATATCAGATATCGATCCAAGACTCGAACACTGAGCAGAGCAATCAGAAGTCAACCCAGACAGGGAAATCAAAAAAATAAATCAAAATAAAAAAAAACACTTAAAACAGGGTAACAGCGATGTTATTATGTAAAAGAAGACAACATTAAAACAATAAAGAGGGACTAAGAATGTAATCATAGATCTTCCATATGGAGAGAAAGATAAGGTGACACAAAGAAATAAAAGACAGGTTTAAATTTAGAAAAATAGGGGTAAATAACAAGGTAACCACAAAGGGGACAAACTATTCTATACATCAAAACGAAATACAAGAAAAAAAAAAAAAAAAGAGACTCAGCGGAAACAAAATCAACGACAAAGAATATGAGGAAAGGACAATATATAAAGATAATCTACTCAGCACATAAAATTAAGTGGGAAAAAGAAACTGTCAACAACTCACAAAAAAAGGCATCAAAATGATAGCACTAAATTCATACCTATCCAGTTACGCTGAATGTAAATGGACTAAATGCACCAATAAACAGAGAGTGGCAGAACGGATTAAAAACCACGATCTGTCTCTATGCTGCCTACAAGAGACACACCTTAGACTTAGAGACACAAACAAACGAAAACTCAAAGGATGGAAAAAATATATCAAGCAAACAATGATCAAAAAATAGCAGGAGCGGCAATATTAATTTCTGACAAAACAGTCTTTAAAGTTAGATCCATCATAAAGCATAAGGAAGGACACTACATAATGATGAAAGGGACAATATAACAAGAAGATATAACCATATTAAATATTTATGCACCCAGTGACAGGGCTGCAAGATACATAAAACAAACTCTAACAGCATTGAAAAGTGAGATAGGCAGATCCACAATAATAGTAGGAGACTTCAACACGCCACTTTTGGTGAAGGACAGGACATCCAGAAAGAAGCTCAATAAAGACACAGAAGATCTAAATGCCACAATCAACCACCTTGACCTCACAGACATATACAGAACACTCCACCCAACAGCAACCAAGTATACTTTCTTTTCTAGTGCACATGGAGCATTCTCTAGAATAGACCACATATTAGGTCATAAAGCAAGCCTTAGCAGAATCCAAAACACTGAAATATTACAAAGCATCTTCTCTGCTCATAAGGCCATAAAAAGGGGAAATCAATAACAGAAAAAGTAGAGAAAAGAAACACTTGAAAACGGAAAAATATCCTGTTCAAAAAAGACTGGATTATAGAAGACATTAGGGATGGAATAAAGAAATTCAGAGAATCCAATGAGAATGAAAACACTTCCTATCAGAACCTTTGGGACACAGCGAAGACTTGCTCAAAGGTCAATTTATATCAATAAATGCACACATCCAAAAAGAAGAAAGTGCCAAAATCAAAGACTTATCCCTACAATTTGAACAAATAGAAAGAGAACAACAAAAGACACCCTCAGGCACCAGAAGAAAACAAATAATAAAAATTAGAGCAGAACTAAATGAAATAGAAACAGAAAAACAATTGAAAGAATTAACAAGACCAAAAGCTGGTTCTTTGAAAAAATCAACAAATTTGATAAGCCATTGGCCAAATGGACAAAAGCAAAACAGGAGAGAAAGCAAATAACCCTAATAAGAAATGAGATGGGCGATATTACAACAGACCCAACTGAAATTAAAAGAATCATATCAGATTACAACGAAAAATTGTACTCTAACAAATTTGAAAACCTAGAGGAAATGGATGAATTCCTAGAAGCACACTACCGACCTAAACTAACACAAACAGAGGTAGAACAACTAAATAGACCCATAAGAAAAGAAGAGATTAAAAAGGTAATCGAAAAACTCCCAACAGAAAAAAAGCCCTGGCTGGATGGCTTCAGTGCAGAGTTCTACCGAACTTTCAGAGAAGAGTTAACACCACTACTAAAAAAAAAAAAAAACAAACTACTAAAGGTATTTCAGAGCATAGAAAAGGACAGAATACTACCAAACTCATACTATGAAGCCACCATATCCCTGATACCAAAACCAGGTAAAGACACCACAAGAAAAGAAAATTACAGACCTATATCCCTCGTGAACTTAGATGCAAAAATCATCAACAACATTCTAGCCAATAGAATTCAACGAAATAATTCAAAAAAATAATTCACCATGACCAAGTGGGATTCATACCAGGTATGCAGGGATGGTTCGACATTAGAAAAACAATTAATGTAAACCACCACATAAATAAAACAAAAGATAAGAATCACATGATTTTATCAATTGATGTAGAAAAGACATTTGACACAGTTCAACACCCATTCAGGATAAAAACTCTCAGCAAAATAGGAATAGAAGGAAAATTCCTCAACATATTAAAGGGCATTTATACAAAGCCAACAGCCAACATCATCCTAAATGGAGAGAACCTGAAAGCATTCCCCTTGAGATCGGGAACCAGACAAGGATGCCCTTTATCACCACTCTTATTCAACATTGTGCTGGAAGTCCTAGCCAGAGCAATTAGGCTAGATAAAGAAATAAAGGGCATCCAGATTGGCAAGGAAGAAGTCAAAGTATCTCTATTTGCAGATGACATGATCTTATACACAGAAAACCCTAAGGAATCCTCCAGAAAACTACTGAAACTAACAGAAGAGTTCAGCAGAGTATCAGGATACAAGATAAACATACAAAAATCAGTTGGATTCCTCTACACCAACAAAAAGAACATCGAAGAGGAAATCACCAAATCAATACCATTTACGGTAGCCCCCAAGAAGATAAAATACTTAAGAATAAATGTTACCAGAGATGTAAAAGACTTATACAAAGAAAACTACAATACACTTGTAAAAAACCAAAAGAGAGCTACATAAGTGGAAAAACATACCTTGCTCACGGATAGGAAGACATAACATTATAGAAATGTCTATTCTACCAAAAGCAATCTCTACATTTAATGCAATTCCTATCCAAATTCCAATGACATTTTTTAATGAGATGGAGAAACAAATCACCAATTTCATATGGAAGGGAAAGAGGCCCTGGACAAGTAAAGCATTACTGAAAAAGAAGAACAAAGTGGGAGACCTTACTTTACCTGATTTTAGAACCTATTATACTGCCACAGTAGTCAAAACAGCCTGGTACTGGTACAACAACAGATACATGGACCAATGGAACAGAATTGAGAATCCAGACATAAATCCATCCACATATGAGCAGCTGATATTTGACAAAGGCCCCAAAACAGTTCAATGGGGAAAAGACAGCCTTTTTAACAAATGGTGCTGGCATAACTGGATATCCATCTGGAAAAAAAGAAACAAGACCCATATCTCACTCCATGCACAAAACAAGCTCAAAATGGATCAAAGACCTAAATCTAAAATGATAAAGATCATGAAAGAAAAAAATAGGGACAGCATTAGGAGCCCTAATATATGGCATCAACAGTATACAAAACATTACTAACAATGCAGAAGAAAAACTAGATAACTGGGAGCTCCTAAAAATCAAACACCTATGCTCATCCAAAGACTTCACCGAAAGAATAAAAAGACTACTGATAGACTGGGAAAAAGTTTTTAGCTATGAAATTTCCGATCAGCGCCTGATCTCTAAAATCTGCATGATACTACAAAAAGACAAATAACCCAATTGAAAAATGGGCAAAAGATATGAACAGACACGTCACTAAAGAAGACGTTCAGGTAGCTAACAGATACATGAGGAAATGCTCACAATCATTAGCCATTAAAGTTATGCAAATCAAAACTACAAGGAGATTTCATCTCACCCTAACAAGGTTAGCATTAATCCAAAAAAGACAAAATAATAAATGTTGGAGAGGCTGTGGAGAGATTGGAACACTTCTACACTGCTGGTGGGAATGTCAAATGGTACAACCACTTTGGAAATCGATTTGGCACTTCCTTAAAAAGCTAGAAATAGAGCTACCATACTATCCAGCAATCCCACTCCTTGGAATATATCCTGGAGAAATGAGAGCCTTTACACGAACAGATATATGCACACCCATGTTTATTGCAGCACTGTTTACAATAGCAAAAAGATGGAAGCAACAGAGGTGCCCATCAACAGATGAATGGATAAATAAATTATGGTATATTCACACACTGGAATACTATGCATTGATAAAGAATGGTGATGAATCTGTGAAACATTTCATAACATGGAGGAACCTGGAAGGCACTATGCTGAGTGAAATTAGTCAGTTGCAAAAGGACAAATATTGTATAAGTCCACTATTATGAGAACTCGAGAAATAGTTTAAACAGAGAAGAAAATATTCTTTGATGGTTCTGAGAGGGAGGAGGGAGGCAAGGTGGGAGAAGGGTACTTACTAATTAGATAGTAGATAAGAACTACTTTAGGTGGTGGAAAAGACAACAGACAATACAGGCAGGGTCAGCACAAAAGGACTACACCAAAAGCAAAGAAGTTTCCTGAATAAACTGGCTGCTTCGAAGGCCAGTGTAGCAGGGGCAGGGGTTTGGGGACCATGGTTTCAGGGGACATGTAAGTCAATTGGCATAATAAAATCTATTAAGACAACATTCTGCATCCTACTTTGGAGAGTGGCGTCTGGGGTCTTAAACCAAGCAGCCATCTAAGATGCATCAATTAGTCTCAACCCCCCTGGATCAAAGGAGAATGAAGAACACCAAGGACACAAGGTGATTACGAGCCCAAGAGACAGAAAGGGCTACATGAACCAGCGACTATATCATCCTGAGACCAGAAGAACTAGATGGTGCCTGGCTACAACCAATGACTGCCCTGACAGGGAGCACAACAGAGAACCCCTGAGGGTGCAGGAGAGCAGTGGGATGCAGACCCCAAATTCTCATAAGACCAGACTTAATGGTCTGACTGAGACTGGAAGGACCCCGGTGGTCATGGCCCCCAGGCCTTCTGTTGGCCCAGGACAGGAACCATTCCCGAAGCCACCTCTTCAGACATGGATTGGACTGGACAATGGGTTGGAGAGGGATGCTGGTGAGGAGGGAGCTTCTTGGATCAGGTGGACACTTGAGACCATGTTGGCATCTCCTGCCTGGAGGGGAGATGAGAGGGTAGAGGGGGTTAGAAGCTGGCGAAATGGACACGAAAAGAGAGAGTGGAGGCAGGAGAGGGCTGTCTCTGTAGGGGGAGACCAATTGGGTGTATGTAGCAAGGTGTATATAAGTTTTTGTGTGAGAGACTGACTTGATTTGTAAACTCTCACTTTAAGCACAATAAAAACAAACAAACAAAAAAAGAAGTTGGCAGTTTGAAAGCACCCAGCAGCTCCATGGGATAAAGACCTGGTGATCTGCGTCTATAAAGGTTACGGCCAAGAAACAGCAATAGGAGTCCCTGAGTTGTGAGAAGGCTAAGGCACTGGACTGGTAACCAAAAGTTTGGCGGTTCAGGTCCATGCAGAGGTGCCTAAGAAGAAAGACCTGGTGATCTACTGTTGAAAAATCAGTCAGCAAACCCCGTGGGACACAGTTCAACTCTGACACGTGTGAGGCTGCCGTGAGTCGGAACCGACTTGGAGGAAACTGGGTTTTTTTTTGTTGTTGTTGTTAGGATGGCTATGATTTAAAAAAAAAAAAAAGGAAAACAAGTGTCGTCAAGAAAGTGGAAGAATCGAATTCCTTAACCATTGCTGGTGGTGGTGTACAGCAATGAGCCACTCTGGTGAACTGCTTGGCGGTTCTTCAAAATACCGAACAGAATTATCCTGACACGGCAATTCCGCTCCTAGGTAGGCACCCAAAGAATTGAAAGCAGTAACGCAGATGGCAGCTGCTTGTGCACGAATGTTCACTGTAGCACTATCCGCAGTAGCCAGAGGGAGAAACAGCCTAAACGTCCATCAGCAGATGAATGGCTAAACAAAATGTGGTGCATACACACAACGGGTCATTACCCAGCGCCCTCGAGTCGATTCCGACTCATAGCGACCCTGTAGGACAGAGTAGAACTGCCCATAGAGTCTCCAACTCAGCCGTAACGACGAATGAAGTCCTTGTTCATGCCACAACATGGATGAACTTTGAAAACATTATGTTGAGTAATATGTCAGGCACAAAAGGACGAATACCGTCTGATCCCGCTTGTATGAGATATTTAGAATAGGCAAATGCATAGAGACCAAAGTTTATTGGTGGTTACCAGGGGTAGGGGGGAGGGAGAAGGAGTCATGTTTAGAAGGTAGAGTTTCTGTTAAGGGTGATGGAAAAGTTTGGAAACAATTTTGGTGATGGCTGCACAACATAAGGAATGTAATTATTGTCACTGAGATGTACATAAAAAATGTTGAAAAGGCAAAGGTTTGTGTTATACAGATTTTTACTACAATAAAAGAAGTAACCAGACACAAAAGATTACATATTATATGGTTCTATTAATCTGAAACTCTAGAAAAGACAAATCTAATCTTTAATGACAAAAAGCAGATGGAGCAGACGAGACCCCTTGGAGAGATGGAAATGTTTTTTCTTGATCGAGATTGAATGCAATTGTCAAAACTCATTGACCTCTGTACTTATAAGGGTGGGTTTTAGTGTATGTAAATGATACTTGAATAAAGTTGACTAAAAAAAATCTTTCCCCCATACTTTCCCTTCACCACAAATCAGCTTACTTCAGTTTTCTCTTTTACTCCTTTCTCCCCACACCCTCTTTGTATTCCTTTTTGAGGAACGTCATGTCTGTTCCTTTCAAATGTAAATTAATTTGACAGCCCACAGCTCTATCCAGTTCTCTCCTCTCCACCCTTTTACTGATCTGCATAATACAAACCCTAGTCTGATGTGGTGAACAAAGGATCCCTCCTCCTTGGAAGGGGGAGCTGAAAACTGTAGATATTTATAAGTCCGGATGTTTTCCCCTGTCACTCAAATAAATTACCCAATGACAAGTGGCAGACACAACTATGGCCCAAATTACCAAATGTCCCCATCTCAGTGCCCTTTCCACTGCATGTATAAACTGCTCAGTGAAGACAAATAACACAGCCTGAGAGAGAAGGATACTATGGAACAGAAACGTAGCAAGGGTAAAATATAAACGTATTTTCTGACAGAATGAACCTATTCCTTGTGCCAGTTGCAGACTAGCATGCAAAACCCATTTTTGTGTCTTCTAGGTCACGGCCTTAAAAACCCTATTGAGCAGTTCTACTCTGCACACATGGGTCGCCATGAGTTGTAATCAATTCAACGGCACTAATGACAACAACAACAGTTTAACACACAATATTTGAATAAACATCAGGTAAATCCCATATTTTCTCCAGGGGTAGGGAATGGGGAGTTTGGGGGCGGAGGGAGGGGCGGGAGGAGTGGGGCAAGGCTAATTTGCAATCATGTCAAATGTTAAGCCCAGCTCATGTTAGGGGACTCTGGAGGCTGAAGACACCAGGTATCAGGCCACTCCAGATCACCTCCCCACCATGTCACTCACTTCCTCTAAGTTGTTTTTCAGATCCTCAGGAAAGCCCTAGAAGAGTCCAGATCTAACCGGCTCAGAGCAGCCTGACAGGCGCATGTTACCGCAAATTGTGGGTTCCAGCGGCCTGTCGCAAAGCCAATACTGAGACAGGAGGTGGTAAGCAGTAAGAAGGCTTTATTGAATACCAGTATTCAAGAGACAGAGGGGGCTAAATTTCTCCCAGATTCTGTCTGCCCTAAAGGGTTGATGAGAGGGTTTTATGTGGGAAAGATCAGGGTTACCTAATGTTTTGAGCACGCAGTCCACATATGGTCTTATACATCACAACTACAAAAACTCTTTATTAAATTAAAGATAAACATGTCAGGCACCTGGACTCTAATCAGTATTTTTATAACAAGCTGAAAAACTCTCATAAGAATCTCTCTGCTAGTGGAGCTGTTTTGCCAAGTCCACTGTGGCTGAGATAGGGAGCAAGAAAGAAAACCTTCCCGGTCAGTTTGCAGGCTGAAGGCCATTTCTCAAGAGAACAAAGAAAGAAGAGAGACCAAGGCCACAGGAGCTGAGATAGCTCCGCACCCCTTTGGAAGAGACCGGTGCAGCTGGTGCAATAAGAAAAGGTTTAGAGATTACTTCGAGCATCATTATGGCGTTAGTCATGTCAAGCTCTCAATCACCTATTTTGAATAGGGAAACGTTCTAAGGTATTAGGGTGTTTGTTACGTTTAAGAGTGGAACAGGCTGCTCAGCTATATTTTGAACAGAGCCTGCACCATTTTCCAAGGACTAGAGATTTATACAGCTATACTAAAACAAATGAGAAAATATATTCTCCTTATTATTAAAACACTAAAGAAAATGATTTTCGCTACTTCACGCAGAGCAGACGGTGATGGCTAACAAACAACCCTAGGCTGCCACGTGTGCTCAATAACACAACAGAACTTAAGGAACCAAAAGATTCATGCCAAGGAACCAGAACCACTGGAAATGCATCGTGGCCAATAGTCTAGCCCATTTCAAAAGCGTTTGGCCCGGTGGCCCCTTCCATGCAGAGCCTTAGCCCTGCCTCGTAATCAAAAATCAGTAGAAACCACGCACAGGTAAAACTTCTGATCCTGCCTCCCATTTCCCTCCACCCCAAATGAATAAAGTTGTACATTGCTCTCCGCAGATCGAGGAACTTAATCTGAGGTAGATACCTCTGAGTTCCTGCTTGCTAGCCTGCAAAATAAAACTTTCTTCCTCTCAATACCAGAGTCTGAGAGTTTGGCTTCTTGCACCCTGGGCACAGACCCACTGGTCCCGTTTCACTCACTGCTTTACAGAGAGGAACCTAGGGAATTATCATCAGCAAAGGGCACACACAAATCAAATGTCATTTAACCTAAAGTTCTATCATTTAGGAAGCTGGTGACGTGCTTCTTATTCTTGCTGTTTTTGCTGCTCCTTTCTGGTTTGCTTTATTTAAAAAAAAAAAAAAAGTAAGATATTTTAATCAGAAGTTTACTGGAAAGCAATTCACTTATTGTCCTTCTCGTATTTTGAGCTACACTCATTACTCTCCTATAGCCTGTCCCCATGGTACCTAGGTGCCATTTTAGCAGGTTTTAGGCAATAACTTCCACCATTAATACAGTTTTGCTTTATTGTTGACTTTGTTTATATCAAATTATAAAGCCTGACAACAAAATGATTAAACATTATTTCGTTAATAAGAACCAGCACAAAATTAATATTGTTAAGATGTCAGAACAGTAGCCACCTCCCCCCTCCACCCCCCACCCGCCCCAATCATGGGTTTCACTTTCTGCGGCTTCAGTTACCCGCCGTCAGTCAATCACGGTTTGAATGTAAAATGAGTACTTAGCATAATGAAATCTCATGCCATCCTGCTCTGTCGTTCACATAACTTTTGTTACAGTATATTGTTATAATTGTTCTATTTTATTATTAGTTATTGTTGTTAATCTCTTACTGTGTCTAATTTATAAATTAAACTATAAGTATGTATGTATAGGACAAATGATAGTATATATAGGGTTCAGTACTATCTGTGGTTTCAGGCATCCCCTGGAGGTCTCAGAACATACCCCCCATGGATAAAGGAGGACTACTGTACTATCCAAAGTAATCTATAAATTCAGTGCTGTCCCAATCAAAACTCCAAAAGCCTTCTTTAAAGAAATGGAAAAACCAATGCTCGGCTTTATATGGAATCGCAAGAGGCCCTGAATAGTTAAAGCAAAGTAGGAGGACTCACACTCCTTGATTTTAAAATGTACTATACAGCTACAGTAATCAAAACAGCCTGAAACTGGAATAACAATAGACACATTTTTAAATGGAGTAGAATTGAGAGACCAGAAATAAACCTACAAGTCCATGGTCAACTGATTTTTGACAAGGTACTAAGTACATTCATTGGGGAAAAAAGTCTCTTTCTTTCAGTAAATGGTATTAGTTGAGAAAACTAAATTTCCACATGCAGAAAAATGAAACAGGATCCATGCCCCACACCATACATATTTAAAAAATTCAAAATGGATTAAGGACCTAAATGTGAAAACTAAAATTATAAAATTATTAGAAGAAAATGCAGGGGCAACACAGTTGGACCTAGTTTTAACAGTGGATTATTTAATATAATAACAAAAGCACAAACAGCAAAAGACAAAATAAACAAATGGGGCCTCAAAAAAATTAAAAACTTTAGTTCATCAAAAGATTTTTACCCAAAAATTTAAAAGACACACTACTGAATGGGAGAATATCTTCAGAAACCATATATCCAATAAGAATTTAATAACCAAAATATAAAGCTTTGACAACAGTGAAAAGACAACCCAATCATAAAATGGGCAAAGGACTTGAATAGACATTTCATCAAAGAGAACATTCAAATGGCCACCAAACACATGAAAAGATGCTAAATGCCATCAGAGAGCTGCAAATCAAAACCACAATGAGGTGACATTTCAATGCCAATAGGAAGGCTAAGATAAGAAAAAAAGAAAATAACAAATGCTGACGAGGATATGGGGAAATGGGAACCCTTCTCCAAAGCTGGTCAGAATGCAAAATGCAGTGGAAAACACTGTGGTATTTCCTCAAAAAATTAAAAATAGGTAGAACTACCATATGGCCGGAAATCCTGGTGGTGTAGTGGTTAAGTGCTATGGCTGCTAACCAAAAGGTCAGCAGTTCAAATCCGCCAGGCGCTCCTTGGAAACTCTACGGGGCAGTTCTACTCTGTCCTATAGGGTCGCTATGAGTCGGAATCGACGGCAGTGGGTTTGGCTTTTAGTGGGTTTACCATATGGCCTAGTGTCTTAGGCTGGGTTCTCTATAGAAGCAAAAGCATCTCGAGAGAGAGAGATTTATAGCAAGGAAATGGCTCACCTAGTTGTAGAGGCTGGAAAGTGCCAAGTTCATGGGTCAGGTTGGAGGCTTCTGACTCACGTTGCTGCAGGAGCTGACGAATCCCAAGATCAGCAGGTAAGCTGCTAGTTCAAGTCCCAAGAACCAGAGGCCAGATGAACAGGAGGCAGCTGTAGGTTCCAGAGCAGGAAAAGCCCACGAGCCTTACCAGAAAATGCACCTACACTGAATGCAGGTCACACTCCCAAGACAACTTGCTTTCAACTGATTGGCTAGTCACAGCAGATCCCATTATGGAGGTAATCACATCGTATCAGATCTCATCATGGAGTTGACTACATCATTACACAACTGCCAAACTACATCTTTATTGCCAAACTACATCATGACTTTCAAACCACTGAGAATCATGGCCCAGCCAAACGATCACACATAGCAATCCCATTATTAGGTATATACCCAGAAGACTTGAAAGCAAAGACACAGAGATGTGTGTAGCAATGTTCACTGCCTGATTTTAAAACGTATTATACTATTCACAGCAGCCAAAAGGTGGAAACAACCTAAATGTCCATCAACAGATAAATGGATAAATAAAATGTGGTACATTCGTACAATGGGATACTGCTCAGCCAGTAGGAGAAATGAAGTCTAGATGCATACTACAATATGGGTGGAGCTTGAAGACATTATGCTGAGTGAAATAATCAATCACAAAAGAACATATATTGTATGACCTCATTTATATAAAAAGACAAGAAACCACAAATGTACACAGACCAAAGTTTATTACTGGTTACCAGAAGAAGGAGGGAGAGAGAAATGGGAGGTTAACGGTGATAGAAAAATTTTGTATTGATTAAGGGTAAGATTGCACAGCTGATCATTGTAATTGCTGTCAATAAGTTGTTGTTGTTAGGTGCCACTGAGTCTGACTCATACCAACCCTACGTAAAACAGAATGAAACACTTCTAGGTCCTGCACCATCCCCACAATCGTTGGTATGTTTGAGCCCATTGTTGCAGCCACTGTGTTAGTCCATCTCTGAGAATCCTATTTATTGCTGACCCTCTACTTTACCAAGCATAATGTCCTTCTCCAGGGCCAGGTCCTTCCTGATAACATGTCCAAAGTACATAAGATGAAGTCTCACCATCCTTGCCTCTAAGGAGCATTCTGGCTGTACTTCTTTCGAGACAGATTTGTTCCTTCTCCTGGCATTCCATGGTATATTCAATATTCTTCACCAACACCATAATTCAAATGCATCAATTCTTCTTCTGTCTTCCTTATTCATTGTCCAGCTTTTGCATGCATGTGAGGCAATTGAAAATATAATGGCTTGGATCAGGCTCACCTAAGTCATCAAGATGACATCTTTGCTTTTCAACATTTCGAAGGGGTCTTTCGCAGCAGATTTGCCCAATGTAATGTGTCGTTTGATTTCTTGACTGCTGCTTCCATGAGTGCTGATTGTGGATCCAAGTAAAACGAAATCCTTGACAACTTCAATCTTTTCTCCATTTATCATGATGTTGCTTATTGGTCCAGTTGTAAGGATCTTTGTTTTGTGTTGAGGTATAATCCTTACTGACGGCTGTATGTAGTCTTTGATCTTCATCAGTAAGTGCTTTAAGCAAGCAAGCAGGGTTGTGTCATCTGCATAATGAAGGTTGTTAATGAGTCCTCCTCCAATCCTGATGGTCCTTTCTTCTTCATATAGTCCAGCTTCTCAGATTATTTTCTCAGCATACAGATTGAATAAGTATGGTGAAAGGATACAACCTGGTGCACACAATTCCCAATCCCACCCTGCAGCATCCCCTTTTTCTATTTGAACAACTGCCTTTTGGTCTATGTACAGGTTCCTCATGAGCACAATTAAGTGTTCTGGAATTCTCATTCTTCACAATGTTTGTTATAATCCACACAGTTGAATGCCTTAGCATAGTCAATAAAACACGGGTAAATATCTTTCTGGTATTCTCTGCTTTCAGCCAAGATCCATCTGACATCAGCAATGATAACATTTGTTCCATGTCCTCTTCTGAATCCAGCTTGAATTTCTGGCAGCTTCCTGTTGATGTACTGCTGCAACCATTTTTTAATTATTTTCAGCAAAGTTGACTTGTGTGTGATATTAATGATATTGTTTGATAATTTCCACATTCTCTTGGATCACCTTTCTTTGAAATGAGCTACAAATGCGGATCTCTTCTAGTTGGTTGGCCAGGTAGCTGTTCTCCAAATTTCTTGGCATGGACAAGTGAGCACTTCCAGTGCTGCGTGAGTGTCTTAGTCATCTAGTGCTGCCATAATAGAAACACCACAAGTGAATGGCTTTAAAAAAGAGAAGTTTATTCTCTCACAGTCTAATAGGCTACAAGTCCAAATTCAGGGTGTCAGCTCCAGGGGAAGGCTTTCTCTCTCTGTCGGCTCTGGAGGAAGGTCTTTGTCCTCAATCTTCCCCTGGTCGAGGAGCTTCTCAGGCACACGGACCCTGTGTCCAAAGGATGCACTCTGCTCCTGGTGCTGCTTTCTTGGTGGTATGAGGTCCCCAACACTCTGCTTGCTTCCCTTTCCTTTTTTCTCTTGGCTCAGGGAGGTGACCTGAGTAAGGGTGGTATTACAATCCCACCCTAATCCTCTCAAAATAAAATTACAATCACAAAATGAAGGACAAGCTCACAATACTGGGAATCATGGCCTAACCAAGTTGACACATATTTTGGGGGGGAACATAATTCAATCCACGACAGTAAGTTTGCTGAAACATCTCAGCTGGTATCCCTTCAATTCCTGGGGACTTGGTCTTCACCAGCGCCTTCAGTGCGGCTTAAACTTCTTCCTTCAGTACCATCACTTCTTGACCTTATGTTGCCTACTGAAATGGTTGAACATTGACCAATTCTTTTTGGTACAGTGAGTATGTTTTACTTCCATCTTCTTTTGATGCCTCCTGCTTCATTCAATATTTTGTTCATAGAATCCTTCAATATTGCAAATCAAGGCTTGAATTTTTTTTTTCAGTTCTTTCAGCTTGAGAAACGTGCAGTGTGTTCTTTTTTGGTTTTCTAACTCCAGGTCTTTGTACATGTCATTATAATACTTTACTTTGTCTTCGTGACATTTGAAATCCTCTGTTCAGCTCTTTTACTTCATCATTTCTTCTGTTCACTTAAGCTGCCATATATTCAAGAGAAAGTTTCAGAGTCTCTTCTGACATCCATTTTGATATTTTCTTTCTTTCTTGCCTTTTTAATGAACTTTTGCTTTCTTCCTGTTTGATGTCATCCCACAACTCATCTAGTCTTCAATCATTAGTGTTCAGCGTGTCCAATCTATTTCTTGATATAATCTCTAAATTTAGGTGGGATGAGTCAGGGTTGTACTTTGTATCTCGTGAACTTTTTTTAAACTTTCTTCACCTTTGCTTTGAATTTGCACAGGAGCAAATGATGGTATGTTCTGCAGTTGGCCCATGGCCTTGTTTTGACTGATGATATTGAGCTTCTCCATTGTCTCTTTCAACAGATGTAGTCAATTTCATTCCTGTGGATTGCATCTAGCAAGGTTCACATGTATAGTTGCTGTTTATGTTGTTGAAAAAGGGTATTTCCAGTGAATAGGTCACTGGTCTTGCAAAATTCTATCATGTGATCTCTAGCATCATTCCAACTACTTATTCTTCTTTGCTTCCAATTTTCTGATTTCAATCACCAGTAATTATCAATGCATCTTGATTGCATGTTTATCAATTTCAGACTGCTGAAGTTGGTAAAAAAAAAATTGCAGTTTCTTCATCTTCTGCATTAGTGGTTGGTTCATAAATTTGAATAATAGCTGTATTAACTGGTCTTGCTATCACTGATTGCATTATAATTCAGATTTTGAAATGTTCTTCTTGACAATGAATGCAGCACTGTTCCTGTTCAATTTTTCATAGTAGACCATGTTGTTGTCTGATTCAAAATGGCTAATTACAGTCCATTTCATCTCACTATGCCTAGGATATCAATCTTCAAGAGTTTCATTTCATTTTTGACAACTTCCAATTCTTCTATATTCATACTTCATACATTGTATGTTCCAATTACTAATGGATGTTTGCAGCTGTTTCTTCTCACTTTAAGACAAAATAAGCTTACACATGTACAATAAGTTGTACAGCTGTAAAAAGTTGAATTGGGAAAAGTTGTGTGGTAGATATATTTTCAACAACAAAAAAAAAAAGAGTAGTTGCTGAGGCTGCTCATGTACAACCAAAAATCTAGTGAGATTTGGTTTCTTGGTATAGGGTCACTGTTTCATGGGACATCCCAGTTAATTGGCCTAACAATGTGTTTAGTGCATCTGTTCTACTTTCTATTTTGTTGCTTAGTGCCTGGGGTCTTAAAAGCTTGCCTGTGGACATTGAGGGAAGATCTCTATATGCCTGAAGAAACAAAGAAAGGAGAGTCAAAAGTAGGAGGAGTATATGGAATGTGTAGCTAATTGTTTCCATGAACAACTGCCTCCTTTGCCATGAGACCAGAAAAACTGGGTGGTGGCTGGCTACCATTACTGAACTTTTTGATCAAAGATTCTATAGAAGAATCCTGATTAAAAGGGGAAAATGCAAAACAGAATTTCAATTTCTCATGGACTACAGACTTTCCAAAGCCGTGGGTGCTGAATGAACCCCTGAAACTATTGCCCTGAGATAATCTTTTAAACTTAAACCTAAAATACCCACTGAAATATTCTTAAAATCAAACAATAGTTTAGCTTAGCTAGTAAAAAATGCCTACCTTGAACATTGTGCTCTTTTAAGAACTGTCTAAATGGAATCAAAGTGAGAACAACAACTTGAAAGATTAGATAAGTGCCTTAGAGGGTAGTGAGTTTATATTAATGGGGGAGAAACAGCTCAGAAAAGGAGAGTGAGAGTGGTTGTACAAATCAAAACATGTAAGCAAAGTCACTGAATTGTACATGTAGAAATGATTGGATTGGTGTATGTTTTGCTGTGTATATTCTCAACAACAACAAAATAAAATTTAAAAATAATGGGCAAAAAATCTATAATTATAACAATATATTATTGCATTGGTAATGTTTACAAATGTAATATGAATAACTACAATACCACAAACGGGGCAAGGGATAGAGCTTTTTTGAGTAACTGTTCTATATGAGATATATATATATATATATTAAGCTGGTATAGCTGATTCTGATAAATTAAGGTGTGAAATTAGAAATCAGTAACAGAAAACAAGTTGAGAAACTCACAAATATGTGCATATTAAACAATATGCTCCTAAATAACTAATGGGTCAAAAAAGAAATCAAAAAGTAAATTAGAAAATACTTCAAGATGAATAAAAATGAAGACACAGCATACCATAACAGGAGAGGCAGTTAGAGCTGAGGAAAATTTATAGGTGTAAAGGTCTATATTAAGACAGAAGGAAGATCTCAAATCAGCAACCTGATATTCCACCTTAAGCCCTGGTAAAAGAAGAGCAAACTAAAACTAAAGCAAGCAGAAGCAAGAAAATAAACAACTAGAATGGAAACTAATGAAATAGAAACTAGAAAAACAACAGAGAAAATCAATAAAATCAAAAGTTGGCTCTTTGAAAAGATCAACAAAATTAACTAGCATTTAACTACATTGACCAAGAAAAAAAAGAAAGAAGACTCAAATTACTAGAATCAGAAAAGAAAGAGGAGACATTACTACCAGCCTTAAGAAATGCAAAAGAATATGCTGAACAGTTGTATGCCAATGAGTTAGATAACTTAGATGAAATGGACATATTATTAAAAAGATACAAACTATGGATACTGACTCAAAAAGAATAGATATTCTGAACAGATCTATAACAATTGAAGAGGTTGAATTACTACTACTACTAATAAATATATATACCAACAAAGAAATGCTCAGGCCCAGATGGATGCATAAGTGAATTCTACTAAACATTTAAAAAAGAATTGATACCAATTCTTCACAGGTATTCACAGACTCTTCCAAAAAATAGAAAAGCCCAGTATTACCCTGATACCAAAACAAGAAATCACAAGGAAAAAAAGAAAAAGCTCTACAGGCACTATTATGAATATGGATGCAAAAATTCTCAACAAAGCACTAACAAACTGAATCCAGCAACGTATAAAAAGAATTATCCACCATGACCAAGTGGGGTTTATCCCAGGAATGTGAGTTGAGTATAATATCTGATAGTCAATTGATGTAATATACCATCCCAATAGAATAAAAAAACAAACACGGCACAATCATGTCAATAGGTGTAAAGATAATATCTGACAAAATCTAACACCGTTTCATGATAAAAACACTCAAGTAACTAAGAATAGAAAGGAACTTCCTCAATCTGATAAAGAGCGTCTATGAAAAATTCACAGCTAACATCATACTAAATGGTAATGACTCAATGCTTTTCCCCTAAGATCAGGAACAGGACTAGGATGTCTGCTCTAAAAACTTCTATTCATCGTTGTAATAGAGGCACTAGCCAAGGCAATTAGGCACAAAAAAGAAATAAAAGACATCCAAATTGGAAAGGAAGAAGTAGTACTATCTTTATTTGCAGATGACATAATCTTGTATATATAAAATCCAAAAAAACTACTAAAAAATACTATTACAATAAACAAGTTCAACAAGGTTGTAGGATACAAGATCGATATACAAAAATCAGTCATATTTTGATACACTTGCAATAAACAATGAAAAAATGAAATTAAGAAAACTGTTTCATTTACAGTAGAATCAAAAAGAATAAAATAGTTATGAATGATTTTTTTGTGTGTGTGCTTTGGGTGAAAGTTCACAGCTCAAGTTAGTTTCTCATACAAAAATTTATACACATATTGTTACGTGACCATAGATGCAATCCCTATAATATGACAGCACACTCCCCCTTTCCATCTCTGGTTTCCTGCGTCCATTCTACCAGCTCCTAACCCTTTCTGCCTTTTCATCCCCCCCCAGACAGAAGCTGCCCATTTAGCCTCATTTTTATCTACTTGAACTAAGAAGCACACTCTTCATGAGTGTCATTTTATGTCTTACAGTCCAGTATAATCTTTGTCTCAAGAGTTGGCTTTAGGAAAGGTTTTAGTTCTGGGTTAACAGAGAGCCCGAGTGCCATGTCTTCTGGGGTTCCTCTAGTCTCAGTCAGATCATTAAGCCTGGTCTTTTTACGTGAATTTGAGTTCTGCACCCCACTTTTCTCCAGCTCCATCAGGGCCTCTCTGTTGTGTTCCCTGTCAGGATGGTCATTGGTGGTAGTCAGGTACCATCTAGTTCTTCTGGTCTCAGGCTGATGGAGTCTCTGGTTTATGTGGTCCTTTTGTCTCTTGGGCTAATATTTTCCGTGTGTCTTTAGTGTTCATTCTCCTTTGCTCCAAGTGGGTTGGGACTAATTGATGTATCTCAGATGGCCGCTCAAAAGCTTTTAAGACTACTCACCAAAGTGGGATGCAGAACATTTTCTTAATGAGCTTTCTTATGCCAGTTGACCTAGATGTCCCCCGAAACCAGGGCCCCCAGACCTCCGTCCCTGCTACTCTGTCCCTCAAAGTGTTTCGTTGTGTTCGGGAAACTTCTTAGCTTTTGGTTTAGTCCAGTTGTCCTGACCTCCCCTGTATTGTGTGCCGTCCTTCCCTTCACCTAAGATAATTCTTATCTACTATCTAATTAGTGGAAACCCTGGTGGCATAGTGGTTAAGTGCTACAGCTGCTAACCAAAAAGTCGGCAGTTGGAATTCACCAGGCACACCTTGGAAACTCTATGGGGCAGTTCTACCCTGTCCTATAGAGTCGCTATGAGTCAGAATTGACTCAGCGGCAGTGGGTTTGGTTTGGGTTTTTATCTAGTTAGTGGAAACCCTGGTGGCATAGTGGTTGAGAATTATAGCTGCTAACCAAAAGGTCAGCAGTTTGAATCCATCAGGTGCTCCTTGGAAACCCTATGGGGTAGTTCTACTTTATCCTATAGGGTCTCTATGAGTTGGAATCGACTCAACAGCAGTGGGTTTGGTTTTCTGGTTTTGTTTTTATCTAGTTAGTGAATTCATCTCCCCCTTCCTCCCCACCCTTGTAACCGTCAAAGGATATTTTTTCTGTGCTTAAATCTTTTCTTGAGTTCTTATAATAGTGATCTCATACAATATTTGTCCTTTTGCGACTGACTAATTCCACCCAGCATAATGCCTTCCAGATTCATCCACATTGTGAGATGTTTTGCTGATTCATCATTGTTCTTTATCATTGTGTAGTATTCCATTGTGTAAATATACCATAGTTTGTTTACCCATATGTCCATCGATGGGCACCTAGGTTGTTTCCACCTTTTTGCTATTATGAACAGTGATGCAATTAACATGGGTGAGCAAATATCTATTCATGTGATGGCTTTTATTTCTCTGGGATATATTCCAAGGAGTGGGATTCCTGGATCGCATGGTACTTTTGTTTCTAGTTTTTTAAGGAAGAGCCAAATCGATTTCCAAAGTGGTTGTACCATTTCAAATTCTCTAGATAGTAGACACTTGTTATTTTTGGCAATGGGAAAGGTTACCCTGGATGAGAGTGAAGTGTGCACAGCCTGACCGAGGTAAATGATGCCACTAAGTGTACACACAAAAGAAGGATCTTTGGGTAATTGCTATGGCATATATAATTTTGCAACAATAGCAACAACAACCAAAAAATACATATGGAAGTATATATGTATGTATGTAGTCATATATATGTATATGTATGTATGCCAAAAAGCAAACCCGTTGCCATTGAGTCAATTCCGACTCATAGTGACCCTACAGAACACAGTAAAACTATCCCATAGAGTTTCCAAGAAGCAGCTGGTGGGATTGAACTGCCGACCTTTTGGTTAGCAGCTGAGGTGTTAATCAATATGTCATCAGGGCAAGTATATATGAGTGTATATATTCATATGTATATGCATGTTTGTGTGTGCATGCATATATATATATAATAAAAGATTTAGGGAACACAGTTATAGATTCTTCTTGGATATAACCAAATACCTCAAGGGGTTGGTTTTCTGGGCTTGAAGGCTTAGGATCATAGTCTCATGGGACAACTTGGTCAATTGACATAATATCATTTATAAAATTTGTGTCCTGCATCCTAGTCTGGTGAAGAGTGTCTTAAAAGCTTGCAAATAACCTTTTATGATACAACTATTGGTCTCTATTTGTCCAAAGCAAAAGAGATAGAAGGAAACCAAAGACTCAGAGAAGAAACTAGTCTATAGGACTAACTGTTCACATGAACCACTGCCTCATCTACCCTGAGACCAGAAAAACTAGATGGTGCCCAGCTACCACTACTGATCATTCTGGTCAGGGCCATAATCAATGGATCCTGATAGAATGAGAGAAAAATGTGGAAAAGAGCCTCAAATTCTTTTTTAAAAATCCATAATTACTGGACCAGTTGAAACTGGAGGACTCCCCAAGGCTATTGCCCTGAGATACTCTTAAACCTCCAACTGAAAATAGCCTCTGAGGTCAGTTTTTAGCTAAATAACCAATTGGCTCATAAAGTGAAGAATATCACCTGTGAGTTCTGTGCTTCTTTTAAAAATCCTCTATATGAGACCAAAGCATTAACTATTACTTTAAAACAAACATGAGAAGGTAAGGGGCCAGGGAAACTAAATTAATGGAAGCAGAACAACTAGAATGGAAATCGTGATAATGTTTATGCATTGTGAAGAATGTAACCAATGTCATTGAGTAATTTGGGTAGAGACTGTTGATGGGAACCTAAACTGCAGTGTAAAGTTTCCATGGAAACACTATTATTTTTTTTAAATACAATATAAAAAGAAGTAGAAGAAAAAATAAGTCTTTGAAGACCCAGTGCAGAACACTTAGAGCACCATCTTGAGCTTTTGTTATATGTCTTGGTGTTTCACCACCTCTAACACATAGAGGGGCTGAATAAATGTCTGCTGAGTTTTATTAAGTTCAAAGTTCTATTTCAAAGAAATAAGCATCTGGCTTACCTACGGTTTAAGAAAAAGCATTTACCCCTTCAAAGATCTGTTGCTGAAAATGACAAACTATTTAGATTGCTCCCTCACTAGAGAAGCTAAGCCCAAAGGTATAGTGTTGATAGTAAACTAAGTAGATATTGTGTTACATAAACACTCTCTAATCACCTAAGCAAATATGCTATATCTGTAAAATGGGAATTTAACACTTGTCTAATAAAGTTAATTTGAGGATTAAATGAAATTATGCATGAAAATTCTTTGTAAAGTACCTTGTACAGGAAGTTAATGGTGTTACAGTCACAAACGCCAGTCAAGCCTTAGTCCAATCCAAAGCAAACTAAACCTGCCATTTGCCACTATTATAAAAACCCTGGTTACTGGTAAACTGAATGTTTCGTTAAAGAAGAAGCCTCTGGTAAATTCAGCTGTTACTGCTGATGAAAATTTTCGTAAACAATTGCCTCACTACGATCCGAAATGACGGAGCTCCAGGGAATCTCAGAGGCTGTTACCAGCTATTTCCCTTGATCATCAGGCTGAAACAACTCTCTTAATTAATGGGGAGCCCTATAAACTTTTAATAGATACTGAATCAACTGTTTCTGCTATAAACCCAAACTCATTAGCTCAGCCTCTGCCCCAGAGTAAATGAATTATGAATATTGTTAGAGTAGCTAACCAAGTTCAAACTTAAAGAAAACTGAGTTTGTTCGAATTAATTGTGGATCTATCAAAGATTTCCATTCTTTCTAACTTTTTCCTGATGCTCCTGTTAGCCTTTTAGGATGGGACTTTCTAATGAAATGGAATTGTTCTTCCATTACCTTTGATGAAAAGGGGGAAACTATTTTAAACTTTCCTGATGTTTTCTCCAAGGACACCTCTGAGGAATCCCTTTTATGGTTATGCTTGTTTCAAGTTTTAGAGCATGCTGACTCAAAGTCCAAAGAGACCTTGGAAACATTTTCCAGTCTATTAGCCCAAGTGTACCCTGCCCTATGGGCCACTAATTCAACAGACATAAAAAATCTGCTGAACCCATTCTGTGCAGATCTGCCCAGATCAGGAATTTCTCAATACTTCCTTAAACCTGAGATAATGAAAGGGTTGCAGCCCATTACTGAGGATTTCTTATAGAAGGAATTGATAACCTTCTGCACCAATCCATATAACACTCCTGTGTTCCCAGTGCAAAAACCTAATAATCAAGGCTGGAATTCGGTCCTTATACAATATATTGATGATCTTTTACTTTGCTCTACAGCTCAAGCTGATTATGACGGCATTTATTTACTTACCCAGTTAGTTCATAAGGGAATTAAAACTTCTAAAGAAAAACTCCAGCTGGCCTCTAGTCAAGTAAGTAATCTCTGATAAAATACACTTAAAGTCAAAAGTCGTTATAAGAGACAACAAAGGGCATTATATAATGATTAAAGGGTCAATCCACCAAAAGGACATAACTATAATACATACTTATGCACTCAGTGACAGAGCTCCAAAGTGCATAAACCAAACTCTAACAAAACTGAAAAGAGAAATAAACAGTTCTACAATAATAGTAGGAGACTTCAACACACCACTTTCAATGATGGACAGAAAGAAACTCAACAAACTCAACAAAGATGTCAAAACAAAAAACCAAACCCACAGCCATCAAGTCAATTCTGACTCATAGTGACCCTACAGGATAGAGTAGAACTGCCCTCATAGGGCTTCCAAGACTGCAAATCTTTACGGAAGCAGACTGCCACATCTTTCTCCCACAGAGCAGCTGGTGGGTTCGAACCACTGATCTTTCAGTTAACACCTGAATGTTTTAACCACTGCACCACCAGGGGTCAACAAAGATACAGAAGATCTAAATAATATAGTCAACCAACTAGACCTCACAGACACATACAGAACATACCACCCAACAGCAGCACAATATACATTCTTCAGAACATAGTTCATTCTCTAGAATAGACCGTATACTTGACCAGATCCTTCTTCCTAGTATGTCTTAGTCTGGAAGCTCAGCTGAAAACTGTCAGCCATGGGTGACCCTGGTATTTGAATACCGGTGGCATAGCTTCGAGCATCACAGCGACACACAAGCCCCCACAGTACAACAAACCAATAGAAATATCCATGAAAGCCAAAGTACGAACCAGAATAAATCCCACTGAATTTAGAGACCATCTGAGGAATAGATTCGATGCGTTGAACACATCAGCATATTGGTCGATGTTCAACCATTTTAGGAGGTAACATATGATCGAGAACTGATGGTACTGAAGGAAGAGGTTCAAGTTATAATGAAGGCATTGGTAAAAAATAAGGCTCCAGGAATTGATGGAATACCAATTAAGATGTTTCAACAAAAGGATGCAGAGCTGGAAGTGCTAACCCATCTATGCCAAGAAATTTGGAAGATAGCTACCTGGTCAGCTGACAGGAAGAGATCCATATTGATGCTTATTCCAAAGAAAGGTGATCCAACCAAATGCAGAAATTATAGAACAATATCATTAATATCACACCCAAGTAAAATTTTGCAGAAGATCATTCAAAAGCAGCTGCGGCAGTGCATCAACAGGGAACTACCAGAAATTCAAGCAGGATTCAGAAGAGGAATTGGAACCAGGGATATCATTGTTGACATCAGATGGATCCTGGCTGAAACAAAATACCAGAAAGATGTTTACCTGTGTTTTATTGACTATTCAAAGGTATTGGACTATCAAATCATAACAAATTATGGATAACATCTCGAAGAATGGGAAACCCAGAGCACTTAATTGTGCTCATGAGAAACCTGTACATAGATCAAGAGGCAGTCATTTGAAAAGAGCAAGGGGATACTGCATGGTTTAAAGTCAGAAAAGGTGCACATCAGGGTTGTATCCTTTCACCATACCTATTCAACCTGTATGCTGAGCAAATAATACGAGAAGCTGGACTATATGAAGAACAGGGCATCAGGATTGGAAGAAGACTCATTAACAGCCTGTGATGTGCAGATGACACAACCTTGCTTCCTGAAAGTGAAGAGGACTTGAGGCACTTACTGATGAAGATCAAAAACCACAGCCTTCAGTGTGGATTACACCTCAACATAAAGAAAATAAAAATCCTCACAACTAGACCAATAAGCAACATCATGATAAACGGAGAAAAGAAATTGTCAAGGGTTTCATTTTACTTGGATCCACACTCAACATCCATGAAAGCAGTCAAGAAATCAAACTACACATTGCATTGGGCAAATCTGCTGCAGAAGACCTCTTTAAGGTGTCAAAAAGCAAAGATGTCACCTTGAAGACTAAGATGCACCTGACCCAGCCATGGTGTTTTCAATTGTCTCACATGCATGCAAAAGCTGGACAATGAATAAGGAAAACTGAAGAAGAATTGACAACTTTGAATTATGGTGTTGGCACAGAATGTTGCATATACCATGAACTTCCAAGAAGAATGAATCAATCTGTCTTGGAAGAAGTACAGCCAGAATGCTCCTTAGAAGCAAGATACCTGAACACGTTGTCAGGAGGAATCAGTCCTTGGAGAAGAACATCATGCTTGGTACAGTAGAGGGTCAGCAAAAAAGAGAAAGACCCTCAAAGAGATGGAGTGACACAGTGGCTGCAACAATGGATTCAAGCATAACAATGATTGTGAGGCTGGCACAGGACTGGGCAACGTTTTGTTCTGTTGTACATAGAGTTGCTATGAGTTGAAACTGACTCAATAGCACCTAACAAAAACAGTGGCATTAGGACACAAGCAAGCCTGAATAAATTAAAAAACAACAAAATAATACAAAACATCTTCTCTGAGCATAAGCTATAAAACTAGAAATCAATAACAGAAAGTACAAGGGAAAAAAATAAATGCTTGGAAACTGACTAACACCTTACTTAAAAACTATTGGGTAATAGAAGAAATTAAAAAGAAAATTAAAAATTATTAGCATCAAATGAGAATGAAAACACAACATACCAAAATCTTTGGGACACAAAAAAAGCAGTGCTAAGAGGAGGCACTTATAGCAATAATTGCACACATCAAAAAAGAAGAAAAGGCCAAAATCAATAGCTTAACTCTACAACCCGAACAAGTAGAAAAGGAGCAGCAAAAGAAGTTCACAGTCAGAAAAATGAAATGATAAAGAACAGAGCAGAAATAAATTAAATAGAAAACATAAAAACAATAGAATCAACAGGATTAGAAGTTGGTTCTCTAACAGGATCAATAAAATTGAGAAACCACTGTCCAAACTGACAAAGGAAAAAAATGAGAAGATGCAAATAGCTAAAATAAGAACTAAGATAGGTGACATTTCAACAGAACTAACCGAGACAAAAAAGAACATAACAGAATATTATGAAAAACTGTACTCCAACAAATTTGAAAAACTAGAAGAAATGGAAAAATTTCTAGAAACACACTACCTACCTAAACTAACACAAATAGAGGCAGAAAATTTGAACAGACCCATAAAAAAAGAAGAAATTGAAGAGATCATTAAAGAAAAACTCCTAACCAAAAAAAAAACTCCTGGCCCTGATGGCTTCAGTAAAGAATTCTACCAAACATTCAAAGAAGAGCTGGCATCAATTCTATTCAAACTATTCCTGAACATAGAAAAGGAAGGAATACTCCCTAACTCATTCTATGAGGACAGCATAACCCTGATACCAAAGCCAAGCAAAGACACCACTAAAAAAGAAAATTACAGCTGGGCGGAGCCAAGTTGGTGGAATAGACAGACGTTTCCATCAAGCCCTCTTTACAACAAAGACCCAAAAAAAAAACAAGTGAAACGAGTATATTTATGACAAGCTGGGAGCCCTGAGCATCAAAGACAAGCTTAGACAACCAACTGAGGGGCAGGGGAAGGAAGAGACCGTTCAGAAATGGAGAGGAGTTGCTGGACCTAAATCGCGGGGAGCCCTCAGGCACCATTCCTGGAGTGGCTGCTGCAGTGGCAGCAGCGACGGTGGGTTGGTCCTAGCATTCGGCCGCAGTTTCCTCAGGGAGAAGCAACCAGCCACACAGTCCACTCACAGCTCTGGAACCTGAGCAGAAGGGCGCTGTCCACAAAAGCTAAGTACTTGCTTGGCCGCCAAGCCAGCTTCAGCGGCTGAATCCCTAGGCCTGAGATAGACCCTGGTGAGCACCTGGAGCTGTCCTCCCGACCTTGGGGAAGGAAAAAATTTGCAACTGGGGGGAAAAGATAATTTGCTAGCTCCATTAACTGGGAGAGCTCAGGATAGAAGCGGCTCCTGTCCAGGCATAAACTGTCCATGGATCTTGAGCTCCTTTCCCTTCTGCATGGACCTGTATGGGCCTATTTCGGGAGAATACGCCCTTGTTGGCAAACTCCAACCATTTCAGCAGTGTGGTGGAGAGGTGGGTGTTTGACATATGACATTGCTTTGCCTACTAAACAAGGTCCTCACCTACCCACAACAGGGACCTAAGGGCTGGTGGCTCCACTTGGGTTGCCCAGCCACCTGCTACAGGGGTCCAGGGATAACTGGTACCTCCCATTCCTCACAACAAAATCTTTGGGTGCCCACGGTCCCTCTGCAGAGCCCACGCACCAGCACGCTCTAGGGAACAGAGATGGTTTTCCTCAGAGACACTTGGGGATCAGTTCTCAGCCCCCTGCCTTGTTCAGAGTGTGACCCCCTGCTGCAATCAGATATGGGTATATATGCCAATTACCCCTGCCCCTCTAAGACTGTAGGACAGAGTCTGTGCCACACACTTGATATCAGCTACCTGGAAACCTGAGCTGAATTCATACAAGAAAACTGAATGGACTCCTAGACTGATATACCCGATAACAGCTCTAGCCACCTGAGGACAGGACACCAGAGCTCTAAAGGCAAAAATAATCAAGCTAGCTCACTCAAGCAACCCATAGGGGTATACCAAAACAAAACAAAACAAGCAGCTACGACACAGTAAGCAAGCATTAACTAATACAATGGCTCGGAGACAACAGTCAATATCAAGTCACATAAAGAAAAAGACCATGATCACCTCAACAGGCTCTCAAAACAAAGAATCGAGGGATCTTTTAGATGAAAGTGCATTCCTGGAATTACCAGATACAGAACACTTCAAGACATCAGGAAGGAAATGAGGCAATACGCAGAACAAGCCAAGGAACACACAGATAAAACAACTGAAGAACTTAGATTATTCAGGAACATAATGAAAAGTTTAATAAGCTGGAAAAATCCATAGACAGACAGCAATCAGAAATTTGGAAGATTAGCAATAAAATTACAGAATTAGATAACTCAACAGAAAGTCAGAGGAGCAGAATTGAGCAAGTAGAAGCTAGAATTTATGAACTTGAAGATAAATCTCTTGGCACTAATATATTTGAAGAAAAATCAGATAAAAGAATTAAAAAAAAAATGAAGAAACCTAAAGAATCTTGTCAGACTCTATCAAGAGAAATAACCTACGAGTGATTGGAGTACCAGAACAGGGAGGGATAACAGAAAATACAGAGAAAATTGTTGAAGATTTGCTGGCAGAAAACTTCCCTGATACTGTGAAAGATGAGAAGATATCTATCCAAGATGCTCATCGAGCTCCACATAAGGTATATCTTAAAAGAAAGTCATGAAGACATATTATAATCAAGCTTGCCAAAACCAAAGATAAGGAGAGAATTATAAGAGCCAGGGATAAAAGAAAAGTCACCTACAAGGGAGAGCCAGTAACAATAAGCTCGGACTACTTGGCAGAAACCATGCAGGCAAGAAGGCAATGGGATGACATATTTAAAAAATTGAAGGAAAAAATTGCCTACCAAGAATCATACATCCATCAAAACTGTCTCTTAAATATGAAGGTGAAATTAAGACATTTCCAGATAAACACAAGTTGAGGGAATTCATAAAAACCAAACCAAAACTACAAGAAATACTAAAGGGAGTTCTTTGGTTAGAAAATCAATATCAGGTATCGAACCAAGACTAGAACACTGGGCAGAGCAACCAGAAGTCAACCCAGACAGGGAAATCCAAAAAAAAAAAAAAAAAAAAAAGCAGGATTAAAAATAAAGCCCAACAAAGGGTAACGGCGATGTTATTATATAAAAGAAGACAACATTAAAATAATAAACAGGGACTAAGAAATGTAATCATACACCTTCCATATGGAGAGGAAGATATGGCGATACAAAGAAATAAAAGTTAGTTATAAATTTAGAAAACCAAGGGTAAATAATAAGGTAACCACAAAGGAGACAAACTATCCTACACAACAAAATAAAATACACGGGAAAAATACAAACTCAGCAAAAACAAAATCAACAACAACAAATATGAGGAAAGGACAATATATAAAGAAAATCTACTCAGCACATAAAATTAAGTGGGAAAAAGAAGCTGTCAACACACAAAAAAAGACATCAAAATGATAGCACTAAATTACCTATCCATAATTACCCTGAATGTAAATGGACTAAATGCACCAATAAAGAGACAGAGAGTGGCAGAATGGATTAAAAAACAAGATCCATCTATATGCTGCCTACAAGAGACACACCTTGGACTTAGAGACACAAACAAAATAAAACTCAAAGGATGGAAAAAAATATATCAAGCAAACAAAAATCAAAAAAGAGCAGGAGTGGCAATATTAATTTCTGACAAAATAGACTTTAAAGTTAAATCCATCAGAAAGGATAAGGAAGGACTCTATATAATGATTAAAGGGATAATACACCAAAAAGATATAACCATATTAAATATTTATGCACCGAATGACAGGGCTGCAAGATACATAAAACAAACTCTATCAGCATTGAAAAGCGAGATAGACAACTCCACAATAATAGTAAGAGACTTCAACACATCACTTTCAGTAAAGGACAGGACATCCAGAAAGAAGCTCAATAAAGCCACAGAAGATCTAAATGCCACAATCAACCACCCTGACCTCGTAGACATATACAGAACATTCCACCCAACAGTAACTAAGTATACTTTCTTTTCTAGTGCACATGGAACATTCTCTAGAATAGACCACATATTAGGTCATAAAACAAGCCTTAGCAGAATCCAAAACATTGAAATATTAAAAAGCATCTTCTCTGACCATAAGGCCATAAAAGTGGAAATCAATACCAGGAAAAGCAGGGAAAAGAAATCAAACACTTGGAAACTGAACAATACCCTGCTCAAAAAAGACTGGATTATAGAAGACATCAAGGATGGAATAAAGAAATTCAGAGAATCCAATGAGATTGAAAACACTTCTTATCAGAACCTTTGGGACAGAGCAAAAGCGGTGCTCAGAGGCCAATTTATTTCAATTAATGCACACATCCAAAAAGAAGAAAGGGCCAAAATCAAAGAATTATCCCTACAACTTGAACAAATAGAAAGAGAGCAAGAAAAGAAACCCACAGGCACCAGAAGAAGAAAAAAAAAAAATTAGACCTGAACTAAACAAAATAGAAAACAGAAAAACAATTGAAAGAATTAACAAGACCAAAAACTGGTTTTTTGAAAAACTCAACAAAATTGCTAAACCATTGGCCAAACTGACAAAAGAAAAGCAGGAGATGAAGAAAATAACCCGAATAAGAAATGAGATGGGCGATATTACAACAGACCCAACTGAAATTAAAAGAATCATATCCGATTACTATGAAAAACTCTACTCAAATTTGAAAACCTAGAAGAAATGGATGAATTCCTAGAAACACACTACCTACCTAAACTAACGCAGAGGTAGAACAACTAAATAGCCCCATAACCAAAGAAGAGATTAAAAAGGTACTCAAAAAACTCCCAACAAAAAAAAGCCCTGGCCCAGACAGCTTCACTGCAGAATTCTACCAAACTTTCAGAGACGAGTTAACACCACTACTACAAAAGGTATTTCAGAGCATAGAAAAGGACAGAATACTACCAAATTCGTTCTATGAAGCTACCATATCCCTGATACCAAAACCAGGTAAAGACAACACAAGAAAAGAAAATTATATTTCTTAATCCCTCATGAACATAGATGTAAAAATCCTCAACAAAATTCTAGCCAATAGAATTCAACAACATATCAAAAAAATAATTCACCATGTCCAAGTGGGATTCATACCAGGTATGCAGGGATGGTTCAACATTAGAAAAACAATTAATGTAATCCACCACATAAATAAAACAAAAGATAAGAATCACATGATTTTATCAATTGATGTAGAAAAGACATTTGACAAAGTTCAACACCCATTCGTGATAAAAACTCTCAGCAAAATAGGAATAGAAGGAAAATTCCTCAACATAATAAAGGGCATTTATACAAAGCCAACAGTCAACATCACCCTAAATGGAGACAGCCTGAAAACATTCCCACTGAGATCGGGAACCAGACAAGGATGCCCTTTATCACCACTCTTATTCAACATTGTGCTGGAAGTCCTAACCAGAGCAATTAGGCTAGATAAAGAAATAAAGGGCATCCAGATTGGCAAGGAAGAAGTCAAAGTATCTCTATTTGCAGATGACATGATCTTATACACAGAAAACCCTAAGGAATCCTCAAGAAAACTACTGAAAGTAATAGAAGAGTTCAGCAGAGTATCGGGATGCAAAATAAACATACAAAAATCAGTTGGATTCCTCTACACCAACAAAAAGAACATCGAAGAGGAAATCACCAAATCAATGTCATTTACAGTAGCCCCCTAGAAGATAAAATACTTGGGAATAAATGTTACCAGAGATGTAAAAGACTTATACAAAGAAAACTACAGTACACTTCTTCAAGAAACCAAAAGAGACTTACATAAGTGGAAGAACATTCCTTGCTCATGGATAGGAAGACTTAACATTACAAAAATGTCTATTCTACCAAAAGCGATCTCTACATTTCATGCAATTCCGATCCAAATCCCAATGACGGTCTTTAATGAGATGGAGAAACAAATCACTAATTTCATATGGAAGGGCAAAAGACCCCCGATAAATAAGGCATTACTGAAGAAGAAGAACAAAGTAGGAGGCCTTACTTTACCTGATTTTAGAACCTATTGTACCGCCACAGTAGTCAAAACAGCCTGGTACTGGTACAATAACAGATACATGGATCAATGGAACAGAATTGAGAATCCAGACATAAATCCATCCACATATGAGCAGCTGATATTTGACAAAGGCCCCAAAACAGTTAAATGGGGAAATGACAGTCTTTTTAACAAATGGTACTGGCATACCTGGATATCCATCTGCAAAAAAATGAAACAAGACCCATACCTCACTCCATGCACAAAAACGAACTCAAAATGGATCAAAGACCTAAATATAAAATCTAAAACGATAAAGATGATGGAAGAAAAAATAGGGACAACGTTAGGAGCTCTAATACATGGCATAAACAGTATAGAAAACATTATAAAGAACATAGAAAAACCAGATAACTAGGAGCTCCTAAAAATGAAACACTTATGCGCATCCAAAGACTTCACCAAAAGAAAAAAAGATTACCTACAGACTGGGAAAATTTTTTAGCTATGAAATTTCCGATCAGCGCCTGATCTCTAAAATCTACATAACGCTGCAAAAATTCAACTGCAAAAAGACAAATAACCGAATTAAAAGATGGGCAAAATATATGAATAAACACTTCACTAAAGAAGACTTTCAGGTAGCTAACAGATATATGAGGAAATGTTCACGATCATTAACCATTAGAGAAATGCAGATCAAAACTACAATGAGATTTCATCTCCAACAAGGCTGGCATTAATCCAAAAAACACAAAATAATAAATGTTGGAGAGGCTGTGGAGAGATTGGAACACTTCTACACTGCTGGTGGGAATGTCAAATGGTACAATCACTTTGGAAATTGATTTGGCGCTTTTTTAAAAAGTTAGAAATAGAACTACCATACGATCCAGCAATCCCATTCCTTGGAATATATCCTAGGGAAATAGGAGCCTTTACACAAACAGATATATGCACATCCATGTTGATTGCAGCACTGTTTACAATAGCAAAAAGATAGAAGCAACCAAGGTGCCCATCAACAGATGAATGGATAAATTATGGTATATTCACACAGTGGAATACTATGATACATTGATAAAGAACAGTGAGGAATCTGTGAAACATTTCATAACATGGAGGAATCTGGAAGGCATTATGCTGAGTGAAATAAAAAAAAAAAAACCCAGTGTCTTCAAGTTGATTCCAACTCATAGCAAAAGGACAAATATTGCATAAGACCACTATTATAAGAACTTGAGAAATAGTTTAAACTGAGAAGAAAACATTCTTTTGTGGTTATGAGAGGGGGGAGGGAGGGAGGGTGGGAGAGGGGTATTCACTAATTAGATAGTAGATAAGAAGTACTTTAGGTGAAGGGAAAGACAGCATACAGTACAGGGGAGGTCAGCACAATTAGACTAAACCAAAAGCAAAGAAGTTTCCTGAATAAACTGAGTGCTTCGAAGGCCAGCGTAGCAGGGGCAGGGGTCTGGGGTCCATGGTTTCAGGGGACATCGAAGTCAATTGCAATAATAAAATCTATTAACAAAACATTCTGCATCTCACTTTGAAGAGTGGCGTCTGGGGTCTTAAACGCTAGCAAGCAGCCATCTAAGATGCATCAATTGGTCTCAACCCACCTGGATCAAAGGAGAATGAAGAACACCAAGGACACAAAGCAATTACGAGCCCAAGAGACAGAAAGGGCCACACGAACTAGTGACTACATCATCCTGAGACCAGAAGAACTAGATGGTGCCCTGCTACAACCAATGACTGCCCTGACAGGGAACACAACAGAGAACCCCTGAGGGAGCAGGATAGCAGTGGGATGCAGACCCCAAATTCTCATAAGACCAGACTTAATGGTCTGACTGAGCCTGGTAGCACCCCAGTGGTCATGGCCCCCAGGCCTTCTGTTGGCCCAGGACAGGAACCATTCCTGAAGCCAACTCTTCAGACATGGATTGGACTGGACAATGGGTTGGAGAGGGTTGCTGGTGAGGAGTGAGCCTCTTGGATCAGGTGAACACTTGAGACTATGTTGGCATCTCCTGCTTGGAGGGAAGATGAGAGAGTGGAGGGGGTTAGGAGCTGGCGAAAACGATATGAAAAGAGAGAGTGGAGGGAGAGAGCGGGCTGTCTCACTGGAGGGGAGTAATTGGGAGTGTGTAGCATGGTGTATACGGGTTTTTATGTGAGAGACTGGCTTGATTTGTAAACTTTCACTTAAAGCACAATAAAAAATATTTAAAAAAAGAAAATTACAGACCAATACCCTTTATGAATACCAGAAAGAAAAAAAAAAAAACCTTTGCCATCGAGTTGATTCCAAATCATAGCAATCCTATAGGACAGAATAGAGCTGCCCGATAGGGTTTCCAACGAGCACCTGGTGGCTTTGAACTGCCAACCTTTTGGTTAGAGCTGTAGCTTAACCACTACCCACCCCCTAGGGTTTCCCCATTATGAATAGAGATGCAAAAATTCTCAACAAAATTCTAGCCTATAGAATTCAACAGCATATCAAAAAAATAATACGTCATGATCAAGTGGGATTCATAACAGGGATGGAAGGATGGTTCAACATTAGAAAATCAATCAACATAATTCACCACATAAATAAAACAATGGAAAAATCACATGATCGTCTCAATCGATGCAGAAAAGGCATTTGATGAAATGCAACACCCTTTCCTGATAAAAACTCTCAGCAAAATAGGAATAGAAGGGAAATTCCTCAACGTAATTAAGGGCATATATGCAAAACCAACAGCCAACATTAGTCTCAACAAAGAAAGATTGAGAACATTTCCCTTGAGAAAGAGGACAAGGATGCCCTTTGTTACCACTATTATTTGATATTGTACTAGAAGCTCTAGCTATAGCAATAAGGCAAGAAAACGTATACAGATTGGAAAGGAAGAAGTAAAACTATCTTTATTCACAGGTGACATGATCCTATACACAGAAAATCCCAGAGACTCCAAAAGAAAGCTACTAAAACTAATAGAAGGATTCAGTAAAGTGGCAACACATAAAAATCAATTGGGTTCCTCTACACTAACAAGAAAGACTGAAAAGGAAATCAAGAAAGCAATACCATTTACAACAGCCCCCAAAAGGATAAAATGCCTAGGAATAAACCTAACCAGGGATGTAAAAGACTTATATAAGGCAGACTATAAAACACTACTGCAAGAAACTAAAAGAGATCTACATAAATTGAAAGTCATTCCATGCTCACGGATTGGAAGTCTTAACATTGAGAAAATGTCAATACTACCCAAAACTATCTGTAGACAAAATACAATCCTGATCCAAATCCCAACAACATTCTTTAATGAAATGGGAAAACTAATCTCCAATTTTATATGGAAAGGAAAGAGGCCCTAAATAGCTAAAGCAATATAGAAGATCAAAGTAGGAGGCCTCACACTTCCTGATCTCAAAACTTACTACACAGAAAGGGTAATCAATACAGCCTGGTACTAGTTGAATGACAGATACATAGACCATGGGAATAATATCGAGAACCCAGAAGTAAATCTGTCCATCTAAGCGCAGCTGATCTTTGACAAAAGGTCAAAGCCCATTCGGTGGGGAAGAGAGAGTCTCCTTAAAAAATGGTGCTGGAAAAATTGGACATCCATATGCAGAAAAATGAAGCAGTATCCATACTTCACACCATGTACAAAAACTAACTAAAAATGGATCAAGGACTTAAATGTTAAAACTAAAATTATAAAGTTCCTGGAAGATAACATAGGGCCAAAACTAGGGGACCTAACTTTTGGCATAAATAGAAATGAGAAGAAACAGCTGCAAACATCCTTTAATAATCAGAAGTGGAATGGACAAAGCATGACACTAAGAAAATTGGAGGTCATCAAAAATGAAACGGAACACATAAACATCTATATCCTAGGCATTTGTGAGCTGAAATGGGCTGGTATTGAATTACTATGCTGGGAATGACAAATCGAAGAGGAACAGTGTGCATTCATCATCAAAAAGGATATTTCAAGATCTCTCCTGAAGCACAACATTGTCAGTGATAGAATAATATCCATACACCTAAAAGGAAGATCAGTTAATACGATTATTATTCAAATTTGTGCATCAACCACTAAGACCAAAGATGAAGAATTTGAAGATTTTTTCAAACTTCTGCAGTCTGAAATTGTTCAAACATGCAATCAAGATGCATTAATAATTACTGGTGCTTGGAATGAGAAAGTTGGAAACAAAGAAGAAGGAACAGTAGTTGGAAAATATGGCCTTCCTGCTAGAAATGATGCCAGAGATCACATGTTAGAATTTTGCAAGACCAACAACTTCTTCACTGCAAATGCCTTTTTGCAACAACGTAAACATCAGCTGTACACATGGACCTCGCCAGATGAAATACACAGAAATCAAACTGACTACCTCTGTGAAAAAAGACCATGGAAAAACTCAATGTCATCAGTCAGAACAAGGCCAGGGGCTGAGCGCAGAACAAACTATCAATTGTTCATATGCAAGTTTGAGTTGAAGCCGAAGAAAATTTGAACAAGCCCATGAGAGCCAAAATACGACCTTCAGTATATATTGTCTGAATTTAGAGACTACCTCTAGAATAGATTTGACCCATTGAACACTAATGACCAAAGAGCAGAAAAGTTGTGGAATGACATCAAGGACTTCATACATGAAGAAAGCAAAAGATCATTAAAAAGAAAGAAAAGACCAAAAAGAATGTCAGAAGAAAGGCTTCTGGCCAACGTGGTGCCCTAGACAGAAGCACCATGCAGTCCCTCCACAGCAAAGATCCAAAAAAGTAAGTAATACAAACGTCATTCCCGGAACCCAAAGTGTCAAATGAAGAGATAAAGAACTAAGCCAAACACCAAATGGAATAAGAAACTGACAGAAGATGCAGAGATACGTGCTGAGGCCATCTATCAGCTAATGCAGCACGGGTTTGCCATCTTGGACTCCTATCAGGGATCCGCAGACAGGGAGCACAGGAAAGCAGCTTCAAGGAGCTCCCAGCAGGAGACAGAGCACCCAGTAACCAGTGATACACGCTTTCCCACTCCCCATCCTCTCCCTGCTGCTCTACCTCTGATCTTCCTGGCTGGCTACAGTAGCTGGAAAGTACAGCCTCCGTGCCGCTTGGATTCATCCCACCCACATCAGAGATCAGCAGATAGCCAGTATAGGAAAGCAGCTTCATGAAGTTCCCAGCAGGAGACAGAGCACCCAATAAGGAGTGATATACTCTTTCCTAACCCCCACCTTCTTCCCTGCCCCACTTTCTCTGCTTCCTGCCAGCTACAGTCTCTTGGCCAGGAGGCATCTGCTTTGGCCCCGGGCTGCTTGTATTCACCCCTCCCACGATGGCCAGTTCCGTGAGCTGGCATTGCTTCTTTCCATCCCTTTTGGTTTCTTCCATGCCTCCCACCACCTCCCCCTCCTTTCTCTAGAACACCTGGTTCTGTGTGCCATCTTTGCCTCTTCTTGAAAGGCTGTGAAGCCTCACTTCACTGGAGAACCACTCCTCCCTGGCCCATGACACCATGCTGGTGGGATCCCTGGGCTTTTTTTTTTTTTTGCTTATTTTGTATTGCTTTGTTCTGTTCTGTTTTATTTTCTTTTTCTTTTAGCGGCTTGGGAGCCTCTTCTACCCAGGCTGCACTGCACAGTTTAGGAGCCACTCCTTCAAGGATCCCTGGGGGCATTTCTTTTTCTCCTTCTTTTTTTCTCTTTTTCCCTATCTTTCTTCATTTCTTAGTTCTCGTCTCTCTGTACTTACCTTCTTTTCCTGTCTCCTGAGTACCTGGCGCTGTGTGACATCTATACTCCCTCTAGCCAAGCTATACTGCGCAGCCTGGGAGCCACTCCCTCAGTCTTTGTGACCTCATTGGAGGGAACCCTAGGGCTTTTCTTTTCCAAATTTTTATCTAGTTTTCTTTCTTTTTTTTTTTTTTGCTTTTCTCCATTTCTCAGTTTCTCATGTATCCACTCCAATGGCAAGCTCCCTGGACCTGCCCGGATGCACCACAGCTGAGTGACTGACCCTGTCCATTGGACACAGAGCTGAAAAGTATCATGACTACAGATGAACAAACAACAGAGAATGCACAGCCCACCTGCTCAGACATAACCAAATAAAACAAAAAAAAGCAGGATGAAACAAACACATCTACAATCAATAAATGAAAAAATAACTGCTGGATGTCCCAAAGACAGCAAACAATTTCAAAACATATTTAAAAAAACAGGACAGGATGGTTCCTGTAAGCATCCAAAATAAAACACCAGATGACTTTCCAGTAGAAGAAAAGGCACCAGAACTACCTGACAGGGAATTCAAATCTCTAATATTCAGAGCTATCTAAGAGTTGAAGCAAAAATGAGGAAAAAATTTATGGAAAAGGCAGACAAATTCATGGAAAATACAGACAAAAAAAATGGGAGAATTCAGGAAAATAATACAGGAACAAAATGCCAAAATAAATTCACAAATAGAAATCATGCAAAAACAGCAAGTAGAAATCCAAAAAATAAACATGATTTTAGAAATAGACAGCATCATAGAAGGGCTGAGGAATAGGTTTGAAATGATGGAAGACAGGACCAGCAAAATTGAAGACAAACACTTGGATGTAACTCTGGGGAAAAATCAGAAAAAAGAATGAAGAAACACTGAGGATTATGTGGATACAATCAAAAGCAATAATTTGCGAGTGATCCGAGTTGCAGAACAGGAAGAAAAAATGGGAAACACAGAGAGGATCATTGAAGAATTGCTGACAGGAAACTTCCTTAATTTCATGAATGATGAAAAGCTGACCATCCAAGAGGCTCATCGAACCCCTTTTAGGATAAACCCCAAAAGAAAAACACCAAGGCATATCATTAATCACCCTCACTAAAAGCAAAGACAAAGAAAAAAATCCTGAGAGCAGCTAGAGAAAAACAAAAAGTCACATACAGAGGAGATACAATAAGACTAAGCTCTGATTATTCGGTAGAAACCACGCAGACTTGTGCACACCCACGTTCATTGCAGCATTGTTCACAATAGCAAAAAGATGGAAACAACCTAGACGCCCATTAACAGATGAATGGATAAACAAACTGTGGTACATACAATGGAGCATTATGCAATGATAAAGAACAATGATGAGTCTGTGAAGCATCTCATAACATGGAGGAATCTGGACAGCATTATGCTGAGTGAAATAAGTCAATCACAAAAAGATAAATATTGTATGAGGCCACTACAGTAAAAACTCATGAAAAGGTTTATATACAAAAAGAAACAATCTTTGATGGTTACAAGGGAGGGGAGAGGTGGGGATGGCAAAACAATAGACAATAGATAAGTGGAAACTTTGGTTAAGGGTAAGATGGTACACAATACTGGGGAAGCCAGCACAACCTGTACAAGGTAAGGTTATGGTAGCTCCATAGACACATCCAAACTCCCTGAGGGACTGAATTGCTGGGCTGAGGGCTGTGGGGACCATGATCTAGGGGAACACCTAGCTCAGTTGGCATAACATAGTTCATGAAGAAAATGTTTTACATTCTACTGTGGTGAGTAGCATCTGGGGTCTTAAAAGCCTGTGAGCGGCTGTCTAGGATACGTCAGTGGCCTCACCCCTTTGGGATCAAGAAAGAATGAAGAAAACTAAAGATACAAAGGAAAGATTAGTCCAAAGGACTAATGGACCACATCTACCATGGCCTCCACCAGACTGAGGCCAGCACGACTATATGGTGCCCAGCTGCCACCACTGACTCCCCTGACAGTGATCACAATAGAGGGTCCCCGGCAGAGCTAGAGAAAAATGTAGAAACACATTCTAACCCAAAAAGAAAGACCTGACTTGCTAACCTGACAAAGACTGGAGAAACTCTGAGAGTATGGCCCCTGAACACCCTTTCAGCTTGGTAATTAGGTCACCCCTGAGGTTCACCCTTCAGCCAAAGCTTGAACAGACCAGTGGAACAAAACAAGACTAATGGGGCACACCAGCCTTGGGGCAGGGAATGGAAGGCAGGAGGGAACAGGAAAGCTGGTAATAGGTAACCCAGGATTGAGAAGGGAGAGTGTTGACATGTCATGGGGTTGTTCACCAATGTCGTAGAATGATGTGTGTACTAACTGTTTGATGAGAAGCTAGTTTGTTCTGTAAACCTCCATCTAAAGTGCAGTTAAAAAAAAAAAAAAAGAGCCTCAGAAAAGACTCTGAATCTGGCTCTTGAACATAGAGTAGCTAAAGCAAATGGAAAAAATGATGAAATAAAAGAGCTGAACAGAAGACTTCAAAGGGTGGCTGTAGAAGATAAAGTATTATAATGAAATGTGCAAAGACCTGGAGTTAGAAAACCATAAGGGAAGAACATGCTTGGCATATCTCAAGCTGAAGAACTGAAGAAAAAGTTCAAGTCCCTAGTTGCTATATTGAAGGATTCTATGGGAAATATACTGAATGACACAGAAAGCATCAAGAGGAGATGGAAAGAATACACACCGTCACTGTACCTAAAAGAATTGGTCTACATTCAACCATTTCAGGAGGTAGCATATAATCAAGAACTGATGGTACTGAAGGAAGAAGTCCAGGCTGCTTTGAACGCAGTGGAGAAAAACAAGACCCCAGGAATTGATGGAATACCGATTGAGATGTTTCAACAAAAGGATGCAACAGTGGAAGTGCTCACTCAACTATGCCAAGAAATCTGGAAGACAGCTACCTGGCCAACCAACTGGAAGAGATACATATTTGTGCTCATTCCAAAGAAAGGTGATACAACAGAATGTCGAAATTTTTGAATACTATCATTAATATCACACACATGTAAAATTTTGCTGAAGATTATTCAAAAGCAGTTGCAGCAATACATTGACAGAGAACTGCCAGAAATTCAAGCTGGATTCAGAAGAGGAGGTAGAATGAGTGATATCATTGCTGATGTCAGATGAATCCTAGTTGAAAGCAGAGAACACCAGAAAAATGTTTACCTCTGTTTTAGTGACTATGCAAAGACAATTGACTGTGTGGATCGTAACAAATTATGGATAACATTTCAAAGAATGGGAGTTCCAGAACACTTAATTGCGCTCATGAGGAACCTGTACATAGAGCAAGAGGCAGTCATTTGAACAGAACAAGGGGATACTGTGTGGTTTAAAGTCAGGAAAGGTGTGCATCAGGGTTGTATCCTTTCACCATACTTATTCAGTCTGTATGCTGAGCAAATAATCCAAGAAGCTAAACTGTATGAAGAGTAGCGGGGCATCAGAATTCGAGGAAGACTCATTAACAACCTGTAATATGCAGATGACACAACATTGCTTGCTGAAAGTGAAGAGGGCTTGAAGCCCTTACTGACAAAGATCAAAGACCACAGCCTTCAGTAAGGATTACACCTCAACATAAAGAAAACAAAAATGCTCACAACTGGACCAATAAGCAACATCATGATAAATGGAAAAAAGACTGAAGTTGTCAAGGATTTCATTTTACTTGGGTCCATAATCAATACCCATGGAAGCAGCAGTCAAGAAATCAAATGACACATTGCATTGGGCAAATCTGCTGCAAAAGATCTCTTTAAAGTGTTAAAAAGCAAAAATGTCACTTTAAGGACTAAAGTGGGCCTTACCCAAGCCATGGTGTTTTTAATAGCCTCATATGCATGTGAAAGCTGGACAGTGAATAAGGAAGACCAAACAAAAACTGATACCTTTGAATTATGGGGTTGAGGAAGAATATTGAATATACCATGAACTGCAAGAAGAACAAACAAGTCGGTCTCGGAAGAAGTACAGCCAGAATGCTCCTTAAAAGCAAGGATAGCGAGACTGCGTCTCACATATTTTGGGCATGTTAATCAGGAGGGACTAGTCCCTGGAGAAGGATATCATGCTTAATAAAGTACATGGTCAGAGAAAAAGAGAAAGACCCTCAATGAGATAGATTGATACAGTGGCTGCAACAATGGCTGTGAGGTTGATGATGCAGGACCAGGCAGTGTTTCGTTCTATTGTACATAGGCTTGCTATGAGTAAGAACCAACTTGACAGTACCTAACAACAACAATTTCTGGCATAAATAGCCTATCAAACAAAACAAAATATACTTGAATGACAGAAGATTAATTAGACAACCGGGAACTCCAAAATTATATATACTTAGGCTCATCAAAAGACTTTACCAAGAGAATAAAAAGAGAACCTATAGACTGGGAAAAAAATATTTGGTGGCAACATATCTGATAAAGGTCTAATCTCTAAAATATAGAACACTTCACACCTCAACAGCAAAAAAAAACAAAATCCAATTTAAAAAATAGGCAAAGGACATGAATAGACTCTTACCAAAGAAGACATTCAGGCAGCCAACAAACTCATGAAAAGATGCTTGCAATCATTAGCCATTAACTAAACCCCAAAACCCATTTCTTAAGAATCAATTCCAACTCACTGCAACCCTCTAGGACAGAGTAGAACTGCCCCATAGGTTTTCCTAAGCTGTAAATCTTTAAGGAAGCAGACTGCCACAGATTTCTCCTGTGGAGTGGCTGGATTCAAGCCACCAACATTTTAGTTAGCAGCCAAGTGCTTAACCTCTGTGCCACCAGGGATCCTCACTAGCCATTAGAGAGATGCAAATCAAACCTACAATGAGATATCATCTCATCCCCACAAAAAAGAAACTGATCAAAAAAAAAAAAAAAAAAAAAACCAACACAAGTCCTCCTCAGGCTGTGGGGGATAAGTATTGCTAGTGGGATTGTAAAATGGTACAACCGCTATGGAAAATAGCATGGCACTTCCTCAGAAAGGTAAAAATAGAAATACCTTAGGATCCAGCAACCCCACTTGTAGATATGTATCCTAGACACATGAGAGCAGCGACACAAATAGACATATGCCCATTGTAGCATTATTCACGATACCAAAAAGATGGACACAACGTAAGTGCCCATCAATAGATGACTGTATAAACAAATTGTGGTACATACATATAATGGAATATTACACAACTCTAACCAATAATGAGAAGTCCAAAAAAATCTTACAACATGGATGAATCTGGAGGACATCATACTGAGTGAAATAAGTCAATCACAAAAGGACAAATACTGTATAGTTTCACTTTTACAAAGGATCAAGAATAGGTATACACATAGAAAGCCATGTTCTTTGATGATTACCAGGGCTGGGAGGGAAAAAGAGGGGTAATCGCTTTCTAGACAGTAGACAATTTTTGGTGATGAGAAAGGCAATATACAATATGTGTGAAGTCAGCACAACTTGTCCAAGGTAAATGAAGACACTAAGAAGTACGCAAGAATAAGGGACAATGTCAGTAAATGCTATATAATATACAATTTTGCAACAACAGTGATAACAAACAAAAAAATGTGTGTGTGGTTACATAGGTAGATATGCATGCACACACATGTGTAGGAAGGCATATGTGAGCATATGCATGTGCATGTATAGGTGTATCTGTAGGCATATGTACATACATGTTTATGTGTGCTGTGTATATATTCATATATATAATAAACCACATAAGTGCACAGTTATGGATACTTCCTAGACATAAACAAACACCTCATGGGATTGGTTTACCAGGTTTGAAGGCTTGGGGTCATAGTCTCATGGGACAACTCGTTCAGTTGGCATAACATAGTTCATGACGATAATGTTCTACATCCTAGTTTGAGGAGTATCATCTGGGGTCTTAAAAGCTCGCGAGCAGCCATCTAAGATACAACTATTGCTCTCTACTCATCTAGAATAAAAGAGAATGAAGAAAACCAAAGACTCAAAGAAGAAACTAGTCTACAGGACTCATAGCCCACATGAACCACAGCCTCATCTAGCCTGAGACCAGAAGAACTAGAACGGTGCCCAGCTACCATTACTGACCATTCTGACCAGGGACACAGTAGAAGGTGCTGGACAGAAAGGGAGAAAAATGTAGAACAAAACTCAAATTCCTAAAAGAAGACAGACTTACTGGGCCAAGAGAGACCAGAGGAGCCCCGAAACTATCACCCTAAGATATCCCTTGAACTTGGAACTGAAGACATGCCGGATGGATACCTTTCAGCCAAATAATAGATTGGCTTATAAAATAAACAATATCACCCGTAAATACTGTGCTCCCTTAAATAATCAACTATATGAGACCTAACGGTCAACATTTACCCTAAAACAAAGATGAGAAGCTAAGGAGGGGCAGAGAAGCTAGATTAACAGCAACAAAATGGAAATTATGAGCATGTTGACACATTGTGAAAAGTGTAACCAATGTCATGGAACAATTTGTATAAAAATTGTTAAATGGGAACCTAATTTGTTATGTAAACTTTCATCTAAAACACAATAAAATATTTAAAAAATAAATAAATAAACTCACCCTGGAGATGAGACCTCATAGCATAGCAAGGCGAAGAAATACAAAATGACCTAGAAATAAGGTAAAATCCTTGCAGAAGAAAGGTTACTTCTTTGTGGGTGATCAATGCCTCCTAGCAGAGGCTTGATGTAAAGGGGGAAATGTGGAGGTTGAAAACAAAATGTGGAAACTGAGGACAACATTTCTACCCAGCCCAGAGAACATGGCCGAAGCCCGAGCTCACAGGACAAATTTAAGATAATAAATAACCTGGCTTTTGGAGAAAATAGCTAGTTTGTTTCTTCAGATTTATGTGTAACCAACATCCTGTATCTTTAGTGCCTACATTCTGGACAAAACAATGCCTATCCACCAGAAAATCCGCACTGTTCATCTTCTTAGTAAAACTGACATTTCCGAAGAAGAAAGGACTTCAGGGGATGTTTTGATGAATATCTGAAAGGCTGATCGAAACCAACTGTACTTTCCCCATTCCTCAAACTATGAAACCCCAATACCACCCCATTTCTTTGCCAACACCCAGCCTCATGCTGTGTGTTGCCTGATTTGCAAGTTGTATGATAGACTAAAAAATCTCTAGCATTGTTTAACTTTGCTTCTGCTTTTAGAAATTCTTCAACGTTTCTAAACAAAATAACAAAAAGTCATTTATTAACATTTTTCTGATGGTGGAGGGAGGAATAAGGCATTTAACACTTCGATTAAAAAAAAGTAATTTCTTTTATTCCAAGTGCAAAAGAAATCCAGTTTTACAATTATCTAGATTGTTAAGTCACTGTTCATTATTTATGACATAGTCATGTCCCCCTAATTGTTTGCCCACAGCTACGTGAAACCTTTTTTTTTTTTAATTCTATGCAAACTGCAAATATCAAAGTATTGCTCTTATATATGTAGAAAGAAAGAAAGAAGAGGTAAAGCGCTTTAAGGCTACCAGCCCTAAATATTTTACTTCAAAAGATTATTTCAAAATACTAAAGAAAAAAAAATGAATGACATTGAGAAAAGCGTGGAGTGTGTTTTTATTTGGAGTCTTCAGTAAATGGCTACTACTGATGCCGTAGCAATAGAATCCCTAGTTGCCTTGCAAAGGAAGCCTTGCTGCAGACCAGCTGCCTGGTATGCAGGGTAACAGCCGCATTGTTATTCTGCCCTCATTTGCATCTCACTCATTAAATTTGCTTTCAAAATGTTTCTAGGACATTGATTTCAATTTTATGAAACCTCAGTTATGACCTCCTCTCTGTTCCTCTCCTTCTCACAACCAATTCCTTACTGAACGAAATTGAAAACTTAGCTCAGTTCTTTCCCTTCCCATCCCGTCTATACAGAAGATAGTGATTTATCATGTGATTAGTCAAAGACTGCCAATAGACTTGTACCCAGGCTTTTTGTCCATTGAAATGCAATCCTGGGCAAAGACTTTCAATTTTTTAAATTTTAAAGCGCTGCTGCCCAAAGACTGAAACTAAGACCAATACTTGAAGAATGGAAGTAATAATGAATAGTGGTTAGGAGTTCACACACTGCAGTTATACACACCTAGTACCAAAACTCAAGGCCTCCTCTTCCAGAAAAAACTTTGAAGCAGGTGTTTTTATGCAGGCGTTTATTGGGGAATAGTGCCTGTAAGAGAGAGGGCACATGAAGAAGTTCAATTAAAATTCATTTGCAATAGAGGCCTTAGCTGATCCCACAGAGAGTTATGGAGCTGTTATTGCCCTTCAGAGTTATCTTCCCTTTGCCTCCCTCTGTCAGGGGCTGTCTCACTTTTGCTGGGTATTTTAATTGGCAAAATCAATTATTCAATGGAAAATAGGAGGGTATAAAGTTTCAGGGAATGGTCCCTCCACCAAAACAACCACTAAACTGGTTTTATACATATATATATGGAAACCTGGTGGCATAGTGGTTAAGTGCTATGGCTGCTAACCAAAAGGTCAGCAGTTCAAATCCACCAGGTGCTCCTACTGTCTTAAATACTCTCAATAATCTAAAGGAAACCTTAGACAAAAAAACTAAAGGGAATCAGGAAGATGATGTATGAACAAGTAGGCAATTTTAATAAAGAGAAAGAAGTTATCAAATGGAGCCAAAGAGAAATTTTGGAGATTAAATGTAAAATAGCTGGAATAGAAAATTCACTAGAGGGGCTCAATGGCAGATTTGAGCAGATAGGAGAAAGTATCAGCGAGCTTGAAAATAAGAGCAATAGCAATTTTCCAGTGTGAGTAGCAGAAAGAAAAACAAAGGAAGGAAGGTGAACAGAGCCTGATGGGCCTGTGGAACAACACCAAGCATACCAAAATACACATAGTGGGAATCCAAGAAGGAGAAGAGAGAGAGAAAGGAGCAGAAAGATTATTTGAAGAAATAATGGCCAATAACTTCCTAAATCTGATGAAAGACATGAATATACATATATCCGAGAAATTCAACAAATTCCAAGCCAAACTCAAAGAGACCCACACCAATAAACTTATAGTCAAATTGTCAAAAAGACAAAGACAAAGAGGGAATGTTGAAAGCATGAGGAGATGCAACTCATCACACACGAGTAATCTTCCATAAGATTAACAGCTGTAGATGGAAGGGAAAAGACATTAGAAAGTAATTCAAAGACCTACATAAAAAGAAAGATCCCTAATAAAGGTAACTGCATAAACAAGTATAAGTGCTAGTAATAAGGTATTCATAGTTGATAATTCTAATTGTTTTGTCCTTCATGCTTTTTAATGACAAATGTTATAGGGCACATAAAATATAAAGACATAATTAGCGATAACAACAACAAATGAGGAAGGGGCAGGAGGAGTAGTAAGGGTATAGAATTTCTTGTATGTTATTAAAGCTAAATTGGTACCAACTTACCCTAGGATGTTATGAATACAAACTGTTAAATGTAATATTCAAGGCAACCATTAAGCAAATATCTAAAAAAAATACAAAAAAGGAAAGGAGAAGAAAACAAAAATGTCTTACTACAATAAACCAACAAAACACAAAAGCAAGCAATAACAAAGGACAAAGACAAGAAGGCTTAAGACACACACAAAAAAAAAACTAAATGGCTGAAGTAAGTCAGTTCTTATTGGTAATTACAGTGAAAGTAAATGGATTAAATGCTCCAATCAAAAGACAGAGAATGACAGAATGGATTAAAAAAAAAGACATTATCCAACTATATGCTGTTTACAAGAGACACACCTTAGAGTCAAGAACACATATAGGTTGAAAGTGAAAGAATAGAAAAAATATTCCATGCAAATAATAACCAAAAGAGAGCTGGGATGGCAATCTTAATATTATACAAAGTAGAACACCCAACATCAGAACACTTAATATGTAAAGCAAACACTGATAGAATTGAAGAGAGAAATAGCACTACAATAATAGGCAGAGGCTGTCATGGATTGAATTGTGTCCCCCAAAAAATCTTCCAATTTGGCTGGGTCGTGATTCCCAATATTGTATGATTGTCTACCATTTTGTCATCTGATGTGATTTCCATATGTGTTGTAAATCCTATCACTATGATGTAATGAGAGGGATTAGTAGCAGTTACATTGATGAGATCTATAAGATTAGACAGTGTCTTAAGCCAATCTCTTTTGAGATATAAAAAAGAGAAGCAAGCAGAGAGACAGGGGGGCCTCATACCACCAAGAAAGCTGTGCTGGGAGCAGAATGCATCCTTTGAACCTGAGGTTCCTGCCCTGAGGTGCTCCCACACCAAGGGAAGACTGATGCATCACAAGGACCTTCCTCTAGAGCAGACACAGAGAGAAAGACTTCCTTTGGAGACATGCCCTGAATTCGGACCTCTAGCCTATTGGACTGTGAGAGAATAAACTTCTCTTTGATAAAGGCATCCACTTGTGGTATTTCTGTTATAGCAGCACTAGACGACTAGGACAGAGACTTTAACACTCCACTTACAATATTAAACAGAACATCTAGAAAGAAAATCAACAAGGAAACGGAGGACCTGAATGACACTATAAACAAACTAAACAGACATGTATAGAATTCTCCACCCAACAACAGCAAAATATATATTCTTCTCAAGTGTGTATGTGTCATTATCCAGGATAGATCACATGTTAGATCACAAAGCAAGTCTTGACAAATTTACAAAGATTGAAATCACTGGAATTATTTTATCTGAACACAAAGGAGTGAAACTAGAAATCAATAACAGAAAAAAAAAAACAGGAAATTACACAATACTATCAAACAACCAATGGGTCAAGGAAGAAATCAAAAGAAAATAAAAGCACAACATACCAAATTTTATGGGACTCAGCAAAGGCCGTACTCAGGGGGAAACTTATAGCAATAAATGTCTACGTGAGAAAACAACAAATATCTCAAATCAACATCTTAACTCAAAACGACACGAACTAGAAAAAGAAGAGCAAACTAAGCCTAAAACTACCAGAAGAAAGGAAATAACAAAGATCAGAGTAGAAAAAAATTAAATTGAAAACTGAAAACAACAGAGAGAATCAATGAAACTGGAAGTTGATTCTCTGAAAAGATCGATAAAAATGACAAACCTTTAGCTAGACTAACAGAGAAAAGATGCAAATAACCAAAATAAAAAATGAAAGAGCAGGAGGCGGAGCCAAGCTGGCACAATAGACAGATGCTTCTGGCGAGTCCTCTTTACAACAAAGACCCCCCCCAAAAAAAGTGAAATGAGTATACTTATGACAAGCTAGGAGCCCTGAGCATCAAAGGCAAGCTTAGAAAATGAACCGAGGGGCACGGGGAGGAAGAGACCATTCAAAAGCAGAGAGGAGTTACCCGACCCGAATCGCAGGGAACCCTCAGGCACCATTCCCAGAGCGGCAGTGGAGGGCTAATACTAGTGTTTGGCTGCAGTTTCCTCAGGGAGAAGCAGCCACCTCAAATCTCCAGAACCAGAGAAGAATGGCGCTGTCAGCAAAAGCTGAGCACTTCCGTATATTTTACTGTGCCCCCCTCCCATCCCCAAGCCAGCTTCAGCGGCTGAATTCCCTGGGCCTGAGATAGGCATTGTTGAGTGGTTAGAGACATCCTTCTGGTCTTGAAGAAGGAAAAAATTTGCATTTGGGGGAAAAGATAATTTGCCAGCTCCACTAACCAGGGCAGCTCAGGAGAGCAGTGGCTCCTGTCCAGGCATATATAGTCCGTGGACTTTGAGCAACTTTCTCCTCTGCATGGATCTGTGTGGACCTATTTCAGAACACGCCCTTGTTGGCAGACTCCAATGGTTTCAGGTTTGCAATGGAAAGACGGGTGTTTAATGCTTGACACTGCTTTCCTATTAAACAAGTCCTCACCTATGCACATCAGGGGCCTAAGGACTGGTAGCTCCACTCAGGTCACCCAGCCACCTGTGACAGGGGTACAAGGATAACTGGTATCTCCCCATCCTTACAACCAAGAACCTTGGGTGCCCGTGGTCCTGCAGAACACACCCACCTACATGCTGTAGGGAACAGGCGTGTGCTTTCCTCAGAGACACTCAGGGGTCAGTTCACAGACCCTGCTGTGTTCAGAGATTGAACCCCTGCTGCAATCAGATACCGGTACATACACCAATCACCCTTGCCCCTCTAAGACTGTAGGACAGAGCCTGTACCACACACTTGATGATCAGTTACCTGGACACCTGAGCTGAATTCATACAAGAAAAGTGAATGGTCTCCTAGACTCATATACCTGATAACATCTCTAGCCAGCTAGGGACAGGATGTCAGAGCTCCAAAGGCAAAAATAATCAAGCTAGCTCACTCGAGCAACCCATCTGGGCATATCAAAACAAAACAAAGCAAGAAGCAACAACACAGTAAGCAAACATAAGCTAGTACAATAACTTATAGATGGCTCACAAACAGTCAATATCAAGTCACATAAGAAACAGCCCATGGTCATCTCAACAAGCTCTCAAAACAAAGAATCCAGGAATCTTCTAGATGAAAGTGCATTCCTGGAATTACCAGAGCCAGAATACAAAAGTTTAATATACAGAACCCTTCAAGACATCAAGAAGGAAATGAGGCAATATACAGAACAAGCCAAGGAACACACAGATAAATCAATTGAAGAAATTAGAAACATTATTCAGGAACATAATGAAAAACTTAGTAAGCTGGAAAAATCTATAGACAGACAGCAATCAGAAATTCAGAAGATTAAAAATAAAATTACAGAAGTAGACAACTCAACAGAAAGTCAGAGGAGCAGAACTGAGCAAGTAGAAACCAGAATTTCTGAACTTGAAGATAAATCACTTGGCACTAATATATTTGAAGAAAAATCAGAAAAAAGAATTGAAAAAAATGAAGAAATCTTAAGAATCATGTGGGACACCATCAAGAGAAATAACTTACGAGTGACTGAAGTACCAGAACAGGGAGGGATAACAGAAAATACAGACAGAATTGTTGAAGATTCATTGGCAGAAAACTTCCCTGATATCATGAAAGACGGGAAGATATCTATCCAAGATGCTCATCGAACACCACATAAGGTAGCTGTTAAAAGAAAGTCACCAAAACATATTATAATCAAAGTTGCCAAAACCAAAGATAAAGAGAGAATTTTAAGAGCAGCTAGTGATACACGAAAAGTCACCTACAAAGGAGAGCAAATAAGAATAAGCTAGGACTACTCGGCAGAAACCATGGAGGCATTATTGGGATGACTTATTTTTAAAAATTGAAGGAAAAAAATTGCCAGCCAAGATTCATATATCTAGCAAAACTGTTTCTTAAATATGAAGGTGAAATTAGAACATTTCTAGATAAACAAAAGTTTAGAGAATTCGTAAAAACCAAACCAAAATTACAAGAAACACTAAAGGGAGTTCTTTGGTTAGAAAATCAGTAATATCAGGTATCAACCCAAGACTAGAACACTAGGTAGAGCAATCAGAAGTCAACCCAAACAAGGGAATCAAAAAAACAAAGCAAGATTTAAAAAAAAAAAGCTCAAAACAGGGTAACACCAATGTTATTATATAAAAGAAGACAACACTAAAACAACAAAGAGGGACTAAGAAATGTAATCATAAACCTTCCAAACGGAGAGGAAGATACAGTGATACAAAGAAATAAGAGTTAGGTTTAAATTTAGAAAATTCGGAGTAAATAATAAGGTAACCATAAAGGAGACAAACTACCCTACACATCCAAATGAAATACAAGAAAAAAAAAAGAGACTCGGCAGAAATAAAATCACCAACAAAGAATATGAGGAAAGGACAATATATAAAAATAATCTACTCAGCACATAAAATTAAGTGGGAAAAACAAACTGTCAGCAACGCACAAAAAAAGACATCAAAATAATGCCACTAAATTCATACTTATCCATAATTACACTGGATGTAAATGGACTAAATGCACCAATAAAGAGACAGAGAGTGGCAGAACGGATTAAAAAACACGATCCATGTATATGCTGCCTACAAGAGACACACTTTAGACTTAGAGACACAAACAAATTAATACTCAAAGGATGGAAGAAAATATATCAAACAAACAACAATCAAAAAAGAGTGGGAGTGGCAATACTAACTTCTGACAAAAAAGACTTTGAAGTTAACTCCATCATAAAGAACAAGGAAGGACACTATATAATGATTAAAGGGAAAAGATACCAAGAAGATAGAACTATATTAAATATTTATGCACCCAATGACAGGGCTGCAAGATACATAAAACAAACTCTATCAGCATTGAAAACTGAGATAGACAGCTCCACAATAACAGTAGGAGGCTTTAATACACCACTTTCGGTGAAGGACAGGACATCCAGAAAAAAGCTCAATAAAGACACAGAAGATCTAAATGCCACAATCAACCAACTTGACCTCACAGACATATACAGAACACTCCACCAAACAGCAACCAACTATACTTTCTTTTCTAGTGCACATGGAACATTCTCTAAAATAGACCACATATTAGATCATAAAGCAAGCCTTAGCAGAATCCAAAACATTGAAATATTACAAAGTATCTTCTTTGACAATAGGGCCGTAAAAGTGGAAATCAATAACAGGGGAAAAGAAATCAAACACTTGGAAACTGAACAATACCCTGCTCAAAAGAGAGTGCATTATAGAGGATATTAAAGATGGAATAAAGAAATTCGTAGAATCCAATGAGAATCAAAACGCTTCATAACAGAACCTTTGGGACAGCGAAAGCAGTGCTCAGAGGTGACCTTATATCAATAAACACACACATCCAAAAAGAAGAAAGGGCCAAAATAAAAAAATTATCCCTACAACTTGAACAAATAGAGAGCAACAAAAGAAACCCTCAGGCACCAGAAGAAAAAAAAAATAATAAAAATTAGAGCTGAACTAAATGAAATAGAAAACAGAAAAAGAAATGAAAGAGTTAACAAGACCAAAAGCTGGTTCTTTGAAAAAATCAACAAAATTGATAAATCACTGGCCACACCAAAAAAAGAAAAACAGGAGAGGAAGCAAATGACCAGAATAAGAAATAAGATGGGCGATATTACAACAGACCCAACTGAAATTAAAAGAATCATATCAGATTACTATGAAAAATTGTACTCTAACAAATTTGAAAACCTAGAAGAAATGGATGAATTCCTAGAAACACACTACCTACCTGAACTAACACAAACAGAGGTAGAACAACTAAATAGACCCATAACAGGAGAAGAGATTGAAAAGATAATCAAAAAACTCCCAACAAAAAAAAAAAAGCCCGGTCCGGAGGGCTTCACTGCAGAGTTCTACCAAACTTTCAGGAAAAAGTTAACACCACTACTACTAAAGGTATTTCAGAGCATAGAAAAGGACAGAATACTACCAGGCTCATTCAATGAAGCCAGCTTATCCCTGATACCAAAACCAGGTAAAAAAAAAAAAAAAGACACCATAAAAAAAGAAAATTACAGACCTATATCCCTCATGAACTTAGATGCAAAAATCATAAACAAAATTCTAGCCAAAAGAATTCAACAACATATCAAAAAAATTATTCACCTTGACCAAGTGGGATTCATACCAGTTATGCAGGAATGGTTCAACATTAGAAAAACAATTAATGTAACCCATCACATAAATAAAACAAAAGACGACCATCACATGATTTTATCAATTGATGCAGAAAACCTATTTGACAAAGTTCAACACCCATTCATGATAAAAACACTCAGCAAAATAGGAATAGATGGAAAATTCCTAAACATAATAAAGGCCATTTGTACAAAGCCAACAGCCAACATCATCTTAAATGGAGAGAGCTTGAAAGCATTCCCTTTGAGTTTGGGAACCAGACAAGCATGCCCTTCATCACTGCTCTTATTCAACATTGTGCTGGAGGTCCTAGCCAGAGCACTTAGGCTAGATAAAGAAATAAAGGGCATCCAGATTGGCAAGGAAGAAGTCAAAGTATCTCTATTTGCAGATGACATGATCTTATACACAGAAAACCCTAAGGAATCCTCAAGAAAACTACTGAAATTAATAGAAGAGTTCAGCAGAGTATCAAGATACAAGATAAACATACAAAAATCAGTTGGATTCCTCTACACCAAAAAAAGAACATCGATTATGAAACCACCAAATCAATACCATTTACAGTAGCCCCCAAGAAGATAAAATACTTAGGAATAAATCTTAGCAGAGATGTAAAAGACTTGTACAAAGAAAACTACAATACGCTTCTCCAAGAAACCAAAAGAGACCTACATAAGTGGAAAACATACCTTGCTCAAGGATAGGAAGACTTAACATTATAAAAATGTCTACTCTACCAAAAACGATCTATAGATTTAATGATATTCCTATCCAAATTTCAACAACATGCTTTAATGAGATGGAGAAACAAATCACCAACTTCATATGGAAGGGAAAGAGGCCCCAGATAAGTAAAACAGTTCTAAAAAAGAAGAACAAAGTGGGAGGCCTTACTTTACCTGATTTTAGAACCTATTATACTGCCACAGTCGTCAAAACAGTCTGGTACTGGTGCAACAACAGATACATAGACCAGTGGAATAGAATTGAGAATCCAGACATAAATCCATCCACATGTGAGCAGTTGATATTTGACAAAGGTCCCAAAACAGTTAAATGGGGAAAAGAGTGTCTTTTTAACAAATAGTGCTGTCATAACTGGATACCCATCTGCAAAAAACTGAAACAAGACCCATATCTCACACCATGCACAAAAACAAGCTCAAAACGGATCAAAGACCTAAATGTAAAATTTAAAACAATAAAGATCATGGAAGAAAAAATAGGGGCAACGTTAGGAGCCCTAATACACGGCATAATCAGTATACAAAACATTACTAACGATGCAGAAGAAAAACTAGATAACTGGGGGCTCCTAAAAATCAAACACCTATGCTCATCCAAAGACTTCACCAAAAGAAAAAAAAGATTACCTACAGACTGGGAAAAAGTTTTTAGCTATGAAATTTCCGATCAGCGCCTGATCTCTAAAATCTACATGATACTGCAAAAATTCAATTGCAAAAAGACAAATAACCCAATTAAAAAATGGGCAAAAGATATGAACAGACACTTCACTAAAGAAGACGTTGAGGTAGCTAACAGATACATGAGGAAATGCTCACCATCATTAGCCATTAGAGAAATGCAAATCTAAAATATAATGAGATTCCATCTCACTCCAACAAGGCTGGCATTAATCCAAAAAACACAAAATAAGAAATGTTGGAGAGGCTGTGGAGAGATTGGAACACTTGTACACTGCTGGTGGGAATGTCAGATGATACAACCACTTTGGAAATCGATTTGGCACTTCCTTAAAAAACTAGAAATAGAGTTACCATAGGATCCAGAAATCCCACTTCTTGGAATATATTCTAGAGAAATAAGAGCCTTTACACGAACAGATATATGCACACCCATGTTTATTGCAGCACTGTCTACAATAGCAAAAAGCTGGAAACAACCAAGGTGTCCATCAATAGATGAATAGTTTTTTTTTACATTCACACAACGGAATACCTCGCATCGATAAAGAACAGTGACGAATCTGTGAAACATTTCGTAACATGGAGGAACTTAGAAGGCATTATGCTGAGTGAAATTAATCAGATGCAAAAGGACAAATACTGTATAAGACCACTATTACAAGTTCTTGAGAGAGAGTATAAACTGAGAAGAAAACATTCTTTGGTGGTTACGAGATGGGGGAGGGAGGGAGGGTGGGAGAGGGTTATTTACTGATTAGTTAAAAAAAAAAAAGATTAGTTAGTAGATAAGAACTACTTTAGGTGAAGGGAAGGACAATACTCAATACAGGGAAGGTCAGCTCAACTGGACTGGACCAAAAGCAAAGAAGTTTCCAGGATAAACTGAATGCTTCGAAGGTCAGTGGAGCAAGGGCGGGGGTTTGGGGACTATGGCTTAAGGGGACTTCTAAGTCAATTGACATAATAAACTCTATTATGAAAACATTCTGCATCCCACTGTGAAGTGTGGCGTCTAGGGTCTTAAATGCTAACAAGCGGCCATCTAAGATGCATCAATTGGCCTCAACCCATCTGGATCAAAGGAGAATGAAGAACACCAAGGTCACAGGATAACTATGAGCCCCAGACAGAAACGGCCACAAGAACCAGAGACTTACATCATCCTGAGATCAGAAGAACTAGATGGAGCCTGGTCACAACTGATGACTGCCCTGACAGGGAACACAACAGAGAATTCCTGAGGGAGCAGGAGAACAGTGGGATAAAAAGACCCCAAATTCTCATAAAAAGACCAGACTTAATGGTCTAACTGAGACTAGAAGAATCCTGGCGGTCATGGTCCCCAAACCTTCTGTTGGCCCAGGACAGGAACCATTCCCGAAGACAACTCATCAGACATGGAAGGGACTGGACATTGGGCTGGAGAGACATGCTGATAAAGAGTGAGCTACTTGTATCAGGTGGACACGTGAGACTGTATTGGCATCTCCTGTCTGGAGGAGAGTTGGGTGGGTAGAGAGGGTTAGAAACTGGCAAAACAGTCACAAAAGGAGAGACTGGAAGAAGGGAGCGGGCTGACTCATTAAGGGGAGAGTAAAGGGGAGTATGTAGTAAGGTGTATATAAGCTTATATGTGAGAGACTCACTTGATTTGTAAACTTTCACTTACAGCACAATAAAAATTATTTTTAAAAAATTTCAGAAGAGAGGAAAGCATTAAATATAGACTTATGCATCAAAAAAAAAAAAAAAAAAAAGCTAGAAATAGAGTTACCATAACTAAGAAATAGAGTTACCATAGGATCCAGAAATCCCACTTCTTGGAATATATTCCAGAGAAATAAGAGCCTTTACACGACAGATATATGCACACCCATGTTTATTGCAGCACTGTTTACAATAGCAAAAAGATAGAAGCAGCCAAGGTGCCCATCAATGGATGAATGGATAAATTATGGTATATTCACACAATGGAATACTATGCATCCATAAAGAATGGTGATGAATCTGTGAAACATTTCATAACATGGAGGAACCTGGAAGGCATTATGCTGAGTGAAATTAGTCAGTTGCAAAAGGACAAATATTATGTAAGACCACTATTATGAGAACTCAGGAAATAGTTTAAACAGAGAAGAAAATGCTCTTTGATGGTTACGAGACGGGGGAGGAAGGGAGGGTGGGAGATGGGTATTCACTAACTAGATAGTAGATGAGAAGAACTTTAGGTGATGAGAAAGACAACACACAGTACAGGGGAGGTCAGCAGAACTGAACTAAACCAAAAGCAAAGAAGTTTCCGTAATAAACTGAGCGCTTCAAAGGCCAGTGTAGCAGGGGCGGGGGTCTGGGGACCATGGTTTCAGGGGACATCTAAGTCAACTGGCATAATAAAATCTATTAAGAAAACATTCTGCATCCCACTTTGGAGAGAGGCATCTGGGGTCTTAATCACCAGCAAGTGGCCATCTAAGATGCACAAATTGGTCTCAACCCACCTGGATCAAAGGAGAATGAAGAACACAAGGACACAAGGTAATTACAAGCCCAGGAGACAGGAAGGGCCACATAAACCAGAGACTACATCAGCCTGAGACCAGAAGAGCTAGATGGTGCCCAGCTAGAACCGAAGACTGCCCTTACATGGAAAGCAACGGAGAACTCCTGAGGGAGCAGGAGAACAGTGGGATGCAGACCCCAAATTCTCGTAAAAAACCAGACTTAATGGTCTGACTGAGACTAGAAGGACCCTGGTGGTCATGGTCCCCAGACCTTCTGTTGGCCAAGGACAGGAACCAACTCATCAGACATGGATTGAACTGGACAATGGGTTGGAGAGAGATGCTGGTGAGGAGTGAGCTTCTTGGATAAGGTGGATGCTTGTTACTATGTTGGCATCTCCTCCCTGGAGGGGAGATAAGAGGGTAGAGGGGGTTAGAAGCTGGCAAAATGGACCCGAAAAGAGAGAGTGGAGGGAGGGAGTAGGCTGTCTCATTACGGGGAGAGTAATTGGGAGTGTGTAGCAACGTGTATATGGGTTTTTGTGTGAGAGACTAACTTGATTTGTAAACTTTCACTTAAAGCATAATAAAAATTAAAAAAAAAACTAAAGAGCAGACATTACAACTGACCCAATAGAAATAAAAATAATTATGACAGAATATTCTTCATCAATATTCTTCACAAAGAATATTAAATTCACCATGGATTGCCAGAAGAATGAACAAATCTGCCTTGGAAGAAGTACAGCCAGGAAGCTCCTTAGAATCAAGGATGAAGACTTCATCTCACATACTTTGGCCATGTTATCAGGAGGGACCATTCCCTCGAGAAGGACATCATGCTTGGTAGAGTAGAGGGTCAGCAAAAAAGAGGAAGACCCTCAGGATGATGGATTGACACAGTGGCTGCAATAATGGGAAAAACATATCAATGATTGCGGGGATGGATGGTGCAGGACCAGGCAGCGTTTTGGCCTGTTGTTTTTTTTTACACAGGGTCACTATGAGTCGGAACTGACTTGATGGCACCTAACAACAGCAACAAATGACAGAATATTATGAACAACTGTATGGCAGCAAACTAAATAACCTAGATGAAACGGACAAATTCTTACAAGCACAAACCTGCCCAAACTGACTCAAGAGGAAATAGAAAGCCTCAACAGACCCATGTCTAGTGAGGAGATCAAATCAGTGATCAAAAACCTCCCAATCAAAAAAAAAAAAAGGTGGGTGGCCTGACAAGATGGCTTCCCTGGGGAATTCTACCAAACATTTAGAGAATTTACACCAATACTATTTAAACTCTTCTGAAAGATAGAGAAGGAAGGAATACTCCTTAATTCTTTCTACAAAGCAAACAACCTTGATGCCAAAACCAGAATAAGACATCACAAGAAAGAAAAGTACAGGTCAATATGCAAAAATCCTCAACAAAATACTAGCAATCACAATCCAACAGCATATTAAAAGAGCCATACACCATGACCAAGTGGGATTTATTCCAGAATGTGGCAATGGCTCAACATTAGAAAATCAATTAACATAATACACCACATCAATAGAACAAAGGAAAAGAACCACATGATCTTCTCTATGGATGCAGAAGAAGCATTTGATAAAATCCAACACCCTTTCTTTGTTTTTATTGTGCTTTATGTGAAGTTTACAGCTCAAGTTAGTTTCTCATGCAAAAATTTATACACACATTGTTATGTGACCCTAGTTGCTATCCCTTTAATGTGACCGCACATTCTTCCTTTCCTCCCCAGATTTCCTGTGTCCATTCAACCAGCTCCTATCCCTTTCTGCCTTCTCATCTTGCCTCCAGACAGCAGCTGCCCATTTAGTCTCATGTATCTACTTGAACTAAGAGGCACACTCTTCCTGAGTGTCATTTTATGTCTTATAGACCAGTCTATTCTTTGTCTGAAGTGTTGGCTTTGGGAATGGTTTTAGTTCTGGGTTAACAGAGAGTCTGGGGGCCATGTCTTCTGGCATTCCTCCAGTCTCAGTCAGACCATTAAGTCTGGTCTTTGTTCATGAATTTGAGTTCTGCACCTCACTTTTCTCCTGCTCCACCAGGGACTCTCTGTTGTGTTCCCTGTCAGGGTGGTCATTGATGGTAGCCAGAACAGCTAGTTCTTCTGGTCTCAGGCTGCTGGAGTCTCTGGTTTATGTGGCCCTTTTTGTATCCTGGGCTAGTGTTTCCTTATGTCTTTGGAGTTCTCATTCTTCTTTGCTCCAGGGGGTTTGGGACAAACTGGCACATCTTAGACTGCTGCTCATTAGCTTTTAAGACCCCAGATGCCACTCACCAAAGTGGGATGCAGAACATTATCTTAGTAAACTTTGTTATGCCAATCGACCTACATGCCCCCTGAAACCATGGTCCCCAGATTCGCCCCTGCTACACTGTCCCTTGAAGTGTTTGGTTGTGTTCAGGAAACTTCTTAGTTTTTGGTTCAGTCCAGTGGTGCTGACTTCCAACACCCTTTCTTGATAAAGACCCTTAAGAAGACTGGAATAGAAGGGAAATTCCTCAAGGTGATTCAGGGCATATACAAAAAGCCAACGGCCAACATTATAATTAATGGAGAAAGACTGAGAGCTTTCCCCTTGGAATCAGAAACAAGACAAGGGTGCCAGTGCTCATGACTTCTATTCAATATTATTTTAGAAGTCCTAGTGAGAGCAAAAAGACAAGAAAAAGAAAAAAAAGGTATCCAGATTGGAAAAGATGTAAAATTATCTCCATTTGCTGATATTATGATCTTATATCTGGAAAACCCAAGAAGTCCATGAAAAAAAAAAAAAAAACTTCCAGAGATAGTAGAAGAATTTAGCAAAGTTGCAGGGTACACAGCCAAAAAAAATCAGGTTTCTATACACCAGCAATGAGAAATCTGAAAGAGTAAATCAGGGAAACAATTCCATTTACAAGAACATGTAAGAGAATAAAATAACCAAGAATAAACCTAACCAGGGGCGTGAAGAGCTTACACAATGAAAATTATTGAACAGTGCTGAAAGAGATTAAGGAAGACTTAAATCAATGAAAAGATGTTCTGTATTCTTGGGTTGGAAGACTTAATATTGTTAAGATATCAATATTACCCAAAGCAACCTACAGATTCAATGCAATCCCAATCAAAATTCCAACAACATCCTTTACAGAAATAGAAAAACCAATCCTCGAGTTTGTGTGGAATGAGCCCCAAATAGTTAAACCAATTTTGAAAGAGAAGAACAAAGTAGGAGGACTCATATTCCCTGATTTTAAAACATACGGCTACAGCAATCAAAAACGGCCTGGTATTGATATAATAATAGACACACAGACCAAAGGAATAGAATTGAGAGTCCAGCAATAAACCCATACATCTGAGGTCCACTCATTTTTTACAAAGGTGCTGAGTCCATTCAATGAGGGAAAAAGCGTCTCTTCAATAAAGGTGTAGAGAAAACTGGATTTCCGCATGCAGAAAAATGAAATGGGGTCCATGCCTCCCACCATATACAAAAAGCAAATTCAGAATGGACTCATGACCTAAGTGTGCAAACTAAAACCATAAAATTCTCAGAAGAAAATGCAGGGGCAATGCTGCCAGGCCTAGCTTTAAACAATGGATTACCTAATACACCTACTCCTCACTTATTGACTATCCCCTTATCTGACATGTCACATTTATGACATTAGCAAAAATATCTACTATCCAACTATTTTGCACATTAACAAGGCAATAGGCATGACAGCAATGTCTGCGAAACATCCCCTCCCTGGAGGGCTGCCTCCAGGAAGCTGAGCTGCTCTGCCCCCCAACCTCCCTTCCCTTCCCTCCCGACCGCACGGCATTCAGCTGCCACGTGGGCCAGCCACCTCGGTGGCCATGGCCTCTGGGAAGATGCAAAGGCAGCACCTTGCCAGAGGGTGCCTGTTCTTGATTCCCAACTCCTATGTGGCCTGAAGCCCTCAGCTGAAAATGGCTGTGGAGTGGGAAACCAAACAAACAAACCCATTGCTGTCGAGTCGATTTCTATTCATAGTGATGGTATAGGACAGAGTAGAGCTACCACACAGGGTTACCAAGGAGTGCCAGGTAGATCTGAACTGCCGACCTTTTGGTTAGCAGCTGTAACTCTTAACCACTACGCAACCAGGGTTTCCTGGAGGTGGGAAGGGAGGAAAGAAGAAGGCATCAGGGAGTTTGGAAGAAATGTGTGCAGGTTTAATGACTTCCCAAAGTGAGCAGAATTGAGCCTGAAGCCTAGCTGCCTCAGTGGGTGCTGCTATACGGCCAGTCTCCCAGCACCCTCACAGGAAGCCTAAGTCTTGGTGACTCACCAGGCCCAGAGTACAGAGCAGGCTCTGGGAATGTGAAGGCAAGGCTTGTAGAGGTGGGAGTGGAGCTCTGCAAGAGAAACTCTGACCCAACACAGGAGGAAGGTGAAGTGGTTAAGCCATGGGCCTTCCAGTCACACAGCCCAGCTTTATCCAGCTCTGTCTCCTCCAAGCCTCTTTCTTCACAGAGGAATAATCCATAACTGGAGTCATCACAGTGATGAGCACATCAGTAAATTTTAACTGTTATTATTTCTATGATCATATTTTCTAAATAAAAAGTTCAGACAAAGAGATAGTCTGAAAATAGAAAAAAAAAATCGCCATTTTTGCATAACGTCAATTTTCACACAAAGAGCTGATCTTTGAAATGTAACCATGTTGATAAGTGAGGCGTGGTTGTATAATAACAAAAGCACAAACAACAAAAGACAAAATAAAAAATGGAACCTCATAAAAATTAAAAACTTTTATTCATCAAAAGATTTTACAAAAAAAGTGAAAGAACAAGCTACCAACTGGGAGAATATCTTCAGAAACCATATGTGCAAAAAGAATCTAATAACCAAAATATATATAAAGCTTTGACAACAACAAAAGACAAACCAATCGTAAAATGGGCAAAGGACTTGAATAGGGATTTCACCAAAAGAGCATTCAAATGGCTACCAAACATATGAAAAGATGCTCAACATCATTAGCCATCAGAGGGATGCAAATAGAAATCACAGTGAGATACCATTTCACTACAACTAGGATGGCTAAGATTAAGAAAAAAAAAAAAACAAACAGAAAATAACAAATGTTGGTGAGGATATGGGGAAATTGGAACTCTTACCTGTTGGTGGGAATGCAAAATGGTACAGCCATTGTGGAAAACAGTGTGGTAGCACCTCAAAAACTAAAAATAGAACTACCGTATGACCCAGCAATTCCACTCCTAGGTATATACCCAAAAGACTTGAAAACAGAAACTCAAACTCATACACCAGTGTTCATTACAGCACTCTTCGCAATAGTCAAAAGGTGAAAACAACCGAAATGCCCATCAACAGATGAACGGATAAGTAAAATGTGGTACATACATACAATGTACTACTACTCAGCAAGCAGGAGAAATAAAGTCTTGATACAAGCTATAATTTGGATGGAGCTGGAAGGCATTATTCTGAAATAAGTCAATCACAAAAGGACAAATACTGTATGACCTCACTTATATAAAAAGACAAGTAAAGGCAAATACATAGAGACCAAAATTTATTAGTGGTTATCAGGGTGGGAGGGACAGGCATAGGGTGGTTAATGGTGATGGAAAAATTTCAGTGATTAAGGACAGGGTTGCACAGCTGGTTATTGTAATTGCTGTGAATAAGTTGTACACCCATAAAAAGCTGAACTGGCAAAAGTTGTGTGATAGATATATTTACAACAACAACAAAAAGAGTAGCTTCTGAGGTTGCTTAAGGACAATAAAAAACCTAATGGGATTTTGGTTCGCTGGTTTGGTTGCTGTCTTAGTTTAGGTTCTACAGAGGAGCAAAACCAGGACAGCATATAAATATATACAGAGAGAGAAATTTACATCAAGGAAATGGCTCACACAGTTGCACAAGCTGGAAAGTTCCAAGTTCATGGGTCAGGCTAGAGACTTCTCCTGATTCCTGTAGCTGCAGGGGCTGGTAAACCTAAGATCAGCAGATCAGAGAGTAGGGCCCTGGCTCACAGGCTGCAGAGACCGATGAATCCCAAGATCGGCAAGCAGGACAGCAGGTAAGCTGCTAGCTCAAGTCCCAAGAATCAGAGGTCAAATGAACAGGATCCAGCTGCAGGACACAAAGTGAGCAAAAGCCCACAAGCCTTACTGGAATGTCCACCTATATTGGATGCACACCACACCCCCAAAGAAAATCCCTTTCAACTGATTGGATACTTCGACAGATCCCGTCATGAAGGTGATCACATTAGATCAAATCTCCTCATGGAGTTGATTACATCATTATACTACCGCCAAACTACATAACTGCCAAACCACTGAGAATCATGGCACACCCAAGTTGACACACAACCCTAACAATCACAGTCCACCCCTTGTCAACTTGGCAGCTGTACACATCTCCTTAAACCATACATAACCTCTGGATAAAGACAATTGTAAAGCCGTACTTGCACCTAACGTGATACAACTAACACACATATAATTGAAAATGTACTGGCCCTTTTACATCTTATATTTTATAACTGAAGAAAACAAAAATATTTGGTGCACACATATAAGGAAGAAATACTCATAACAATTACAGACCTCCTTTCTGCAACTGGTCATGTGGCTGTAACTGGTATGTAGAATGTCCATCTTCTACCACCCACTCCATATTCCCTTTGCCCGCAGCAAGCATCTAAGCTGATAATGGCTCTTTGCCTGGTGGAGTGACCCATACCTTCATTCCTGAAGGGTCTGGGCCATTAGTAGTCATGTCAGAATTGGGTTGCTTTAGTTCTCCACTGACTTTAATCACAGGGCTTGGTGGTAGCAAGAGACACCCTAAGGGATCGTCCGCATTCTACACATGCTCTTCTTTTCTTCCATTATGTAATATCAATCTGATTTCCTCTTGGTGATCAGGATCAATCACACCAACCAGTATGGTAACTCTCTTCTTTGTCTGTTGATCCAGAGGCATAAGGAGTCCCAAGTAGCCAGGTGGCATTCTTAACATGCACTTCAATGGAATCAGTGATGTGTCTCCAGGTGGGAGCATCCCTCCCTTTGGAACTAAGACCTCTAGATTTGCAGAGCATGGGGCCAGGGGGACAGGAAGCAAAAATTTTGTGAGTGGGTCACTAGGGGTAATAGTTCATGGTGCCATTCCCATTTCCACGCCTTGATTCCCAGAACCATGAATTGTGGCTATGGGAGAAAGAGAACCATGTATGAGATGCTGGTTTAGAGCACATACAGCCCCCTGGAGAACACTGCCCCAAACCTGCAAAGTGTTTCCACCTAGCTGGTGCCATAATTATCTCTTTAGAAGGCCATTCCATCTTTTGATCAAGCCAGCTGCTTTGGGATGATGGGGAACATGGTGAAACCAGTGAACTCCATAAGCATGGACCCATTGCTGCACTTCATTTGCTGTGAAGGAAGTCCCTTGATCTGAGGCTATGCTGTGTGAGTTACCATGATGGTGGATAAAGCATTCTGTAAGTCCACGGATGGCAGTTTTGGCAGAAGCATTGCATGCTTCAAGGATGCTGGGGCTCCCTTCACAAATTTTTTCTGCACTATTGTGGTAAAAGGTGTGTCCTCTGGGCACTCCATGGGTGGGTCTGTGGGTCTAACCTGATAAAGCCACTCTAGCATGCCAATTTCCCTAAGCCTTTGGATACCTACTTCTACAGTATAGCAAGGCAAGTCTAATACTTCAACTTGATTTAGTGTAGGCCACAGCGTAATCCATGCTTCAGTGACCTAATAAATTCTTAGATCCTTTCCTAACTTCTTGAGCTAAAACACTGAATAAAGAATCTGTGTTTAGTGAGCCCATATTGATAAGACTAATCCACCTCTCGGTTCCTTGCACCCTTAATAGTTATTCCCACATGTATTTCCCACATTTCTGTTTATACATATTAGATAAGCCAAGCAGCTCTTTTGGAGTATAGCATTACTCCTCCTAGGTCACGATTTGTACTTCACCTTTTGAGGCTTGCTGGGACTTGAATCTAATTATAGGTCTAGAAGACAAAATTGGTGGTGGGATGTGATTTGAGAACATTCAGCATTGTCTTATAAGGCATCTGCTTCTGGTGATGCTCCAGGCAATGACTCAGACAAAAGCTCTTCAGACACAGATGGGTTAATCTCATCAGATGGGGGTGCAGGGACTAACGGTTTTACTGGGGAGGGTGGGTTAGCTGACAAAGATGGAGTAATCTCTTCAGATAGGAGTGAGAGGGCTGGTTCTGTTGATGGGAGTGATTCAATGGAATTCAGGGGCTCAGTGTCTCCAGCTTCCTGATTTTCTGCCCACTTGTCCACATCCAGAGTTTCAGGATCCCATTTCTTCCCAATTAATGACCTCACTTTAACTTCAGACAACTCTCGAGGTTGGGAACTCAGTTGGCATCATAATTTAGACAGTCTCTGGGTTTGGTTTTCAGCATTATCTGCTCTGGGAAAGAAGGCTTTCTTCCAAGGCACAATTGGAAAGTTTGAGGTTTTTTTATACAGTGCTTGAGCTTTGACTCTGAAGCCCTGAGCTCATCTCTTTCTGTCACCACTTTGTCTAGTGAAAGCGGGACCAACCAACCAGCTTCCTTATGCTTCTCATTATGACAAAATTGTAGAAAGAAATCAAACATGCAATCACCCAGAGCCTCACCTCTCACCAATACCTGATCTATTTGTGGTGACATTTTTCATATTTCTATTGCTTCCTCATGCCATGGATTAGCAATGCCATCTTTACTGTTGGAAGCAAAGTGATCGACATCAACATCAACATCAACTACACTTGAGAACCAATTTGGAAAACTCATCCTTTCAGTTTTGTTTCTCTAGTACCACTCTCAATACCAAATATCTTAGGCTGGGCTCTCTAGAGAAGCAATACCAAAGAGTAAAAATACAGAGAGATTTATATCAAGGAAATGGCAACCTGCAGTTGTAGAGGCTGGAAAGTCCCAAGTCTGTGGGTCAGGCTAGAGGCTTCTACTGACTCACATAGCTCTAGGGGCTGGTGAACCCAAGATCAGCAAGTCAGACAGCAGGGCTCTGTCTCACAGGCTGCAAAGACCAATGATCCCAAGATTGGCAGGCAAGATGGCAGGCAAGCTGCTAGCTCAAGTTCTAAGAACCAGAGGTCAGATGAGCAGGCACCATCTGCAGGATCCAGAGCAAGTAGAAAGCTCAGGAGCCTTGCTAGAAAGTCCACCTCTATTGGATGCAGGCCACAACCCCAAGGAAATTTCCTTTCAACTGATTGACTACTCACAACAGATCCTATCATGGAGGTGATCACATTATATCAGATCTCATCATGGAGTTGATTGCATTATAATATGACTGCCAAATCATTGTGACTCATGGCCCAGCCAAGGCAACACACAACTTTAATGATCACAGGAGTTTAAGGTCATGATTTAGAGTCTTGAGTTCATGGGCTATCCCAGTCAATTGGCCTAATAACTTGCTTCTGTTAAATAACATAAATTAGTGTTTCTGTTCTATCTCCTAGTTTGTTGCATAATGCCTGAAGTCTTAAATGCTTCTAAGCAGCCTTCCAAGGCATGAAAATTGGTTTCTATTCACCTGGAGCAACAGAGGAAGAAGGAAGTTCAAGAATAAGAGGAGGACACTGAATGTGTAGCTAACTGCCTCCCCGAACAGCTGCCTGCTTTGCCATGAGACTAGAAGAGCTCAGTGGTGTTTGTCTTAGTCATCTAGTGCTGCTATAAGAGAAATACCACAAGTGGATGGCTTTAACAAAGAGAAGTTTATTCTCTCACAGTCCAATAGGCTAGAAGTCCAAATTCAGGACACCATCTCCAGGGGAAGGCTTTCTCTCTCTGTCAGCTCTGGAGGAAGGTCTTTGTCGTCAGTCTTCCCTTGGTCTGGGAGCATCTCAGCACAGGAACCTCAGGGCCAAAGGATGGGCACTGCTCCCAGCACTGCTCTCTTGGTGGTATGAAGTCTCTCTGCTTGCATCTCTCTTTTATATCTCAAAAGAGATTGGCTTAAGACACTATCTAATCTTGCAGATCTCATCAGTATAACTGCCACTAATCCATTTCATTACATCGTAGTGATAGGATTTAGAATACATAGGGAAATCACATCAGGTGACAAAATGGTAGGCAATCATACAATACTGGGAATCATGACTTGGTCAAGTTGACAGATATTTGGGGGGGACACAGTTCAATCCATGACAGTGCTTAACTATCATTACCAAACTTTTCGATCAAAGATTCCATAGAAGGATCCTGATCAAAAGGGGGAAAATGCAGAACAGAATTTCAAATTCACATGGACTACAGACTTTCTAGAGCCATGGGGGCTGCATGAATTCCAGAAATTATTGCCCCAAGATAATCTTTAAACCTTAAACCAAAAATATCCCCTAAAGTCTTCTTAAAACCAAACACTAGTTTAGCTTAACCAGTACAAAAAAAGTCTGCCTTGAGCATTATGCTCTTTTAAGAATGACCTATACGGGGTGAAGGTGACAATAGCAACTCAAAAGATTATACAGGAGCCTTAGGGGGCGGTGAATGAATGTTAATGGTGAGGGAAAACTCAAAAAAGGAGGGTGAGAATGGCTGCAGAATTCAAAAAATGTAATCAATGTCACTGAATTGTACATGTGGAAATGATTGAATTGGTGTATGTTTTACTGTGTATATTCTCAACAACAACAACAAAATATAATTTAAGTATATATATACGGAAAAGGGAAAAAGAAGAAAATGACAATGTCACACTACAAAAAATCAACTAAACACAAAGAAAGGCAATAATGGAGGAATTAAAGAATAAAAAGTGTATAACTTTTTTTTTTTTTAACACATACAGGAAACAAACAGCTAAATAGCAGAAATAAGCTCTTCTTTATCAGTAATTACTTTAAATGTAAATGAGTCAAAAGGCAGAGGTTGGTAGAATGGATAAAAACAAACCAAAAATAAATATGATCTATTTATATGCTGTCTATAAGAGACTCATTTAAATATAGCAACACAAAGAGGTTGTAAGTAAAATGATGGAAAAAGACATTCCATGCAAATAGTAACCAAAAGAGAGTTGAGGTGTCTAGATTACTATCAGAAAAAAATATATACTTTGTGGTGGTTAATGTTGTGTATCAACTTGACTGGGCCATGATTCCCATTGGTTTGGCAGTTATGATGCAATTTGGCAGTTATGTTACGGTGTAGTCACCTCCATGATGAGATTTGATATAATGTGCTATGAGAAGCCAATCAGCTGAAAGGGAGTTTTCTTGGGAGTGTGGCCTGCATCCAATACATGGACTTTCTGGCAAATCTCACTGGCTTTTGCTTGCTCCAAATCCTGCATCTGGCTCGTCATCATCTGACTTCCAGTTCTTGGGACTTGAGCCAGCAGCCTGACATCTGATCTGCTGATCTTGTGTTCGTCAGCCCCTGCAGCTACGTGAATCAGGAGAAGCCTCCAGCCTCACACCTGACCCATGGACTTGGGACTTCCCAGCCTCTACAATCACCTGAGCCATTTCCTTGATATCAATCTTTCTCCCTCTGTCTCCCTGTGTATATATATATATATATATATATATATATATATATATATATATATATATAACCAAAACCTAACCTGTTGCCATTGAGCTGATTCCGACTCACAGCCACCCTATAGGACAGAGTAAAACTGCCCTATAGAGTTTCCAAGGAGCCCCTGGTAGATTGGAACTGTCGGCCTTTTGGTTAGCAGCCATATATAAACCAAAACCAAACCCCTTGCCACTGAGTCAATTTCGACCCATAGCAACCCTATAGGACAGAGTAGAAATGCCCCATAGGGTTTCCAAGGCTGTAAATCTTTACGGAAGCAGACTGCCACATCTTTCTTCCCGGAGTAACTGGTGGTTTCAAATCACCAGCCTTTCAGTTGGCAGCTAAGCGCATAACCACTGCACCATCAAAGCTCCTTAAATTTGGTGTAATTTTCCCTGAATGCAATATGTGACAAGAGGAGAAGTGCTTGTGTGCTAACTCAAATTGTTCTATATAAAAATACACTTAAAAAATACAACAAAGTTATCCTAGTGCCTTAATTTTTTTTAATCTGAGATTGTAACACCATTTCTTTATAAAGACCATAACAGGTAAAAACTGATTTTGTTTTCTGTAGATGTTGTTGTTGTTGTTAGGTGCTGCCCAGTCAGATCCAACTCATAGCGATCCTGGGTACAGCAGAATGAAACACTGTCTGGTCCTGCACCATCCTCACAGTTGCTGTTATGTTTGAGCCCATTGGTGTAGCCACTGTGTCAGTCCATCTTATTGAGGGCCTTCCTCTTTTTTGCTGACCGTCTACTCTACAAAGTATGATGTCCTTCTTTACGGACTGATCCCTCCTGATAACATGTCCAAAATATGTAAGATGAAGTCTCGATATCCTTGCTTCTAAGGAGCATTCTGGTGTACTTCTTCCAAGACAGATTCGTTCATTCTTCTGGCAGTTCATGGTATAGTCAATATTCAAAATTCAAAGGTATCAATTCTTCTTCAGTCTTCCTTATTCATTGTCCAGCTTTCACATGCATATGAGGCTGTTAAAAACACCAGAGGCTTGGGTCAGGCACCCTAGAGCTTAAAGTGACATCTTTGCTTTTTAACACTTTAAGATCTTTTGCAGCAGATTTGCCCAATGCAATGCATCTTTTGATTTCTTGACTGCTGCTTCCATGGGTGTTGATTGTGGATCCAAGTAAAATGAAATTCTTGACAACATCAATATTTTCGCCGTTTATCATGATGCTGTCTATTGGTCCAGTGTTGAGGATTTTCTATAGGTAGTTTAATAAATGTATTGAAAAATGGAAAATCCATATGTTTACCAATTTTTGATATTTTGAAGCTATAATAGTTGCATGCAATGTTAGAATGTTCCTGTTGAACTGAACATGTTATCATTATGTAGTCACACTCTCTGTTCTTAGTACTTTTTTTACTTGTGTATTATCTGATATAAATTTTCTCCCTCCCTCCCTTCCTTCCACCTTTCTTCCTTTCTTCTTTTTTTTTTTAATGGTTAAACCTAATACAATCACCCAGATACACTGAACATGCTCTCTGCTTACCAGTTTCTTCCACTCTTCCCCATAATTGATGCTTCCGCTTTTTTTTGTAGTATAAACATTGTTTTATGTTACTTCTAACTGTGTTTGTTTTTTAGTTCCCTATTTCCCTCTCCCTCACCTCCAGGTAACTACTACTATTTTGTCTCAATGGACTTGCCTATTCTTGATGTTTCACATTAGTGATTTCATGCAATATTTGTCGTTTTGTGTCTGGCTTATTTTATTCAGCATCATGTTTTCAAGGTTCATCTATGTGGTGGCATGAATCAGAACTTCATTTCTCTTTGTGGCTGTATATTCATTGTATGGATATACCACATTTTGTTTATCCATTTATCTGTTGATAGGCGCTTGGGTTGTTTCCACATTTTGGCTATCATGAATATGTTGCTATGAACATTGGTGTACATGTGTCTGTTTGAATCTCTGCTTTCAATTCTTTTGTGTATATACCTAAGAGTAGAATTGCTGGGTTATATGGTAATACTATGTTTAACATTTTGAGGAACTATCAAATTGTTTTCCACAGCAGCCGCAACATCTTACATCCCCACAAGCAATGGATGAGTGCTCCAATTTCTTCACATTTTTGCCAACACTTGTTATTCCTATTTTTGCTTTTTTTTTTTTTTAGTAATAGCTATTCTACTGGGTGCCAAGTGGAATCTCACTGTGGTTTTGATTTTAATTTCCTTGTTGTCATTAGGTGCCACTGAGTTGGTTCAGGCTCATAGTGACACTATGTACAATAGTACAAAACACTGTCCAGTCCTGCACCCTCTACACAAACATTCCTACATTTGAGCCCAATTTTGCAGCCACTGTGTCAATCCATCTTGTTGACAGCCTTCCTCTTTTTTGCTGATCCTTTATTTAACCAAGCATGGTGAACTTCTGCAGGAACTGGTCCCTCCTTATAACATGTTCAAAGTACATGAGACGAGATCTCACCATCCTTGCTTCTAAGAATTCTGTCTGTACTTCTTCCAACACAGATTTGTTCCTTCTTCTGGGGGTCCATGGTATATATGCCAATGCCATAATTCAAAGGAATCAACTTTTCTTCAGTCTTCTCTATTCATTGCCCAGCTTTCACAAGCATGTGAGGAGACTGAAAATACCATGGTTTGGGTCAGGCACATCTTAGCCCTCAAAGTGACATCTTTGCTTTTTAATACTTTAAAGAAGTCTTTTGGAGCAGAGTTGCACAATGCAATGCATTGTTTGAGTTCTTGACTGCTGCTTCCATGGCATTGATTGTGGATCCAAGTAAAATTAATTCCCTTAATGGTTAATGATGTTGAGCATTTTCATGTGTTTTTAGACATTTGTATATATTCTTTGGAGAAATGTCTATTCAAGTCCTTTGCTCATTTTAAAATTGGATTATTAGTCTTTTTGTTGTTGAGTTTTAAGAGCTCTTTATATATTCTGGATATTAAATCCTTTTCTGATGTATGGGTTCCAAATATTCTCTTCCATTCTGTAGGCTGTCTTTTCACTTTCTTTGTCATTGTTGTTGCTGTTAAGAATATGCACAGCAAAACATACACCAATCCAACTGTTTCTACATGTACCATTCAATGACACTGATTTCATTCTTCTAGTTATGCAACCATTCTCACCCTTTTTTTTTTATTTTCCTGCTCCATTAACATAAACTCACTCACCCTTAAGGTTTCTATGTAATCTTTCGTGTTACTGTTCCAAATTTGATCCCATTTAGATAGTTTTTAAAAGAGCACTATGCACAAGGCAGACATTCTTTACCAGTTAAGCTAAACTATTGTTTAGTTTTAAGAAGACTAAGGAGATATTTTTTGTTTAAGGTTTAAAGATGAAGTTAGGGTAATAGTTTTGGGGTCATCCAGTCCCCAGGGCTTCTGAAAGTCTGGAGTTCATGAGAATCTGAAATTCTGTTCCGCATTTTTGCCCTTTTGATCAGAATTTTTCTATAGAATCCTTGATCAAAATGTTCAGTAATGGCAGCCAGTTAGCAGTTCTGGTCTCATGGCAAAGAAGGTGGTTGTTCATGGAGGCAACTAGCCACATATTCCATTTCCTCCTCCTATTTCTCACCCTCCTTCCTCTGTTGCTCCAGATGAATAGAGATCAATTGTTGTGCCTTGGATAGCCACTTACATGCTTTAATGACTCTAGATGCAACAATCTGGAAGACAGAACAGAAGTACTAAACATGATATTAAGCCGAGTCACTGGGATGTTCCATGAAACCATGACTCTAATCCTCCAGACCAATGAACCAAATCCCATGAGGTGTTTGGTAGTACATAAATAGCCTCAGCAAATACTCTTTTATTTATTTTGTCCTTGTTATAAATATGTCTATCACATGACTTTTGCCAATTCAACTCTTTACAGGTGTACAACTTATTGATGGTGCTTACAATAATTGGCTGTGCAAACTTACACTTAGTCAGAGTAATTTTTCCATCACTATAAACAGAAACTCTACTCCATAAGCAATAACCCCCCTTCTACCCCTCCCTCCTGCCCCTGGTAACCACTAATAAACTTTGGTATCTATACATTTGCCTCTTCTTGTCTTTTTATATAGATGAGGTCATACAACATTGACTATTTGTGATTGTCTTATTTTAGTCAGCATAATGTCTTTAAGCTCCACCCACATTGCAGTATGCATCAAAACTTCATTCTCCTACTGGCTGAGTAGTACTCCACTGTGTGTATGTAGCACATTTTGTTTATCCGCTCCTCTGTTGATAAACATTCAGGTTGTTTCCACCTTTTGGCTGTTGTGAATAGTGCTGCAATGAACATTGGTGTAAAAGTCTCTGTTTGAGACTCTGCTTTCAAGTCTTTTGATATATACCTAGAAGCGGAATTGATGGGTTCTATGGTAGCTGTATTTTTAGTTTTTTGAGGGACCACAACACTGTTTTCCACAATGACTGTACCATTTTGCATTTCTACCAGCAATGGATAGGGTTCCAATTTACCCACATCCTTGCCAAAGTTTGTTATTTTCTGTTTCTTGTTTGTTTGTTTGTTTTTTAACTTAGCCATCCTAGTGGGAGTAAAGTGGTATCTCATTGTGGTATTTTTTTCCTGAATTTTATTTGTTTTGTTGTTGTTAAGAATATACACAGCAAAACATATACTGATTCAATGTTTGTACATGTACAATTTAGTGACATTGATTGCCTTCTTTGATTTTGCAACCATTCTCACCCTCCTTTTCTGTGTTGTTCCTACCTCATTAACATGCACTCACTGCCTCCTAAATTTCCTATCTAATCTTTCAAGTTGCTGCTGTCAATTTGGTCCCATCTGGATAGTTCCTAAAAGAATACAATGCTCAAGGCAGACATTTTCTACTAGTTAAGCTAGACTATTTTTCTATTTAAGATGACTTCAGGGGATATTTTTGGTTTAAGGCTTAAAGATTATCTCAGGGAATAGTTTCAGGGGTTCATCCACCCTCTATGACTCTAGAAAGCTTAGAGTCCATGAGAATTTGAAATCCTGCTCTGCATTTTTCCTCTTTTAATCAGGCTTCTTCTATGGAATCTTTGATCAAAATGTTCAGTAGTAGTAGCCAGGCACCATCCAGGTCTTCTGATCTCATGGCAAAGGAGGCAATTGTTCATGGAGGCAACTAGCCACATCTTCCATATCCTCCCCCTATTCTTGATGCTCCTTCTTCCTCTGTTGCTCCAGGTGAATAGAGACCAATTGTGTCTTGGATGGCCGCTTGTAAGCTTTTAAGACCCCAGGCACTACTCAATGAACTAGGAGGTAGAACAGAAGCACTGATTTATGTTATTAACAGAAGAATGTTATTAGGCCAATTAACTGGGATGTCCCATGAAGCCATGACCCTAAACCTTCAAACCAAGGAACCAAATTCCATGAGGTGTTTGGTTGTACCTAAGCAGCCTCAGCAACTACTCTTTTTTTTTGGTCATTGTTGTAAATATGTCTATCACACAACCTTTGCCAATTCAGCTTTTTACAAGTGTACAACTTATTGACAGAAATTACAATAATCATCTGTGCAATCCTACCATTAATCAACACAATACAATAATTACATTGGTGTACAAGTCTCTGTTTGAATTTCTGCTTTCAAATCTTCCAGATATACACCGAGGTGTGTAATACCAAAAGTGGGTGGCTTTAACAGAGGGAAATTTATTCTCTCACTGTCTAGGAGTCCAATTCAGAGCACTAGCTTCAGGGGAAGGCTTTCTCTCTCTGTCGGCTCTGGGGGAAGGTCCTTGTCATCAGTATTCCACTAGTTGAGAGACTTCTCAGGTCAGGGACCCCAAGTCCAAAGGACGTGCTATGCTCCCAGTGCTTCTTTCTTGGTGTTATGAGGTCCCCCTGTCTCTCTGCTCGATTCTCTCTATTATATCTCAAAAGAGATTGACTTAAAATCTAATCTTGTAGATTGAGTCTTATCTCATTGACATAACTGCCACTAATCTCATTTCATCACATCATGGAGACAAGATTTACAACACATAGGAAAATCACATCAGGTGACAAAATGGTGGACGATCACACGATACTGGAATCATGGCCTAGCCAAATTGGTACACATATTTTTGGGGGACACAATTCAATCCATGACTGTCTTAGTTATCTACCCAAACCCTTAGTTATCTAGTGCTGCTATAATAGAAATACCACAAGTGGATGGCTTTAATAAAGAGAAATTTATTTCCTCACAGTAAAGTAGGTTAGAAGTTCAAATTCAGGGAGTCAGATCCACGGGAGGCTCTCTTTCTCTCTGTAGGCTCTGAAGAAAGGTCCTTCTCGTCAGTCTTCCCCTGGACCAGGAGCTTCTTCAGATAGGAATCCTGGATCCAAAGAACGTGCTCTGCTCCCGGCACTGCTTTATTAGTGGTATGAGGTCCCCCGTCTTTTCGCTCTCTTCTGTCTTTTATATCCCAAAAGAAACTGACTCAAGACACAGTCTGATCCCATATTTAAGTCTTGCCTCATCAATCCAACTGCCGCCCATCCAGCCTCATTAATATCGTAGAGGCTGGATTTACAATACTTAGGAAAATCACAGCAGATGACAAAATGGTGGAAAATCACACAATACTGGGAATCATGGCCCAGCCAATTTGGTACACACATTTTGGGGGAGGGACACAATTCAATCCATGACAATGACACTAGGAGTGGAACTGCTGGGTCATATGAGTTCTGGAAACCCTGGTGACGTAGTGGTTAAGAGCTACGGCTGCTAACCAAAAGGTCGGCAGTTCAAATTCACCAGGCACTCCTTGGAAACCCTATGGTACAATTCTACTCTGTCCTGTAGGGTCACTATGAGTCAGAATCAATAATTCTATTTTTAGCTTTTTTAGGAACTATCACACTATTTTCTACAAGGGCTGTACCATTGTATGTTCCCACCAGCCACAGACAAGGGTGCCAATTTCCCCATACTCTCGCCAACATTTGTTTTCTTTTTTCTTTTTTTTATCTTGGCCATCCTAGTGGGAGTAAAATAGTATCTCATTGTGGTTTTGGTTTTTGTCTATCTGATGGCTAATGCCACTGAGCATCTTTTTATGTGTTTGGTTGCCATTTGAATATCTCTCATTGTGCTTTGGATTTGCATCTCTCTGATGGCTAATGATGTTGAGCATCTTTTCATGTGTTTGGTAGCTATTTGAATGAAGTCAAATTTTTTTGTGTGTGATAATCATGCCTTTGGTCTTGCAGTTAAGAATCCATTGCTAAATACAAGGTTCTGAGGCTTTAACCCTATGTGTTCTCCTAAGAATTTTATGGTGTTAGCTCTTATATTTAGGTTATTGGCCCTAAACTAATTTTGAATGAATTTTTACACATGGTGTGAGGTATGGGTCCAACTTCATTCTTTTGCATACGGAGACCCAGTTGTCCCAGAACCATTTTTTAAAGAGACTACTCTTTCCCCATTGAATGGATTGTGCATGCACCCTTATCAAAAACCAATTGGCCAAGATACTCTTCAACCTGGAACAGAAACTAACGCCTGAGGTCACCTTGTAGCTAAATATCAGATTGACTCACAAAATAATGAATATCAATCACTCATAAGTATTGTGCTCCTTTAAAAAATCACCTGTACGAGACCAAATGGTCAACCATTACTTTAAAACAAAGATAAGAAGGTAAGGGGGCAGGGAAATTAGATTAATGGAAATGGAACAACCAGAATGAAAATAATGGCAATGTTCACACATTGTGAAGAATGTAACAAATGTCAATGAACATTTTGTGTAGAAATTGTTGAATGGGAGCTTAAAGTACTGTGTAAACCTTCACCAAAAACACAATAAAATATTATTTTTAAAAAACTGGCCATAGATGTATGGGCTTATTTCTAGTTTCTAAATTCTGTTCCATTGGTCTATAAAACCAAAACCAACCAGTTGCCATTGGGTCAATTCCGACTCATGGCAAATTCATGTGGACCCCATTTGGTGCAGAGTAGAACTCCCTCCATAGGGTTTTTGTGGCTATGAACATTCAGAAGCATAGCATCAGACCCTCCTTCCAAGACAACTCTGGGCGGGTTCAAACAGTCAACTTTGCAGTTAGTAGCTGAGCACTTAACTGCTTGCACCACCCAGAGACTCCCATTGGTCTATATATCTATCCTTATACCAATACCACTCTGTTTTGAATGCTGTACCTTTGTAATACATTTTGAAATTAAGTGTGAGCCCTCCTACTTTGTTATTGTTTTCAGGATTGTTTTAGCTGTTCTTGGCCCCTTGTAATTTCATCTAAATTTGAGGATTGGCTTTTCCATTTCTGGGAGAAAAAAAAACTGTTGGTATTTTAATAGGAATTGTATCTGTAATCACTTTGGGTAGAATTGATATCTTAATAATATTAAGTCTTCCAATACATGAACATGAGATATCTTCCCAATTATTTAAATCTTTTAATTTCTTTCATCAATGTTTTCTATTTTTCAGTGTACAAGTCTTTCACCTCCATGGTTAAATTAATTCCTAGATATTTTATCCTTCTAGATGCTAATGCAAATGAAGTTATTTTCTAATTTCCTTTTAACCATATCCTTTAAAAAATCACCTATATGAGACTAAATGGTCAGCAATTACTTTAGAACAAAGGTAAGAAGGTAAAGGGGCAGGATATGAAGTGGTATCTCATTACAGTTTTGATTTGCCTTTCTCTAATGAATAATGAGCATCTTTTCATGTATTTGTTGGCCATTTGTATTTCTTTTTTGGTGAAATGTCTGTTCAATTTCCTTCCCCATTTTTTTATTGTTTTTTTTGTCTTTTTGATGTTAAATTGTAGGAGTTTTTTTTTTTTTTAATATATATTCTGGATATTAAGCTCTTATCAGATACACGTTTCCCCCAGATTTTATCCCAATTTGTAGGTTGTCTTTTCACTTTGTTGATAAAGTCCTTTGATGAACAAAAGTTTTCAGTTTTGAGGAAGCCCCATTTATCTGCTTTGTCTTTTATTGCTCATGTTTTGGTTTTTTTTTTTTTTTTTTTGGTTACTGTATCTAGGAACACATTGTTAAAAACTAGATCTGGAGGCATTACCCCTATGTTTTCTCCTAAAATTTTTATGGTTTTAGTTTTGACTGGTGTTACACATTTTTAGAGAAAAATAGTAAATATATATAGTGAAATCTAGAAAGAGAGAGAGAGCTTGCAAGCAGCTTCCAATGCAGGATATTGATTTGGGTCCCACTCAAAGGGTATTAATTTATGAGTTCTTTTTCCACTGCTGTATAATAAATTACCACAAACTTAGTGGTTTAAAGCTACACCCATTTATTAACTCACTTCTCTGTAGATCTCACCCCTCTAACAGATGTAGCTAATTTCTCTGTTTAGGGTCTCACTTGTCTGAAATCAATGCATCAGCCAGGCTAAGCTTATATGTGGGTGCTCTGGCCTGTTAACCCCATTGTAGTCCAATCAATTTTGACTCATAGCAACCCTGTAAGACAGAGTAGAACTGCCCCATAGGGTTTCCAAGGAGTGGCTGTGTAGATTTGAATTGCTGAACTTTTGGTTAGCAGCCAAGCTCTTAACCACTGTGCCACCAGGGCTCCTAGAATAGTCCATTTCCAGGCTCATTCAGGTTGTCAAAAGAATTCAACTTGATGCAGCTGTAAATCTAAGATCCCCATTTCCTTGCTGGCTGTTGACTGAGATTTGCTCTCAGTCCTAGAAGCCACTCTCTAGTTCCTGCACATTCCCCCTTCATCTTCGAAGCCAGCAATGGCACATCAAATCCTTCTCTGACTACTCTTCTGCTACCCACTAGAGAAAACTCTTTGCTTTTAAAGGACTTATATGTCTGGGTTAGGCCCACCCACAAAACCTCCCTATGTTAAGATCAACTGATTAGTAACGTTTTTGCCAACTAACATAATCATAGAAGTAACAACAAGGTTTGAAGGTCATGCGGGCTATGTTATAATTCTGCCTATCACAGCCAGTATCAAGAACCAAGCAGAATGCCTAAGTATAGCATGCTGCCTCCTATACACAAGTCATCCAATAATAGGCTGGCCTGTTTTTGGTGGTGGGTCAAATTAATAGCATTTTTCCTTGATTGCTGGAGAGATCAATCATCTTGAATCTACCCACATAGTCCCAAGATACTTTACTTGTTGAGCTGGCCTCTGAATTTTTGTTGGGGTTTATCAAATATTCCTGCTAACACAGGTGTGATAACACAACAGTCAAGGCCACTGAAACGGAGGCTTCTGACTTGTCAAACAGCGGAACAACAATTATGTAGTGAAAGTTTTGGATATCAGAGGATACAGGTACTTGTACTAAATCCTGACCCACTCACTGGAGCCAAATGGCAAGGAAATTTGCCTTTACTAGCACTTTTCTAAGAAGAACAGGGCATCAAGTTTGAATGAAGACTTATTAGCAACCTGCGTTATACAGATGACACAATCTTGCTTGCTGAAAGTGAAGAGGACTTGAAGCACTTACTGAAGAAGATCAAAGACCACAGCCTTCAGTAAGGATTACACCTCAACATAAAGAAAACAAAAACCCTTACAACTGGACCAATAAGCATCAATAAACAGAGAAAAGATTGAAGTTGTCAAGGATTTCATTTTACTTGGACCCACGATCAACACCCATGGAAGCAGCAGTCAAGAAATCAAAAGATGCATTGCTTTGGGCAAATCTGCTGCAAAAGACCTCTTTAAACTGTTGAAAAGCAAAAATGCCACCTTGAAGACTAAGGTGTACCTGACCGAAGCCATGGTATTTTCACTTGCCTCATATACATGCGAAAGCTGGACAATGAATAAGGAAGACTGAAGAAGAATTGATGCCTTGTAATTGTGGTGTTGGCGAAGAATATCGAATACACCATAGACTAGCAAAAGAAAGAAAAAATCTGTGTTGGAAGAAATACAACCAGAATGCTCCTTAAAAGCAAGGATGGCAAGACTACATCTTACGTACTTTGGACATGTTATCAGGAGGGATCAGTCCCTGGAGAAGGACATCATACTTTGTAAAGTTGAGGGTCAGTGAAAAAGAGGAAGACCCTCAACAAGATGGATTGACACAGTAGCTGCAACAATGGGCTCAAGCATAACAACGATTGTGAGCATGGCGCAGGACTGGGCAGTGCTTCATTCTGTAGTACATAGGGGTGCTATGAGTTGGAACCAACTCGAAAGCACCTAACAACAACACCACTTCTCTACCAATATTTTTTCCTGATCCGGAGGAAACCCTATGGCACATAGGGCATGGGCAAGTACAAGCATGTAACTCATCAATTCATCCTATACATTCAAACATAGATACACCAATGCTACATTGAATTGGCCCAAAGGGTCCCATCCACAAGTTTGTGTTAGCTTCCTCTTCCCAGTAAGAACTCGGCCCAAATCTCATCAGTTGAATCTGAGTGTGCCTTCTCCCTGTAGGACCAAATATGATGTCACTTGGGTGCATGTATTCAACAGAGCCATAAAAGTTTGAGTCATTCCCCCTCCGAGCATTCCCCAGCATAATTAGACCAGTGTTTATGGCTTTCTGTTCCTCTTGGGGCAGGGACACTTTGCCTCATCTTTAATAATCTTTTTTCTTGAAGCAACTGAGGTAGAGGGAAGGCAATGGTGGGATTGGGGGCACAAAAGGAGAGTGTAGCTCTGTAACAGTTAGCTAGTCATATTTACTTTTAGTTTTGAGCAGTTGTCTGCTCAGACTCAACCAAGCAACTTTTGTTTTAGGCCCACCCAAGGCTCTATGTCTTCCTTGCTGACACCATTTATTTTAGCTTTGGGGACACGTTGACTCAGCATTCACAGCTGTATTGTCTTTGGTCTGGGATTTTAGGCCATGATAACATTCCTTCCTCCTCTTGCCTGGAGGACAGTGAGTGACAACCAAAGCCCCACTTGCATTGCTTTTTTCAGTCCTACCTCTTGATACTCTGCCTGTAAACATTCATTAATGGTTATGACAGTGGGAGACTCTTACACCCCACCCATCACTACTTGGGCAAGAGCATTCACTACCTAATCCCAGGAAGTCTTCTCCTATCATCTAACCACCTCATGGGAACTTTGACCCTTTTCCAGAAAGCCACAACTCTGTCAGAATCCTATTTTCATCATCAAAACTCTCAAAAACTGTAAAAGGTCTGAGATTTTACTCTAAACCTGTTGCCATTGAATCAATTCCAACGTATAGTGGCCATATAGAACAGAGTAAAACTGCCCCATAGGGTTTCCAAGGAGCGGCTGGTGGATTCAAACTGCCAACCTTTTGGTTAGCAGTAGAACTCTTAACCACCACACCTGTTACTGTTTCATGGTTACTGGCAGAAGATACAAGACTCCTGAGTCAGAGACAAAGGACTTTATAACTCATGGCACAGTAGGTAGCATGAACTTCATGTTCATGTCAGTTCGCCTTGCCTAACAAGTCCCACAGGGGCAACACAGAAGGACCCAAGTGGATGCTACGCACACAGTGGGTTTACATCATAGCTGAGAAACAGTGAGCTACAAGCAAACCTACTTAACATTTGCTCCAGAGGAAGACATTGTCTTTATTATTCTGGACAGTAAACATACCTATCTTCTGCTCTACTTTCCAAGATCGTTAAAAAGATAGTCCAGAACAAAAGCTGTCACAGCTTATGCTCACAAGGAATTCAGAAATGTGAGAGATCCATGGAAAACTGTTTCCCAACAGAGACATAGACTCCACTCCTTGATGGGGAAAATAGCAAGGTTCTGGAAGAGCATGTGTGATGGAAATATTGTTGCAGCCATTATTAGAAGCTATCACTCGCTACAGAGTTGGAATCAACTTGACAGCAATGAGTTGTTTTTTTGGACAGTGGCCTTGGACAATTAATCTTTCAGTGACCTCATTTCTCTATCCCTAAAAATGGAGATATAATAACATTTACCTGGGGTCTTAAAAGCTTAAAAGTCTTCTAAGATATATCTACTGGCCCCACCCTATCTGGAGAAAGGGAAAATGAAGAAAATCAAAGACACAAGAAAAAGATTAGACCAAAGGATTAATGGACCACAACTACCACAGCCACCACTAGACTGAGTCCAGCATAACTAGAAGGTGCCCAGCTACTATCACCAACCGCTCTACAGGGATCACAATAGTGGGTCCCAGGCAAAGCTGAAGAAAACTGTAGAACAAACTTCAAACTCACAAAAAAAGACCAGACTTACTAGTCTGTCAGATACTGGAGAAACCCTGAGAGTATGGTCCCTGGACACTCTCTTAACCCTGTAATGAAGTCGTTACTGAGGTTCACCCTTCAGCCAAAGATTAGACGGACCCATAACACAAACAATAACACATATAGTTCAACCACACTATGAGACTAAGTGGGCACAGCATCCCAGGGGCAAGGATGAGAAGGCAGGAGCGGACAGGAAAGCTGGACAAATGGAAATGGGGAAGTCGAGAAGGGGAGAGCATTGACATGTTGTGGGGTTGGAAACCAACGTCACAAAACAATATGCATATTAATTGTTTAATGAGAAACTAATTTGCTCTATAAATTTCACGGGAAGCACAATTGAAAAAAAATCTTGGATAAACCTGCTCTAGTTCTGAAGTGTATACGTCATGTCGTTGTTGTTGTTAGGTGCCATCAAGTAGGTTTCGACCCATAGTTACCCTATGCACAACAGAGCGAAACGCTGCCCAATCCTGCGCCATCCTCACAAGTGTTGCTATGCTTGAGTCCACTGTTGTAGCCACTGTGCTAATCCATTTCATTGGGTGTCTTCCTCTTTTTCATGGACCCTCTACTTTACCAGAGACTGATACCTCCTGATAACATGTCCAAATTATGTGAGATGCAGTCTCACCATTCAAAGACCACAGCCTTCAGTGTGGATTGCACCTCAACATAAAGAAAACAAAAATCCTCACAACTGGATCAATGAGCAACATCATGATAAACGGAGAAAAGATTGAAGTTGTCAAGGATTTCATTTTACTTGGATCCACAATCAACAGCCATGGAAACAGCAGTCAAGAAATCAAAAGACGCACTGCATTGGGTAATTCTGCTGCAAAGGACCCCTTTAAAGTGTTGAAGAGCAAAGATGTCACCTTGAAGTCTGAGGTGCACCTGACCCAAGCCATGGTATTTTCAATCACATCATATGCATGTCAAAGCTGGACAATGAATAAGGAAGACAGAAGAAGAATTGACGCCTTCAAATTGTGGTGTTGGCAAAGAATATTGAATATACCATGGACTGCCAAAAGGACAAACAGATCTGTCTTGGAAGTAGTACAACCAGAATGCCCCTTAGAAGCAAGGATGGTGAGACTGTGTCTTACATACTTTGGACATGCTGTCATGAGGGATCAGTCCCTGGAGAAGGACATCATGCTTGGCAGAGTACAGGGTCAGCAGAAAAGAGGAAGACCCTCAAAGAGGTGGATTGACACAGTGGCTGCAACAATGAGCTCAAGCATAGCAATGATTGTAAGGATGGCTCAGGACCGGGCAGCGTTTCGTTCTGTTGTGCACAGGGTTGCTATGAGTTGGAACCAACTTGATGGCACCTGACAACAACAACAGTCTCACCATCCTTGCTTCTAAGGAGCATTCTGGTTGTACTTCTTCCAAGACAGATTTGTTCATTCTTTGGCAGTCCATGGTATACTCAATATTCTTTGCCCACACCACAATTCAAAGGCATCAATTCTTCTTCGCTCTTCTTTATTCATTGTCCAGCTTTCACATACATATGACCCAACCCAGTGCCCTATATGAGGCAAGTGAAAATACCATGGCTTCGGTCAGGTACACCTTAGTCCTCATGGTGACATCTTTGCTTTTCAACAGTTTAAAGAGGTCTTTTGCAGCAGATTTGCCCAAAGCAATGCATCTTTTGATTTCTTGACTGCTGCTTCCATGGGTGTTGATCGTGGGTCCAAGTAAAATGAAATCCTTGACAACTTCAATCATTGCCCATTGTTGCTTATTGGTCCAGTTGTAAGGATTTTTGTTTTCTTTTTTTTTTATGTTGAGGTGTAATCCATATTGAAGGTTGTGGTCTTTGATCTTCATTAGTAAGTGCAAGTCCTCTTCACTTTCAGCAAGCAAGGTTGTGGCTTCTGCATAATGCAAGTTGTTAATGAGTCGTCCTCCAATCCTGATACCCCGTTCTTCTTCGTATAGTCCAGCTTCTCGAAGTATTTGCTCAGCACACAGATTGAATGGGTATGGCGAAAAGATACAGCCCTGAGGCACACCTTTTCTGACTTTAAACCACACGATATCCCTTTGTTCTGTTCAAAAGGCTGCCTCTTGATCCATGTACAGACTCCTCAAGAGCACAATTAAGTGTTCCAAAGTTCCCATTCTTTGCAATGTTATCTGTAATTTGTTATGATCCACACAGTTGAATGCCTTAGCATATTCAACAAAACACAGGTAAATGTCTTTCTGGTATCCTCTGCTTTCAGCCAGGATCCATCTGACATCAGCAATGATATCCTGGTTCCACATTCTCTTCTAAATTCGGCTTGAATTTCTGGCAGTTCCCTGTCGATATACTGCTGCAACCAGTTTTGAATGACCTTCAGCAAAATTTTGCTGGCATGTGATATTCATGATATTTTTAGGTAATTTCCGTATTTGGTTGGATCACCTTTCTTAGGAATAGACATAAATATGGATGTCTTCCAGTCGGCTGGCCAGGTAGCTGTCTTCCAAATTTCCTGGCATAGATAAGTGAGCACTTCCAGCACTGCATCCATTTGGAGGAACATCTCAACAGGTATTCAGTCAATTCCCAAAGCCTTGATTTTCACCAGTGCCTTCAGTGCAGCTTGGACTTCTTCCTTCAGTACCATCGGTTCCTGATCATATGTTACCTCCTGAAATGGTTGAAGATTGGCCAATTCTTTTTGGTATGGTGACTCTGTGTATTCCTTCCATCTTCTTTTGATGCTACTGAGTTATTTAATATTTTCCCTGTAGAATCCTTCAGTATTGCAACTCGAGGCTTGAATTTTTTCTTCAGTTCTTTCAGCTTGAGAAATGCTGAGGGAGTTCTTCTCTTTTGGTTTTCTATCTCCAGGTCTTTGCACATGTCATCATAATACTTTAGTTTGTCTTTTTGAGCCACCCTTTGAAATCTCCTGATCAGCTCTTTCACTTCATCATTTTTTCCTTTTGCTTTAGCTACTCAACTCTCAAGAGCAAGTTTCAGAGTCTCTTCTTACATCCACTTAGGTCTTTTCTTTCTCTTCTCTCTTTTTAGTGACCTCTTGCTTTCCTCATGGTTGATGTCCTTGATATCATTCCACAACTCGTCTGGTCTTAGGTCATCGGTGTTCATGGCTTCAAATCTATTCTTAAGTTGGTCTCTAAATTCAGGTGGGATATACTCAAGGCCATACTTTGGGTCTGGTGGACTTGTTCTAATTTTCTTCAGTTTCAACATGAACTTGCATGTGAGTAATTGATGGTCTGATCCACAGTTGACCCCTGGCCTTTTTCTGAGTACCAGTATCGAGCTTTTCCATCATCTTTTTCCACAGATATAGTGGATTTGATTCCTGTGTGTTCCATCTGGCAAGGTCCATATGTATAGTTGCGTTTATGTTGGTGAAAAAAGGTATTTGCAAGTCGCTGGCCTTGCAAAATTCAACCATGTGATCTCTGGCATCACCGAGGCCATATTTTCCTACTACGGATCCTTCTTTGTTTCCAACTTTCACATTCTAATCACCAGTAATTAGTGCATCCTGATTGCATTTTTGATCAATTTCAGACTGCAGAAGTTGGTAAAAATCTTCAATTTCTTCATCTTTGTCCTTAGTGGTTGGTGAATAAATTTGAATAATAGTTGGATTAATCTTTGTAGGCATATGGATATTATCCTATCACTGACAGCATTGTACTTCAGGATAGATTTTGAAATGTTCTCTTTGATGATGAGTGCAATGCCATTCCTCTTTAAGTCGTCATTCCTGGCATTGTAGACCATACAATTATCCAATTCAAATAACCAATACCAGCCCATTTCAGCTCACTAATACCTAGGATATCAATCTTCATGCGTTCCATTTCATTTTTGATGATTTCCAATTTTCCCAGGTTCATACTTAATACATTCCACATTTTGATCATTATTGGATGTTTGCAGCTGTTTCTTCTCTTTTGGGGTCATGCCACATCAGCAAATGAAGGTCCTCAAAGCTTGACCCCATCCTCATCATTAAGATTGACTCTACTTTGAGGAGACAGCTTTTTTCCAGTCGTCTTTTGAGTGCCTTCCGACCTGGGGGGCTCATCTTCCGGCACTACATCAGAAAATGTTCTGCTGCCATTCAGAAGCTTTTCACTGACTAATTCTTTTCAGAGGTAGACTGCTGGGTCCTTCTTCCTAGTCTGCCTTAGTCTGGAAGCTCAGCTGAAACACGTCCACCATGGGTGACCCTGCTGGTATCTGAATACCAGTGGCACAGCTTCCAGTATCACAGCAACATGCAACATACAACAAACTGACAGACTTGTATATTATACATGGTTTCGCAAAATGTTACCACTGGGTAAAATAAGCAAAGTGTACAAGGGCTCTCTATTATTTCTCACAACTCTGTGGAAATCTACAATTATGTTACAAAGCACCTATCAACAATGGGTAACAAATCGAAACCTAACCCTATAGCTGGAAAACTAAAGGAACTGGTCTTTACGTTTTCTAGTTCGATAAAAACTATTGGAGAGTTTTCCCATAAGAAAATCAAACAAAATTAAGTTGAATGTAAGAATATACAAAAAAAATTGAATCCTTTTCAAGCTATTTATTACAAAATAAAAATCAGATCTGGCGCCTATAATGAACATGATTTGGGGCTGCTGTCGTTTCATGCTTGCTGTAAGAATATCACAAACGGATTTCCACAGATGAGTTTCTCCTGCTACTACTATATATTCTGTGCCCTAGAGATTGTCCCCCTGCTGAAGTCTACTAATTCCATTGTGATAGCCCATTTATCATATTGTCTGTTTCTTGTTCCTGGGCTTACAGTTCTTAAGAAGATATGAAAATATATGTATTCTACCCTATTTAATGTTTTCTTTGCCTGCAAGATAACATTAGTTTCCTGGATATTCTCATTATTTGTCAGCTTTGTGCTAAAACTTCAGTCTGGGTTCTCTAACTCCTACCTAAGGAGCAAGATTCACAGTAATTACAATTCTGATACTGAACACTCGAGACTCATTTGACACAGTTAAGACCAACTTTGTAGCATTCTAGACCTGTTGATTCCTACTCATGCTGATCCCACATGTGTAAAGAACTGTTCCATAGGGTTTTCAGGGTTGTGACCTCTTGGATCACCAGGCCTGTCAGCCGAGGCACCTCTGGGTTGGTTCAAACCACCAACCATTTGGCTAGTAGTACATTTAGTTATCTTTGGGCATAGAGCACTCTTCGTGGTAGTCCTATTGGAATACTCAGAATCAAAAATTCTACAAGAACAAGACAGGTGTCTTAGTTATCCAGTGCTGCTGTAACAGAAATACCACAAGTGGATGGCTTTAACAAAGAGAAATTTATTTCCCCATAGTAAAGTAGGCTAAAAGCCCAAATTCAGGATGTCAGCTCCAGGGGAAGGCTTTCTCTCTCTGTTGGCCTTCACGTCAATCTTCCCCTAGACAAGGAGATTCTCTGCGCAGGGACCCTGGGTCCAAAGGACATGTTCTACTCCTGGCACTGTTTTTTTGGTGGTATGAGGTCCCCAGTCTGCTTGCTTCTGTTTGCTTTTTACCTTTTAAAAGATAAAAGGTGGTGCAGGCCATACCCCAGGAAAACTCCTTTTACATTGGATCGGGGATGTGAGATGGGTAAAGATGTTACAATCCCATCCTAATCCTCTTTAACATAAAATTATAACGGAGGACAACCATGCAATACTGGGAATCATGGCCCAGGCAAATTGATACACACATTTTTGGGAAGACATAATTCAACTGATGACAATGGAATATAACAAAATCTTGCACTAAAAATTCTTCTAAATCAAGGCAATCTTTTATGATTTCAGGTAACAGTTCTTCACTTTTCTTCTCATCCCATGGCTGAAAATTTGTAACCTTACTGCATGCAGTGCAGGGTACAACATTAAAGCTACAGAAAGTAACCTTCTGTTGTCTTCTTCTCAGAAGACAGCATAATACAATATCAGTGACTCAAATAAGTTTCAATTTTTGATTATCCTCCAGTTTTAAAAGTAAGGAATATATAATCTTTGGGATTTCATCACTAACATCAATGAATACCCAAGTAAGAATATGAATCGCTTAAATTTTCCTAAGAAAACATTAACGTTAAAACATCAACGTAAAATACACGGATATGTGTAACAGATCCACAGATTATTAACTGAGTGACTTTGGCCTACTTGCTTTATTTTCCAAAACGTTTTCACCTATAAAATGGAGATGTTGTTGTTAGTTGCCATAAAGTCAATTCCACTCATGGTGACCAATGTGTGCAAAGCAGAACTGTTCCATGGGGTTTTCAAGGCTGTGACCTTTTGGAAGCAGATCACTTCCAAAACAGTGACACCAAAAAACATTCTTGACACTTCCCAAATAACAGAGCACAGGTAGGTTTCACTAGATGGTAGTTCATGTCTATACACATCAAGAAAATATTAAATAAAAATAAATTTCAGCAATAGTAATCATTAATTTGGTGGTCATTACATTTCCCAAAATTATTACCACCCATTGCCCTATCTCACCTTTTCTAAGGTGCCTCTGGGTGGGTTCAAACCACCATCCCTTTCAGTAGTAGTCAAGCACTTAACCATTTGCACCACCCAGGAACTCCTTGAACTAGAGATAATGTTGCTAGTATCTACCTGTGAGACCCCAGTGAGGATTAAATGAGTTAATGTACATGAAAGTATGTTATAAACAGAAAAGGTATTACTAATAATGTAGGTCTATATCTTCATACAGGCTGGTTTACCATATGAACATTTAGAGCTACTATATAAATGTAAATACTGTATAAAATATAAATAATAAGGAGATCTGGTGGAACAGTGGTTAAGTACTTGGCTGCTGACGGAAAGGTCAGCAATTTGAAATCACCACCCAATCCAGGAGAGAAAGATGTGGAAGTCTGCTTGCATAAAGATTACAGCCTTGGAAACCATATGGGGCAGTTCTACTCTGTCCTGTAGGGTCATTTTGAGTTGGAACTGACTCGACGGCTACGGGTTTTTTATATAAACATTAACAAGTACTTAAGTGCTTAAGAAGCCCTGTTGTCCCAGCAGTTAAAGTGATCAACTGCTAACCGAAAGTTCAGTGGTTTGAAACCACCAGAGGTCCCGCAGGAGAAAGATCTGGCAGTCTGCTTCTGTAAAAATTTATAGCCTTGGAAACCCTGCGGGTTTGCTATGAGTCTGAATTCACTCGACAGCAGTAGGTTAAGTGCTTAAATGTCAACTTCAAGTAGCTATTGTGAATTTCATAACTCTGGTCTCCATTGGCTCTTAAAATCACCCAGGCCACCCATTGTGAGAAAATTATACTAGAACAAGGATAAGGGATTTTCCTAAGCATAAAAGCTGTGGGGGAAAAAACTGAGAGAAAAACTGAATACATTTGAATAAATAACATTTTTTTATTTCTTTAAATAAAACAATATTAATAGTCAAATATGGGCAAGAGGAGTTTACAATGGACCCAAGATTCCAGCAAACACTGTAGGAAGTGTTGGGAGGGAGGTCTACAACAGGAGGAATACAGTGGGAGAAAGCACAAGTAGTAAGGGGATGAGGTCAAGGAGCGAATGGAAACTAGAAAAACTGGCATTTTGGACAAGAGTGGCAGAAGATGACTAAATATGGTAAAAATAATTTCTTCAAGGTTGGTAATAAAACTAGTGGAGTGATGATCTGTGGCCAGGCAAACTAGAACCAATCATGTTTTAGGTCTAAAGGACCTTGAAAGTCCACAGCCTTTACTAGTTTTAACTCAGAGTTTCAAATAGAAATGGAGCAAGGTTGTTATTTTATACCTGAAAAGCTGGTTCTCTGGCTGAAAGGGAAAAGGGAATTCATCTACCCTGAAGGTTCTCACCTTTTGGTGGAACTAATAACTGCCTACAAAGAAGTGAAGAGTTGAAGCTTTTGAAGAATATTCAATGTTCTACAACACCTCAATGAACTTTGCTGTCCACTCCATTTTTAGATATTTTCTTGTTTGCCCCCTCTCCCATTTTAACTACTGACTTAACATCTCAGCAATCAAGGCCACCCTTGGCTCTTCCTAAATACATCCTTTGGAAACATCTCTATTCTTTCTCCCTGACCCTAGAGGTTTCTATACTTTCTTTTCTTTAATGCCCAATCCAATCTCTTGCACTCTCCAAACGGAAGGAAAAAGAAATCTTCCTTTCAAGGAACTTACTGCCTTCTTTGTTATCAGGCAAAATGGAGATGTGGAATAGTTTAAAGGATCATAAATCCAGAAGCAGACTGCTGGATTTGAGTCCTAAGTTTTCCATCTTGCTACCTGTGTGATCTTGGACAAGTTACTTGACAACTCTGTGGCTCCAGCTATAAAATGAGGATGACAGAATCTTTTTCAGAGCGCAGCTACAAGGATGAAAGCAATCAATCATTTAGAAAGGTCCTGGTACTCAGTAAGTGTTAGTTACTACTCTGCGAGTTGCCAAATGAATGAACTAAACAATAAAACCCATTAAATATTAATGACCTAATCAAATGGAAATACCTTAAAGGTAATATTTTTACAAGGTGAAATATTTCTCCTTGTTGCCAACAGTGATATTAACATCCTAACGGTTACAAGAAAATTTCTTTTACTTTTCACACAGTTGGGGCTGTGTGGGTAAGACTTGAATGTTGTGAAGCCTTTATAAACAAAAACAACAAAGAGTTTGAATTTTTAAAATGCAAAAGTAGTTCCAAATGCTGCCTTTGAAATTTTTCACCAATAATTTGATCTAAAAAAAGGTATTAAAATAAATTCCATTGGAAAAACTTTTGGTTCTGCCAAATATGAACAAAGGAAAAACAGTTCTGCTATTTAAAAACAATACCTAACATCTTTGCATCTTCAAATCTAAAGAAACAGAATATATGTAGAACTGTGCCATAGTTCTATTATTTATTGTCTTCTTTTGGCCAAACCACAATAATCATGGATATGGATCTAAGTCTCCTTAATAGGGAGAAGGCAGGCTTAGGCTGATTGCTTGTAAGGCACAGTGTAGCTGATTTCATATATACTGTTTCACCTTATTCTCACAACAAACCTGCAAATGGGATAATTTATTCCTATTTTAACTTAAAGAAAAACTTGCCCAAAGTTGAATAATCTGCTTCAAATCACAGTGCCTAGCAAGGTAAGGAAGTGAATTCATGTCTATCTGACTACAATGTTTCAACACAGATGTTCACAGTTTGCCACCTGATTTCACATAGTGCTACTCCAGTGAACACACAAATGATAAGAAAGCCAAACAGCTCAATTGCTGATATAAAAAAGTTTTAGTGGTCTGGATAGATCAAACCAGCTACGAAATTCCCTTAAAGCCAAAACCTAACCCAGAGCAAGGTCCTAATTCTTTTTAATTCTATGAAGGCCAAGAGAGATGAGGAAGCTGCAGAAGAAAAGTCTGAAGCTAGCAGCAGTTGGTTTATGAGGTTTAAGGAAAGAAGCCATCTCCATAACATAACAGTGCAAGGGAAGGAGGTGAGGCCGATATGGCAGAGTAGTCAGACGCTTTCTGTGGTCCCTTTTGCAACAAAGAACTGGAAAAGCAAATGAATTGATTATATATGACAGTCTAGGAGCTCTGAACATCAAAGACAAAGTTGAAGAGTTGGACTGAGTAGCAGAGGGAGGTAGAGACAGTTCAGAAGCAGCGAGGATTTGCCAGACCTGACCTGGCCAGCACCCTGCAGACTAGATCAGCCGGCACACATGGGCTGAGGCTGGAGGTAGCGCTCAGGATGCATTTTCCATATTGGGAGGCACTGAGCAATGGAGAGTCTCCTCAAGCCTCAGGAACCAGGCAGAAGCAGCTCTGAATCACTGAAAGATAAGTAAAAGTGTCTAACCTACCTCGAGGATCAAAAAACTTTCTCCCTTTGGGAAGTACACCTCTCCCATTTACCTGCTACCTCCCTGCTCTGCTCTGGGTCCCAGTCCAGCTTCAACAACTGCTGCATGTCCTGGGCCAGGAGTAGGACCTATAGCACTCTCCAAGCCATTCTCCCAGTTTTGGAGAGGGAACAAATTAACAAAAAGGAAAAAATAATCTGCCAGTTCGCCTAAGCAAGGAACTCAGGGCAGGCACAGTCCCCTTGTCTAGGCACAGGCATAAAGGGTCCATGGACTTTGAATGCCTTTCATGCCTGCACAGACATGTGTGGGCCCATTTCAACAGCGAAGGTCCTCATTAACACAGTACCACAGGGTATATACCAGAAGTCTATTTCCAACTGCAACAGCGATAAAGGGAAGTGGCAGATTCTCGATATTTGACACCAACCTGCCCATTAAGCAGGGTCCTCACATCAAAGGCTTGTGGATGGGTGGCTCGACCCACTCTACCTAGTCACCTGTGAAAGAGATCCAAGAATAAGTGGTGCCTCCCACTCCTTACAGTCAATGGCATTGGGTGCCCAAAGTTCAGCTGCAAATCCTACCCACTAAAGTGCTCTAGGGAACAGGGACACTCCTTCCACCCAGGCACTCAGGGGCAGCCATCAGCCCCCTGCTTTGCTCAGCGTATGACCCCCTACTGCAACCAGATACCTGTGCCTACTCCAATCACCCTTGCCTGCCTAGGACTGTAGGTGAGAGCATGCACCACACACTTGGTGACCAATGGCCTGGACACCTGACCTGAATCCACACAAGAAAAGTAAATGGACTCTTGGGCTCAGGTACGTAGTAACAGCTCTAACCACCTGACGACAGGATGTGAGAGCTTCAAAGGTGCCAATAATCAACGTAGCTCACGAGGCCAGCTTATTTGGGCCTATTAAAACAAAACAAAAAGCTAGGACACAGTAAGCAAACATAAAATAAATAAATATAATAAGTTACTAATGGCTCAGAGAAAACTGTCAATATCAAGTCACAGAAAGAGGCAGACCATCATGGCTCCAGCAAGCAACCAAAATAAAGAACCAAGAAACCTCCCGGAGGAAGATGATTTATTGGAATTACCAGAGGTAGAATTCAAAAGATTGATATACAGAACTCTTCAAGATATCGGGAAGGAGATCAGGTAAAATGCAGAACAAGCCAAGGAACACACAGATGAAGCAACAGAAGAACTTAGGATGGTTATACAAAAGCATGATGACAAACTTAACAGGCTGCAAGAATTCATAAAGAGACAACAAACAGAAATCCAAAAGATTAACAATAAAATTTCAGAATTAGACAACTCAACACACAGGAGCAGAACTGAGGCAATGGAAGTCAGAATTAGTAAGATTGAAGACAAAGCACTTGACAGCAACTTATTTGAGGAAAAATTAGATAAAAGAATTTAAAAAAAAATGAAGAAACCATAAGAATTGTGTGGGACTCTATCAAGAGGGATAACTTATGAGTGATTGGAGTACAAGAGAGGGAGAGAATAACAGAAAATACAGAGAGAATTGCTGAAGATTTATTGGCAGAAAACTTCCCTGATATCATGAAAGATGTGAAGATATCTATCCAAGAAGCTCATCAAACCCCACATGGGTAGATCCCAAAAGAAAGTCATCAAGACATATTATAATCAAAGACAAAGAAAAAGAATTTTAAGAGCAGCTAGGGATAAATGAAAAGTCATCTACAAAGGAGTGTCAATATGACTAAGCTCTGACTACTCAGCAGAAACCATGCAGGCAAGAAGGCAATGGGAAGACATATATAAAGCCTTGAAGGAGAAAAATTGCTAGCCATGAATTACGTATCCAGCAAAACTGTCTCTCAAATATCAAGGCAAAATTGGGGCATTTCCAGATGAACAGAAGTTTAGGAATCTTTAAAAACCAAACCAAAATTACATGAAATATTAAAGGGAATCGTCTGGTTAGAAAATCAGTAACATCAAACAACAATCTAAGACTAGAAAACAGGACAAACAACCAGATATCAACCCAGATAAGGATCTCACAAAAGATAAATCAAAGCTAAAAGACTGAAAATAGGGAAACAGAGATGTCAATATGTAAAAGATGACATTAAACAGAAAAGAGGGACTAAATAATGTAGTCATAGAACTTTCACGTGGAGAGGAAGTCAAGGCAATATCAACAAATAAAAGATACATTTGAACTTATAAGAATAAAGGTAAACATTAAGGTAGCCACAAAAAAAACTAACAATTCTACACATTAAAATAAAAAAGAAGAAAAACATAAACACTCAGGAAATAAAAAAATCAACGACAACGAAAAAGATGAAAAGAAAATACACAAACAAAAACAACTCAGCACAGAAAACTAAATGGAACAAAGAAACTCTCAACGACACACAAAACAATACATCAAAATGACAGCACTAAACTCACACCTATCTATAATTACACTGAATAAATGAATTAAAGGCACCAAGAAAGAGACAGAGATTGACAAAATGGATTTAAAAAATGACCCATCTATATGCTGCCTGCAAGAGACACACTTTAGATACAAAAACACAAACTAAAACTCAAAAGATGGAAAAAAGTATATCAACCAAACAACAATCAAAAAGAGCAGGAGTGGCATATTCATCTCTGACAAAATAGACTTTAAAGCAAAATCCACCACAAAGGATAAGGAAGGACACTACGTAGTGAGTGATTAAAAGGTCAATACACCAGGAGGACATAACCATAATAAATATTTATGTACCCAATGACAGGGCTCCAAAATACATAAAACAAACTCTAACAGCATTGAAAAGAGATACAGAGAGCTCCACAGTAATAGTAGGGGACTTAAACACACCACTTTTGGTGAAGGACAGAACATCCAGAAAGAAGCTCAATAAAGACACAGAAAACCTAAATGCCACAATCAACCAACTTAATCTCACACACATATACAGAACACTCCACCCAACAGCAGCCAAGTCTCTTTCTTTTCCAATGCACATGGAACATTCTCTAGAATAGACCGCATATTAGGCCACGAAGCAAGCCTTCTAGAATCCAAAACATCAAAATACTACAAAGCATCTTTTCAGACCATAAAGCCATAAAAGTAGAAATCAATAACAGAAAAAGAAAGAAAAAAAAAAAGATCAAATACATGAAAATTGAACAACACCTTACTCAAAAAATACTGGATTATGGAAGAATTTAAGGATGGAATAAAGAAATTCACAGAATCAAATGAGAATGAAAACACATCCTACCGGAACCTTTGGAACACAGCAAACACAGTGCTCAGAGGTCAATTTATAGCAATAAACTTGCACATGCTAAAAGATGAAAGGGCCAAAATCAAAACATTAACTCTACAACTCGAACAAATAGAAAGAGAGCAGCAAAAGAAGCCCATGGGCACCAGGAGAAAGGAAATAATAAAAATTAAAGCAGAAATAAATGAAACAGGGAATAGGAAAACGATTGAAAGAGTAAGACCAAAAACTGGTTCTTTGAAAAGATCAACAAAATTGATAAACCACTGGCGAAAGTGACAAAAGAAAAACAGGAGAGGAAGCAAATAACCCAAATAAGAATGAGACGGGTGATATTGCAACAGACCCAATTGAAATTAAAAGAATCATACCAGAATACTATAAAAAAATTATACTCCAACAAATTTGAAAACCTGGAGGAAATTGACAAATTTCTAGAAACACACTACTTACCTAAACTAACACAAACAGAGGTAGAACAACTAAATAAGCCTGTAACGAAAGAAGAGATTGAAGAAGTAATTAAAAAGCTCCCAACTAAAAAAACGTCCTGACCCTGACAGCTTCGCTGGAGAATTCTACAAAACTTTCAGGGAAGAGTTAACGTCACTACTACTAAGGTATTTCAGAGTAGAGAAAAGGATGGAAGACTCCCTAACTCATTCTATGAAGCCAGCATAACCCTGATACCAAAACCAGGTAAAGACACCACAAAAAAAAAAAATTACAGACCAATATCCCTCATGAACATAGATGCAAAATCCTCAACAAAATTCCAGCCAATAGAATTCAACAACATATCAAAAAAATAATTCACCATGACCAAGTGGGATTCATACCAGGTATGCAGGGATGGTTCAACGTTAGAAAAACGATCAATACAATCTGTCACATAAATAAAACAAAAGGCAAGAAACACATAATATTATCAAGTGATGCAGAAAAGGCATTTGACA